>NC_056746.1:26825141-26940141 GCF_019279795.1 Protopterus annectens
GAGACTGGAAAGAGGGACATATCTCACATAATGGTGTTACAAACTGAAACATTTGACTGTGTCACAGGCTTTGTTGTAACATAACATCCCTGAAAGATATGATGTCTGAAACACCAATGGATGTCAACAGTTACTGACTACAATTCTCACATTATCCTACTGCTTCCACAAAAACAGATGTTGTCTGAGGAACAGACCAAACATAACAGGTGAACCCCTGGGCAGTCTGTGGATATCAGGCCAGTTGAGAGGTATATCAGAGACATTTCACTGCCAGACATCAAGTCACACAGAAAATGCATGTCCAGCTGAATCCTATTAAACTAGCAACCCTCTATGTGTATAACAACATTACTGACTTACAATCTGTACCCAATGCTTGAGCTTTGTTCCCTGTGTTGCAGGGCTGTCTCCACATGTCCTCTCCTGAAAGATATTCCCACCTACTGTCTGTGAAGCTGTTGCCCCCACACCTCCATAATGTCCTCCACATAGGCAAGGAAAAGGGGCAAGGTCCACATGAAGGCGGTAATTATAGCACTGTATTACTATGGCATTGGCAAATGGAAAGACAACACAGCTGCTCTTGATGCAAGTAGCAAGTGGGAGACATCAATTGATGCACAGGCCATCACCTGCTCATGAGCAGTACCTACAAAAGGCAAGCTGCTGCCTATGTAACACAGGTCTCAACCCATCTATACAAAGGCAAACTGTGACTACACAAACCTAACCAATTGCATTGTTGTGAGGTAACTCCAGAGCACTATAACAGGTATGTCAATCATGTAAGCATGTAATGAAATGCAGAAGAGGGGATGCAATGATGTCAAATCGGACATCAAACACTAGGCTGCAACAAGACCTGATGGACTCACATGCTGCTGTCCAGCACCTATGGCCATTTCTGCTTGCCCTGCCTGCATTGACATGTAACACATCTCTGGCCCTTGACTCATCCCAGCAAAGGACAGCTCATGTATGACTACTAATGGAGTCTATGTTGTCCAATACTGAGTATGTCCCTAGTAGGCTAGCTAGCTGGGATCTTGTAATTAGTCATATGTCACATGTGAATGGTACTCTGATACATATGTGTGTCTTACAAATGTAATAGATGTACATAGGGTATGTGCATACTACATGACAGGTGCAGATGTGTGTGTTGAACTCTATGTGATATACTGAATCCATACCAGCCAACTGTCCAGAGTGTTGCTAACTGACCATATGTCTGTCTCATATTTGTAGTCAATGCCTCAGACAGTTGTGTATTGTCTGGCACATAACTGGCAACCCATTAAAGACTGAAGTCATAACAAATTAGCATACATTTCATTGTCAGATGTCATATTCTGCAAAGTACACCTGTGAATGTGACACCATCTTTGCTGGCAAATAAGTGTGTTTCAGCTAGATTCATAAAGGCACATTATTTACTGGCCTTTGCCCACCACTAATGTGTACAGATGTCTTGCTCTAACAGTAGCTAGGTGTCTTACCATGGCACCCATTTCAATGCAAGTGTACCCTGTTCTGTAGAATGCTGAAATTTATGCAGTCACAGACACCTGCTTTATAGCTGTGGAGAGCACACCAACCTTGCCAGGTCACTCATCCCATCATAAGTTTAGACCCAAAATGGAGGCTCGCAAAGCCACAAGAGGTGGAGTGTTGAACATTAGCATATATATACACATCTCCAGGACAGCCAAACAGTATGTCGCACTGGTGACATCTCAAGTGCAGTTAACAGTTAACAAAATAACTCAAATCATAGCTAGCTACAGGCCTCCAACCATGACTATGGACACCAACCACACCTATTGGGACCTGCTGGAATCTGTCAGGATTCAGTCATCTACCCTGTTCCTGGGTGACTTCAAATACCCAACCATAGTCTGCCTGACCTATGCCACCTGAACATGAATGCACATAGATTCCTCGGCTTTGTCAATGGCAATGCAGTGGATCAGCCGGACAACACTCCTAAAGCAAGTGGGAATCTCATGTACCTGGTCCTAATCAAACATGAGTAGCCACTGTAACACTTCTACAGTGCCATTCCCCCTTGGTAATATCTGCCCACATAGCCATCGCTGTTCAGGTCACCATCTCCCCTGCCCCCCCCCCTTTACAGTACCAAACAGAATGAACTGTACACAAATAACTATAAATACCTCAGAACAGGTAAAAGTACCTGTACAGTGAATGTCCCATTGTTGAAACTAGCAGCAGTGTCCAGGCCCACACCACGATACTATCTGGGCACCCACACAGCTGTATGGACTCAGCAGTATGTGACAGGACAAAATCATCTCCCTCAAGGTAAGGTAAATGCCTGTGGTGGACAGCAGCAATACACAAATACCATAATAGGTGGAAACAATTGCTGGAAAGTCCAAGAAGGAACAGGTGACTCATTGGAAGCAATGTCACCTTGGTCTGTACAAGCAAATAGGGGCACAGGTGATGTACCCTAAGGCTGTCTATGAGTGCAAATCGGACACATCCACCAAGGCAAATCACTAGGCCTTCCACACAAGTGTGTGCAAGTCCAGAGGCAACACACAAATCTGCTCTGTAGTGGTGGTCAGTAACACCACATGCACACATGGCATAGATATAGGCAACCGTCTGCAGACAGGTGAAGTGTAAACACCACCCTCCTGTCTCCCTACTGGTACACATGTGCACGAGAAGCACCTGTGCTCTTCCCCTCATTATCAGGAAGCAGGACTGTAATGCCCTCTAAAAGGCAGCACACAGAGGATTACACAGTCATGATACCATCCCTGGCTGCATCCAACATGAACACAGGCATGGGCTCTCAGATCCATTCTGCACTGTAGTCAACCACAGCCTGAACACTGGTGTCATCCCATTTGCACAGAGGCCAGCTACTGTCATCTGTATAGACAAAGGTGAAGCAATCCACTAACTCAGCCAATATGATGCACATCAGCCTAACCAGTCTGCTATGCAAAGACATAGGAGGCTCTGTAGTGGTGGTCAGTAACACCACATGCACACATGGCATAGATATAGGCAACCGTCTGCAGACAGGTGAAGTGTAAACACCACCCTCCTGTCTCCCTACTGGTACACATGTGCACGAGAAGCACCTGTGCTCCTCCCCTCATTATCAGGAAGCAGAACTGTAATGCCCTCTAAAAGGCAACACACAGAGGATTACACAGTCAGGATACCATCCCTGGCTGCATCCAACATGAACACAGGCATGGGCTCTCAGATCCATTCTGCACTGTAGTCAACCACAGCCTGAACACTGGTGTCATCCCATTTGCACAGAGGCCAGCTACTGTCATCTGTATAGACAAAGGTGAAGCAATCCACTAACTCAGCCAATATGATGCACATCAGCCTAACCAGTCTGCTATGCAAAGACATAAGAGGCAATATCAAGGACATTATGACCAGGGACATCAGTAACATCAAAATGTCTGGGCCCACACACCATGGTATTGCCAAAGGGAGATCAGGCCTGTGAAACCTGATTGACCTCTCTGCAGTGGTAAACAAACACTGGGATGAAGAGAAGATGGTGAACAATGCCTACCTTCTCCTAGCCCAATCCTTTCACACTAATCCCCAGGTGGACAGGATACATAAGCCTACACAGCTAGGCACCAACCTGTAGGTTACCAGATGGGTAGCTAACTGGCCCAATGATAGTAGACACTCAGTCAAAGTAGTAGAACCCACCTATCATAGTAGATTCATCCACAATAGTGTACCCCAAGGATCAGTCTGGGGGCCTCTAGTGTTTGAAATATATGTATCTGAGGTACAGGACAATAGCAGTGGTCTGTGGCTGACCAAGTGTATGGATGCTTGCAGGCTGCCCACTATCTTACATCCCACTACTGATGTGGCCATCCCCCAAGAGACAGTCACATGATTACTGACAAGTACAGGAAGCATTACTGCAAATGGAATGCCAGAAGAGCCATCACTCCCACTGCTGTGGCAGATGTCACCCACACTAAGTATGACAGTAATAATGTACTGACCATGCAATCAGGTGTGAGGTGACTTGTGCACTGAGGGTGGTAGCAATCTGACAGTTTCCCACCATGTGGGCATTGTACAGAAGACCCTCTACATGGCCCACCTCAGAAATATGGGTATGTTTTAGGTAGGCCATAGGTAGTTGAGAAGTGAGGGCAAACCTCTAGAGTATTGAGAAGTACTGTTATAAAGATAGATGCCTATGCAGTTGTTAATGGACATTTCTTCTATCCCCCACCCCTCATTTGCATCACTAATTATTATTCATATACTATGGGTATGTTGTTACCAAACATAATGTTGGGACATGTGTTACATTATTGCTCATATAATTAATTGGTTGCATGTAACATACCTTGTTCAACTACCATTGTTGGCAGCCTGTTGCCATCATTGTTACTGGCATGGTGTTACAATGCTTACTATTGTTCCAGTTATGCATGTGTTCTGTTTGCTATGAAACGGTTTCACATCTGTTGTTTCAGGTTACTTGAACACCCATGCATGCCTTTAAATCTAATATTGAAATGTTTTGGTCATGACTAAGCAATATATCTTGGAAAACCTCAACACCATAGCAAGTTTGGGAAGGCCGATCCCAGCAGATCCACCTGTCCTGCCCCATCTGGCCATGGCACCGGGCCCCAGGACATCTGCAACCCACCATGGAACTTCATCTCCTGCAGGGTCTGCACCGCCTGGGGCAGTTACAGAGATGAGAACATCATCCGCCGTCAGTTCTGGGGTATGGTGCACTCCGCTCTGAGTTGGTTGGCCAGCTGTGCCAGATGGAGGGCTGCCTGGTGCACCTAGAATAGCAAGCTGCCCCTCCTGTCCAGCCCCCAGCACAGCCACCACTGGGGCTGTGAAGGTGGAGTCATGACTGCCTGAAGATGGGGATGTCAGTCCCACCGTATCCATATGGGGGCTCATCGGCCTCTGATTCCCAACACCCTCCCCGTCCAAGATGTTTACCCCCACACGTGCCTTACACCACTGCTGTCTGCTGTCTTGTCTGTCTCCCTACCCAACCTACCTCCACAGACATACCTACAATCCCTCCCCAACATCCCACTCTCACCTTAACAAAGGAAAAAAGGGCATCTGTCTCCAAACCATCATCTCCCCATACATAGCTGTCCATTTCACACAGTTGTCCACTAGAAACATGTAATCTGATCCAATTGGCTTAACAACACATTTCTGTTGTCCTCATCTCTCTGGGTTTGAGGTCCAAATTCACCTCCAAATTCCGTACAAATGCACAACTGTTACTGTATTACAAATTGACAGCTATGGACCTTCCCTACGCCCATCCTGCACGTATCTAGCTACCTTTCCTATTGTTTTTCCTTCTGCATGCCCCTTTCTCACCACTTTCCTATAACCCCTTTTTCTTTTCTTTTAAAGGAATTAGTGTAGGTGTAAGTGGGAGTAAGCGGGAATAAGCGAGTTTGCATGATGCTAAATGAAGCCAAAATGGATTAAGCATCTATATGCTTAATAGTATTTTGGCATTGCTTAGCATCACCAAACCCACTGAAATCCACTTATAGCTGCTTAAAACTGCTTTAATCACTCTATCTCCATCAGCCACTGTCCTGCCTAGCAACAAAATAATCAGTGCTGCCAAGTCTGAAACCCAGGAGCCTGTTCACTACAGTCGGATCAATGTTCCAATACACCATTTGAGCTGTAGGAATTTCTGATGCTTTTTCAAACATATCATGCAGTAGAGTCATTCAACAGTAGGGAAAAAGCTCTGTGGAATAACTCAGGTTTTGTATATATACATATATGCATGTATGGAGATGCACATATATGAAAAATATGTTATTTATTTACATAGATATATTTATACATATATATATATATATATATATATATATATATATATATATATATATATATATCGGTTCACTACGAAATTTTGAAATCCCAAAATCTCGAGTTTCAGAATATCGAGTTCAGAATCTGGAGATCTTGGAATCTCACAATTGTGAGCTCTCCCCAAAATACCACCCAACACACTAAAACATGTGTATGCAGCTCCACTACTTAAATATACCAACTCCGAGATCACACTACAGTGAGGACAAGGGAAATCTCCTGGTCCATACTGTATGCTGATCTCCATTCAGGATTTCGATGTTTGGAAACTTTGAACATACGATCTTCAATCATATGAAATTCAAAGTTTTGAGCCTCGAAATTCTGAATGGAACTACAGGTCCTGAATGGAGATTGGGATACAGTGCAGACCAGGAGATTTCCCTTATCCTCGCTGTAGTATGATCTCGGAGTTCTGAAACTCAAGATTTTGGGATTTTAAAATTTCATAGTGAACATATATATTTTATATATATATATATATATATATATATATGCACACACACACACACACACACACACACACACACACACACACACACACACACACACACACATATACATGCTCATAACATGTAGTGCACTTATATCTCAGAACCATACCTCTCAAATTTTTAGTGCAAGAAATCTGGGCAAAGACTGTAAAAATGGGGGGGGGGGGACAATGGGCCACAACTAGGGACGTATTTCAAATATTGCTCTTAGAGATATAGAAAGTTCTTGAGTAACAGAATTTGGTTCAGCATACATTTTCTGAAGGATATGAGGTCTGGAACTTTAATTATGCCATCATTTACTGACAAAAATCCTCAGATCATCACAGTGATTTACCAGAGAAATTAGAATAATTTGTGGAACAGAGACAAAATATGAGCAGTAAACCTGGGTGTTCTGCAACAATCTGGCCATTTGAGAAGTATGCTCAGAACCCACTAGTGCGATGAATCTGGATCAAGCCTGACAAAGTGGGGGAGAAAGCCATGAAAATAGGGACATAAACGAAATACTTGACTAGATAAGCTGAGACAGTTGCTACAGTAACACTGTCTGTTCTAATATATATTGACTGAAATAGCACAACTTCAAGACTCAATTGCTTCTCATTAGTTAGTGCCTGAAATCCTCACATCATCCCACTGATTTGTCAGACATACACAACACTTATGGGAACCAGACCAGAGATATGAGCCAGACAACTGGACATCCTACGAATATCTAGACATAACATGACATTAGTGAAAGTACACTGAGCTGCTTAGCATGTCACCAAGCACTGTCCAAAATACAGTCAGACTGACACAACACTACCCCAAGTCAGTTATGGGGAATTACACATGCATCTGCAAATATATCAGGCACTACAAGGATGTAACAGTTGTGAAAACCAGTCACTGGTGTGAGCCTGCATACCCACAATCAAATTCATCACAGTCACAGTAACATACCGGTAAGCCAAATGAACAGTAGAGTATAAGGACTGTGTGAACATAAATATCATGTTTGATACTCACACACTACCTGCTTCTAGTCACAGTGTAGTCTGACTCATGTGATGTTATGGAACATGTCTCAGTCTGCCTCTACAAACATATTCAGCCAATAGACCACCAGAAACTGGAGAAGCATGCACAATCAGATAGAAAAGGAGCCATGACACTTAAATGTACCTCCTCCCTACACAGCACAACAAGCATTTACACACTACACTGCTACACAATCATGACAGTCTTTTAACAATTGCTACACATACACAGACCCCCTCAAATGTACAGATTCCCACAGAATGTCCAGGCTCTGTCCTCATATATATATATATATATATATATATATATATATATCTATATATATATATATATATATATATTATATATATATATATATATATATATATATATATATATATATATATATATATATATATATATGGGTAATATGGCCTCAACATGTCTGGCATTCTGCTACATCACTGGGATGATATCAGGAAGGAAGGAACTAACTAATGATATACCATACCTATCAACCTCTTACTGTATGACATCTGGAGAAAGCCTGACATCATTGGGGGACAGAGGCCCAAACACAGGGGAATAATTGAAATATTGCTGTTATAAATTGAGAAAGTTGCTGGTGTTACAGGGTTTGTTGTAACATATCTTAACTAAGGGATATGAAGTCAGAAAGACAAATGGAAGTTAACATTTACTGACTGTAATACCCAGGGTATGCTATTGATTTGCCAAGTACAACAACTGTCAGAGGAACAGACCAAACATAAGAGTCAAATCTCTGGTCATTCTGCGGATAGCCCTACAGCTGAGAGTTATGTCAACCACATAACACTGTCAGACTAAGACCCATGCAGAATATCCATATCCACACAAACCTTGTTAAAATAGCATGAATACAAATGTATAACAGCAATACTCACATTTTGTCCCTAAGTCAAGGACCTTCTCCCCCATTTTGTTGGACTGTTTCCACAAGTTTTGTTGTAAGAGGGATTTCCATCTACCCTCTGTGATGCTGTTGTCCACACACCTCCATGATGTCCTCCTCACAGGCAAGGAAAAGGGGCAATGCCCACATGAAGTACTCAGTTATAGGAGTGTGTTGTCATGCTATTGGTTATAGGAATAACAACACAGCTGTTCTGCATGCAATTAGTAAGTGAGGGACACCAAATGGTGCACAGGCCATCACCTGCTCATGAGCATTACCTACAAAAGCAAGCTGCTGCCTATGCAAAACAGGTATATACCTCTACATGGGTAGACAGATAGAGAGAGAGAGAGAGAGAGAGAGAGAGAGATAAAGAGACACACACACACACACACACACACACACACACACACACACACACACACACACACACACACACACACACACACACACACAGAAACAGGAATTGGAATCCAAACCAACAATACTTGGGGGAAAAAGGTATGCCAAACAAGTAAGCATGTAAGGAATGCAGTAGGGGGTATGCAATAATGGGATGTAGTATGTTAAACAAATATGTCTCAACAAGACTTGCTGTACTGATATACTGCTGATCAGCACCTATGGCCATATCATCTGGGTCTGCCTGCAGTGACATAGATCATGGCTCAGGCCCCTGAGTCACTCCAGGATGGAATGGCTCACATATGACTACTACTGGAGTGTCTGTTGAACAATACTAACTGTGACACTGCTAGGCCAGCTACTGGGATGTCATAGATATCCATATGTCACTTATGAATACAACTATGCCAGCTACTGGGATGTTGTAGATGTCCATATGTTACTTATGAATACAACTAGGATACACGTTTGTCTTACAAATCTGAGAACCTATACAGGGTATTTGCATAGTAAACTACTGTTGCAGACATGTGTGTTAAACTGCATGTGATATACTGAGCTCATACCATTCATTTGTCCAGTGTTATGCACACTGACCATATGTGTGCCTCACATTTGTAGTCATTTACTCATAGAGTTGTGTTATGTCTGGCAAATCATTGGCAAACCTGTGAAGTCTGAAATTAGAACATACTAGCATACATATGAGTGTCGCACACCCTCCAGGGTATTTCTGTGAATGTAAAGGCTACTGTGCTATCAAATGACTTAAGTGTGTTACAGCAATATTAAGAAAGTGTCACTAATTTTGGGCCATTGCCCCCAATGTATGTGTGGCATCTTCCAGATGTTCTGCTCTAACAGGTTGAGAGGTATAATCAGAAAGTCACAAATCCACTTCATGATGACTAGTCTTAACGCACTTTTTATTGTAAAAACAAGCAACGTTTTCGCTACAAGCTCTGTTGTAGCTTCCTCAGAGTACAAAATAGATGGTGAGCAAATTACAGTCTTTTGATAACAAACTGGTTAAACTACGTAAACTACAATTAGAAGTCTGTTATTTTAAACAATGTGTCAAGGATAAAATTATACCCAAGGGCCTGCGGAGCACTTTTGCTCCTACTGGACTCATTAATGATGATTGCTTCTTGAATGACTTAAAAGTACTTTTTGATCAACAAGGGATCCAGCTTCTTGACTTAATTATTAAGCATTATTCTTTGCATATTTCATCATTAACCTCAGAATTGAATGACCTGGACAATTCTATTAAGAATGACTTGGACTTTAACAATTACAAATATGACTACACCCGCATTTTTAACAGTATTGATGCTCTTCTTCTGAAATTAAAGGCTAATAAAACAAAAAAACTTAACCGTGACAATCTAGCATATCAGCAAAATAAGGCCTATGAAAAACTTTTTTCTCCTCGGGGTCACCTGGCGAATGGTGAACAACAAGTCTCTGAACACAACAGGCCTGAGGATGACCATGATTTCCATCAGCAGACCCCGGTTTCACAAGACCCATTAGTTCCCAATACTGGCCCTAGACGTAGTAATAGAATTCGGGCCAACCGATTCAACTCCAATAGGAATAGGAACAACAACTCGTACCAGCATGGTCCTAACCTCTCTTCTCAAAATCAGAACTCTGACAATTCTGGTTTTTTAGGGGCAAGGTACAACACTCGTTACCAAGATCAGAGGAAGAACTGGAACAACTGACTTTTTCACAATTGAATAACAGTACTGTTGATTTACCTCCAGCTCTACCTAACATCCTAAAAAACAGTAAAGGTGACTTTAACATATATAACTTCACCAACTTTACAATTGAACAAGAATTGATTGATTTACTTTCTCTTGGTAATACATTTGTTCCTAATTGTCATTTCAACCTCACTGACACCATTATTGATGTAAAACACTTTACAAGGAAACTTAATCTAGGTTTATTGTTTTCCACTTCCATGCAGTGTGAATTAAATAACTTGAGATTGTCAAGTGTTTACAACCCTCCCTTACATCCTAGTCTAGCCTTATTTGAAAAGGCCTGTGAGGTTGATTTAAGACATCTTGAAGCCCAGGCCAAATTTTTGATAAAAAAACAAAAGTTTAACATCACCAAAGAACAACATACATTATTAAGGGAACTAGAAAATATCCCGGTGAGGGTTTTAAAACCTGACAAGGGAGGGGGATTGGTTATCCTTGAAAATGATGACTATTCGGCAAGAATGCAGCGCATCCTTGATAGTCCAGCTTATAGGTCCTCTTCTCTTAATGAGATGAACACAACATTTGTTAGAAATAGAGGTTATTTCAGGGACCTTTTCCTTGCAGGGAAAATCAGTAGTGATACTTATCACTATATAGACATCACTTTACCAAAAACACCTATAATTTTCGGAATTCCGAAAATTCACAAGAACTTACAAGACCCACCAATTAGAGCACTCATTGATGGGAGGTCTTCTATGACCCACCCATGTGCTCGATTGGTGGATAATATTCTTAGTAAATATTTAAAACTGATTCCCTGTATCTGCAAGGATTCATGGTCCTTTCTTTCCAACATTAACCAAATGAAATTCATTCATGACTTCAATTTCTTGACAATTGATATAGTGGACCTATATACCTCCATTCCACACCAGGAGGCATCAGAATGGGTAGGCTTGCTACTACATGAACTAGGAGCACCTCAAAGTGAAATTGACACAGTCACTGAATTAATTGACATCATACTAACATCAAACTTTTTCATTTTTGAAAACCATTACTTCTTACAAACTCAAGGTATCGCAATGGGCTCACCATGTGGCACAACTGTGGCCAACATGGTAGTAGCCTTTTGGGAGAAAAAATTTCTTCTCTCTACCCCCCAAGCTACTCAACATTTCATCTATTACACAAGATACCTGGATGATATCTTTGTTCTATTTCGAGGCTCTGAACAAGATGCCATCACCACTATAGACTTCATGAATGAAACCACGTCATTCTTTAAATTTACTTATCGCTTCTCAACTGACTCTATTGACTACTTGGATGTTAAACTCGAAAAGGGGAACACTACAAATACACTTTTTTCTACTATACACAGAAAACCCACCTACTGTAATTCACTGCTTCACTTTTCAAGTCAACACCCCTATAGACAAAAAAGATCAATAGTCAAGGGCCAGTTGATCCGCGCAGCCAGAATGTGTAGTACCATGGATCTTTTTAATAAAGAGTGCTTATTACTCTCTGATATGTTCTCTAACCGTGACTATCCAGGCTCATTAATAGAAGAGCTTACAATAGAAGTCACCAATAAGAGGCAAAATGGTTTTTACAAACCTCTACTTTCTAACACTACTATACAATTTAGCAATGAACCTTCAACACTTGATTTAAGTCTATCACTGGACTTGACATCTATCTCAAGCCCAGTAAATGCCACTACCAAAAAACAAAACAACTATTCTTTTAGTTTTATTACAGTTTTTAATATGGACTCTAGAATCATCAATTCTATTCTATTTAAAAACTGGTATTTTATTTCCAGCAATAGCTTCCTCTTTGAAAAACTTGGGGATAAACCACTTATAGTTTACCGGAGAGGTAAATACTTAAAAAACTTTTTGGAAACTAAAAAACATCTAGATTTCCATTCCCGCCAGAAAGGCACTTTCACCTGCGGTAACTGTAACTGGTGTAAATGCCTTAGAACAGGGAATTCAATAGTAATAAATGGTAGAAAGCTCACTAGCCATTATAAAGTTAATTGTAATACAAAATTCATAGTTTACCTGGCTAATTGTGTCTGCTGCTCAGCCTATACATTGGTAAAACTGAGCAAAAATTCAAAGAGAGAATTTACCAGCATATGTATGCCATCAAAAAAGGCAAGGAAGATAATGCACTCTCTAAACACATTTTGATTAACAAAGATCACAGCTTCCAATTCTTTGCCATTGACCATGTCCCTCATAACATCAGAGGTGGCCCTGGACCTATTATCTTGGAAACTAAAGAATTAGAATGGCAACTAAAACTTAATGCATTTCAACCACCGGGCTTAAATGATACTGTAACATCTCTTGCCTTTTAAAACTCAAAAGCTACTTAAGATAGACACTACCTCCATGGATTTTCTGGATTTCTCTGTTATACTACACTATTCATGTATGTAGGTTCTATTTTGTTCCTACATGTTTTATATATTTTTTCATACTCTCCATATATATTTGGTTACCATTTTTACACCTAGGCTTTGAGGTATATTTATTCTTCTATTGTAGACATGATAATGGTATTTGAGAACACTACTTAGGATACCACACTGGCATGGCGTGACTTCATCATTTACACATCTTGCAGGCTAGTGATCTTTCCCAGTACTCACGGTACATTTTAGTGGAGCCTGGTGGGTCCCACAGGAATCAGGTTGGGTTTGGAGATTTTGTCCCCTTCAATTATCTTTTGGGGTCTTTTTTAAAAAAATCGATTTTTTAAAAAATTGATTTAAAAACAACTTCTTTCAAAACTTGGATAAAAAATACAACCTTTTGATTTTTTGTTACATCTGCCAAGCCCCTTCCCAAGTAGTCTTGCCACTTATTGGCCATCACCGATATAGCTGGTATTGGGCTCTCATAGAGTTCTGTGACTTTGAGACGCTCTTTGGTTTCTTATAAACATAAGCGGGCATGTAATTTGCCCTAACTATGTGGATTTAGAGTCACTAGAGCAATGGTTCTTAGGGGTTTGTATGGAGTGGATGGCTCTTTCAGGAAGGACTGGTCCATTTTTGTGTGGAGTTGGGGTTTGCTCCCCGTTGGCTGCGCTGAACACATGATTTGATTTTATAGTGTAGGGTCTATAAAATAAACAATTTAATACACTTGCAACACTTGTAATGTGTCTAAATGTACACCCGTTGCAATACGGGATAACAACTTGTTGCTTATGCTTAAGGCATTTCTTTACGGAACGCAATATGACTTGACTCAAAAGGAAGTCGACACTGAAGTCTGAGACTTTGTATATTTTAGAACTTCCCATGGGTTTAGGTAGGCATGACACTTACCCCACTTCTCATGGGCTTAGAACTTTTAGAATATTATTTTTTAAGATCTCTATAAGGGTGGTTAACTAATGGACAGTAGATTGAAAGGATAGACTAGTTCTTGACATGGCATTGACAGCCTATTTCTTCGTAGCCACATAGTACACAAGATTTGATTTTTGTGGTGGACTACTTACTTTTACAAGCAGATTAACATGCTTATATTATTTATATTAGTGTTTCAACATGCATTTGTACATACACAGGGAGTAATGACATGTTTTAAAATTCGGAAGTGAATTTGGCGTTATTTTTAATGACATGTAAATACGTCTTTTAATATATTATGCGCATCACTATTTGGCGCCTTTTTGTGTTTAAAAAGAAACTGCTAATGGTTCTATTTTGTACTCTGAGGAAGCTACAACAGAGCTTGTAGCGAAAACGTTGCTTGTTTTTACAATAAAAAGTGCGTTAAGACTAGTCATTGTGAAGTGGATTTGTGACTTTCTGATTATCCTGACACAGTTTGTTTTTACTGGTTTTTCATGTTTGCAACAGGTTGAGAGGTATGACTGAGCAGCAAGAGAGTAAATACAGTGTGCCCCCATACTGACATAGAACAGAAATGTTTTTCAGGTATTACCTGTGCACATTTATGAAGGAGTAGGTGTACCTGGAAGCTTCATAACAACAGACATGGGATGCAAAATGTCAGGTAAATAAGCTATACGTGTTGTACACGTGTGTACTCACTGTTTCCGTGCATCCAACAGACATAAATTTCTACTGCTAGTGGTTATTGCAGTGCCCTGACACAGACGTAGGCACTAGAATAAGCATGATTATCAGGTTAAAACTGGAGAGGTGTCCAACTGTGTTATGACCTTGTGTCAATGCCTACTACATAGCTGTATGGACTCAGCAATACCTCACTCGTAAAACCTGCCTCCACCAAGGTAGAGTAATCACCTTTGCTGGACAGCAGCAATACATAAACCGCATAATTGGTTGCTATATTGGCTGCACTGGGCCAAGTAGGAGCAGGCACCAACTTGGAAGCAAGTTAACCATTGTCTGAATGAGCATATAAGGTCACAGGTGCATTACTGTAAGGCTAAGTATGAGTACAAATTGGACACATCCACCAAGGCCAATTACAAGGCCGTCTTCACATATGTCTTCAATCTCAGAGGAAACAACCCCACCCAATCCTGTAATGGTGGTCAATCACACCACATACACACACACACACACCATAGCTATAGCCAAACTGCTGTAGACAGGTTAAGGGCAAACATCATCCCCCTGTCCCACCATTAGTATAGCTGGATATGCACAGCACACCCACCCCTCTCCTCATTATCAGGGAGCAAGTGCATGATGCCTATTCAAAGTCAATCAAAGTAAGTCTCCATGGGACCTGATAACAGTCCTGTCTGCATCCTACATGAACTCAGGCATATGCTCCCAGCTCCATTAAACACTGTATGTAAGGAAAGCCTGTGCACCATTGACATCCCATCTGCAAGGTAGATGGCTACTGTCATCCCTCTACACAAATGTACTGGCCCTCATCGGGGGAACATGACACATCAGGACCAGGAGTACAATGCAGGTTCATATTGTGCTGATAGATGACAGGGATATGATGTGGTTGTAAGTGATGGCTAATGATAGTCAATGTTTATGCGCAGGTTCTGTAAATAACTTTGACCAATGTATGAGGTCCTGTGATGTAGTTCCCTGTTTATGTCTTCTAGGTGACATGCAGGAAACAAGCACCATATACTGCAGCCGAAAATGCAGCCAACACAGATGCCATCATCCAGCATCATGGAGTGATGTTTGGCCATGGCCAACACAATCTGTGGGATGACCTTGTCCACAGAGTTAACAACTTGGGCCACCATGGACACATATACGATCAGGTCAGGCATCAGGCAACTGACCTGATACATTGTGCGTGGCAAAGGGCTGCTGCTGTGGCCAGGGACTGTACCCCTACAGGTGGGGGTCTTGCCACTCAGGCTTCACTTACGGCAACAGAGGAGCTCCTTGCCAACCTTCGGGCTGCCCCCACACACCAGCCAAGACAAGAAACACAAGTCGTGGAGGTGGGTGGCACCCAGCAACAGGCGAGGATCATCCCGGTAAGGCCCTAGTGCACATCAATTGAACACTGTAGCAGTCATACTGGATTCTGTAGCGTATCTCGATGCATATGTCAGGTCAAACTTCATTTGTGGGTGGGGTTTTCTAATCCACACAAGAAGACATCTATGATGAAGGACAGCAAATTGTGGACTATCAGAGCTTGTACTGTACATGTGCAGACAAGTAGCATTCATCTTGTACCAATGCCACATGTGAGTCTGCTGACAATACCCCCCACAGCTACATAGGTCCATCTGTTCTGGACATGAGACAGCAGCCTGAAGCCGGTGAGTATGGGATTGTCCTGTTGTGGCTCACCAGTGCCCCAGGCATGTTAAGGTCATGCATGTTACCATGCACACAACTGTCACTCTCAGACACATTGCGATATGTGCTTGTTCACTTGTGCTGGGGTTAAACTGCATTGCATCAGACATAACATATCTGTAGCATACCTCACAACCTGTCATTGCAAGTAATCTGGACAAAGACTGACAAAATGGGGGAACAAGGCCCAAAACTAGGGATGTATTTTAAAAATTAGTCTTATACAGCACATATAAAAGGTGTACACACCTCTGTTAAAATGCCAGGTATTCATGATATACAAAAATTAGACCACTATAAAACACTTTCAAACTCTTCCAACCTTTAATGTGACCTATAACTTGCACAACTCAATTGTAAAACAAACCAATCTGTTAGGGGAACAATTATGACAAATAAAAAATGTACAATAAGCTAGATGCATAAGTGTGCATGGGCTGATGCTAATACTGTGTTGAAGCAGCTTTTGATATAATGACAGAATTATGTATTCTTGGGTACACACCTGACATCGATTACAGAGACTTTTTAATTAACACCAAATAACAGTCAGCTGCCCTACTAGGATTTTCCTGACATATACCCAATTGCCTGCAACAGCCATGGTTCACGTAGAGCTTACAAAGCATCAAAGGAATCCCACTGTTGAAAGGTATCAGCCCGGAGAAGGGTACAAAAACATTTCCACAGCATTACATACCATGGAACACAGTGACGACAGTCATCAAAAGGTGGTGAAAAAATGGGGCATAAGTGACATTGCAGAGAAGTGGACAACCCTCCAAATGGGTTATAATACAAGACCTGAACTGGTCAGGGAGGCTACCAGGAGACATATATCAACAATAAAGGAGTTACAGAAATCTCTGGTAGGTGCTGGTTGCATACTACATGTGACAACAATCTCCCATATTCTCCACGTCTGGCCTATGGGGTAGGGTTGGAAGATGGAAGCCTTTTCTCACATAGAACAACATCCAGGTCTGGCTGAATTCTCAAGAACAGTACATCAGGTCTCCCTAAAGCACGTGGGAAAATGTGTTATGGTGTAGTGAGACCAAGGTTGAACTGTTTGGCCACAATTCCAAAAGGTTTGTTTGGTGCAATAACAACACTGAGCATCACCAAAAGAACACCATTCCCACAGTGAAGCATGGTGATGGCAGTGTCCTGCTTTGGGGTTGTTGTTCATAAGCTGTAAGTGGGCCTTTAGCCAAGGTGGAGGGGATTCTGAACAGTTCCACATACCAGTCGCTTTTTGACCCAAATCTTTAGGTGTCTGTTAGAAAGCTGTAGATGAAGAGCAATCTCACCTTTCCACACGACAATGACCCAAACCATACATCCAAATCAGAAAAATAATGGCTTCACCAGAAGACTATCAATGTTTTGGAATGGCTCAGCCAGAGTCCACACCAGCATCCAATAGGAAATCTTGGGGTGTCCAGAAGAGGGCTGTGCACAAGAGATGCCCTTGCAATCTGAGATAGTTGGAGGGCTTCTGCAAACAAGAGTGTGCAAATATTGCTAAGTCAAGATTTGCCATGTTAATAGACACCTTCCCAAGAGGACTGACTGCTGTAATTAAATCAAAATATGCTTTAACAAAGTATTAGTTTAAGGGTGTGCTCTCATGTAACCAGCCTATTGTACATATTTCATTTTCTATATGTTACCCATAACTAATGTGTTTATTCTTCTATAGGATTGCACAGGGTATAGGTCACATTAAAGGTGGGAAACATTATGACATGATTTATGTGGTCTCATGTTATATATCAGGAAAAACCTGGCATATTAACAGGGATGTATACACTTATTATATCCACTGTAAGCTTAGAAGGTTGTTAGAATAACCAGTCTTGTTTTAACATACATTTGCTGCAGGTTTTGAAGTGAGAAACTCAAATTATGTCATTAATTAGTGACGCCATTCCTCAGATCATCCCAGTAATGTATCAAACACAGGATTTATGAGGAATAGACCAGAAATATGAGCCACACAGCTAGACATTCAGCAAAACTCTGTACAGTTGAGAGGTATGTTCTGTAGGAGTTGCCACTGTGCTATACAGGTGAACAGCAATAATGTGTACATGGCTGCAGTGTGTATTAGGTGAAGGCCCATCACCTACTAACACTAGTCATGTATCTCAGAGGTGTATATTAGTAGTAACATTAAGTGGAAATGGCTGCACTGCATTATGTTGATGGCCTGTCTGGAGTGTGTATGGTGTGGTCTGATTGTGTTGTGAATGTCACCAGTTGGCTATTATGAGGTCTGTGTAAGGCCTTTGTGCCACCTCATCTGTATGTGTCTATGTGTGTGTGTGTGTGTGTGTGTGTGTGTGTGTGTGTGTGTGTGTGTGTGTGTGTGTGTGTGTACCAGCAAACGTTATAGTGCAGGTAATAATTTACATATGTTATCTTCCCCTCAGAGTTGGACATGGTGGCCATGGTCCCTCCCACTCAGAATCTGATGTCAGTGTCTCTGCAGACTCTGACAGTGATGGTGATCATAGTGGGGCACAAGTGGGGTTGTCAGGGGCTGAATCTGTGCCATTGTTTGGCATCCCACAGTTATCCACAATGTCACTGTACACAGTCACAATGCCCACACATACTCCTTTCCCAGCAGCCACAGATAATGGACAGTTGTCAGGTGGTGGCATGGAACAGGCTAGTGTGGTGACAATGGCAAGTGTGAGTGTAGCCACTGGCCATAGCCAGAGTGCAGGTGAGGTCCCACACAGGCGGATGGACAGGGGTGCTCAAAGGAGGACTGCTGCTCATCAAGCTGCTGCCACAAGTGCCACAGCAGGTGTGACCAGATGCATGTTTCTGGCTGTCATGGATGCACAGGCATGTAGTGAATGCAACACCAGACAAATACTCATGGTCTTGGATGCAATTCTTCCTGGCTTATGTGGCAACCTGCATGACCTTGTTGATGCCACACGTTAAAATACTGAGGTCATGAATAGATGGTGGGATGAGTCCTTAGCAATAGTCGACCATGGCATGTCTGAGCTAGAGCAGGTGGTGGGGGAGATGGGCATCTGTCATGAGGATGTAGGTCAGCACCAACATCAGCTGAGAATCTATGGGGCCATGCACCTTCAGACTCCTGTATTGGCAGTACCACCAACAATACTGAAGGGGGGTGCTGTCCACACTACAATGGAGTGGGCCATGGGCATGTGGTCCTGACCGGTCCCATCGGGGACATGGATCCAGCAGACAGCAGTCACCATCAGGAAGCAGTACTGCATCTAGCTTTGGGTCTGGTGGTACCAGTGAGACCCCTGGGCAGGACTAGTTCCCATGTCCATGGCTGGAGATGGTGAACTGTACACCCTACCATGTACGGTCCACAACTGTCCAATATAACCCTGTGTAGGGCAGCCACATGGCATGAATGTGTGCATACATACACACACACATTGCCATCATAGCCAGGTCACCTCCAGACACACACACAACTCTGCACAGCCCATTCATAGAACACCCCTCCAAACACACACACATGATGTCAACCATATGGCTCAGCCTAGGCCTCTGGCAAACCCACACAACACCCTGTGCATATGATGATACCTGTGCCACATCCCTGTCATCCATACCACCGATGCAGGGAAATGCTAATATAATTCTGATGCACAGGGTGAATTAAGTACGGTTTAGCTATGTAATGCTGTGTAAAGTGCTGTCAGCTGGCATTTGTAATGGGTACACTTCAGAGTGTGTGCACCTTTTCAGCCATGATGCATTATTGGTGTTAATAATGCTGACTGAATGTAGTCTCACATGCTGTATTCTGTCAGCAGGAGGTGGCCCTGCAGAAATTGGCAATGAGGGGTATGGCACAATGATAACACATCAATCATTTCAAAGATGAGGTACAACTGTTAATGTACACATTTACCAGGTCTAAGAGTTATTGCATGTGCCACAGTGCTTCTAAGGCTGAGGGGTGTATACAGGTAAGTCTATGGAGGGTGACATCAGCAGCCCTTGTGAACACACCTCAGATTGATAAAATCCACACCCACAGAGGATATTGTGTTGACCAAACACACACAGAATACTGCTCCCATACACACAGTCACACACACACACACACGCACACACACACGCACACACGCACACACGCACACATACACACACACACACACACACACACACACACACACACACACACACACACACACACACACATTCACACACACAAGATCACAGTTGCCAGTGTTGGTTTTGGAACCCTACCCATTTAGTTGGTAGTACTACAGTGTTATGCAGTTATCACAGGTGGCAAAAAAATAATAATGTGATAACTGTTCCAAGGTACCTGTAAAGTGAATGACATCACATGCCCTAATGAGGTATGGCAATGGGGTGTATACTGGGTGTGGAAGGACTCATTAGACTGTCACCTACAAGTCTACACACTCACAAACACTGCTATACACACCAATGCGCACACAGTTGCCAGTACTGACATTGGCAGCCTTGCCTATCTTATTATTCATTCAATACTGCTACATAACTGGTAACACAGGAAAAACGCTGGTTGAATTCAATAAAAATCACAAAAAACAGTCACACAGAGCTCCATTAAAGGTTGTCCTTCCTTAATAATGGCTGCACGATAATATCAGCAAGAAACAGGGCTCACATGTAATAAATAGTTGAACTTTAATTAATCCAACATGTAAAAACACAAAGGTAGAGCAGGCAAATACCAGCATATGAACAATTCTAATATAACAACTGATTAAGCGCTTTCATCTTCGTACAGAAGACTTCTTCAGAATGCACCATTTTATAATACATTAATTCATTCCACATCGGTTAAAACATCAATTCATTAATTATGCAAATGATGTCAGCAAACTAGAATTTTAAAAAAAGCTGTATTATTAATTGTATTATAGTTGATAAACAAATAGTCAATTTGAAAAATTTTCTAAAAGTGCATGTATATATATTCATTATAAAATTCTAATTCAACATATGAAACTGCTCATAAAAAACGTCCCATAGAACATATTGGAAAACAACCTTATAAAGGTTAACAGTATGTTAGTAAAGTAATAACTGTAATAGTAATTTTATATATATATATATATATATATATATATATATATATATATATATATATATATATATATATATATATATATATGTGTGTGTGTGTGTGTGTGTACAAGTGTGTAATTGTTAATTTAAAATTATATTGATCTTTTATTTTTTAGGTTTTAGCCCTTCTGGGCTTGGAAGCCTTCATTTTTAGAACAGGGAGAAGTGAAATACAGTCATTCATACCGGGTGGAGTGCAAGAATCAAATCTTAACTGCCATATCATCTCCCTGTAGTCTAACATGTTCTCTCGGTCCCCACCTCTATCACTAGGGACCACCTTTTCCAGGATACAAAACTTAAAATCTGCTTGTGTACATACCATGCTATGCCTATACAGGGCATTTGTTTCTCTCTTTCTGTTGATGTCATAGTTGTGTTAATACACACTTTATCTCAAAATACGTTCGGTTTTACCAACGTAATATGGCCAGCAGTATTTACAGTAAGCAAGGTACACCACACCTTTTGAACAGCAACTGTTATACATGACAGTCTTAAGACTAAAGGATATACTGGGAATTCCTAAACTCTTACAGTTAGCCATAAAAGTACATTGGGAACACCTTCCATACTTGTGTGCTCCCCCCCTCCATTTTAACCACTGTCCCATTGATGTTAATACTCTTCTTCTTTTCCAGTATTTCCTTAAGACTAAAGATTCTCTTAATACTGTACATTAAATGTCTATTAAAAATATCTAACCTGCTGGGCATTCTTTGAAACATACCCCATACTCTATTTATAGATTTCTTTATCCACCATGTATCTTGGTCATGGATCATTACTAAATAAGGTGTAACAGGTAATGCCCCCAAAACAAACCCTGTTCTTTTACTATGGATTCCCCATAGTGTAATTGTATGTACAAATTCTCCCATCCTTCTAACTCTTGTCCTTTAATAGGTCTAATTAATTGATCCGAGTACCCTCTTTCTAAAAAAAGAGAATGGACATAATCTAACTCCTGTACAAAATCTTCCTTTCTAGATGTCATCCTCGCAACTCTTACCATTTGTTCCTTCACTATGATACGTTTCTGGAAGTGGGGGTGACTACTTTGGTAATTTAATTAAGAGTTGGAGAAACATT
Organism: Protopterus annectens; assembly: GCF_019279795.1. NCBI lineage: Eukaryota > Metazoa > Chordata > Ceratodontiformes > Protopteridae > Protopterus > Protopterus annectens. Next base: position 26,847,687 of record NC_056746.1, read on the forward strand.
TTTTCCTATAAACCTTAGATATAAATTTGTTGTTTTCTGTATCTTTTTCTGTACTAACATCCAAGTTAATTGATTCTATTCAATCCTATTTCATGGGTAAATATTAAGAACTCTGTGGTAGAATTCAAGAATTCAATAAATCTGGGTATCATCTCAAAAGGTCCCCCACACACAATAAAAATATCATCTAAAAAATGAAAGTACCTAGAAATATGATCTTTGAAAATGGAATCGAATACATAATGGGTTTCCCAGTACAACATAATGATATTTGCAAATAGGGTCTATATTAAATCAGCGAACACTTAAAAAAGCGAACTCTGATTGATCAAACTTATGTAAGTGAAAGCTTACAATCTCGAACTGTCAGAACAGCGATTTTATTCCTAGGGAAAAAAATCGCTGATCCAAAACACATACACACAACACAAGCACACCAAACAAACAGCAATCCACACACATACACCTAAAATCTGACACCTAACCCTACACTAAACTATACACACACCACTAATTATCCACTTACCTTAACCCAAACCCTAACCCTAAGGTCCGTCACTATCACACACTCACCTCACCTGCTCCCTAACCCTCACGTCCACACAATCGCACACACACCTAACCCGCACCCTAACCCTAACTCACCTAACCCGCCCTAATACTCACATCCACACAATCGCACACTTACGTGAACCCGACCCGTAACTTTCCACCACAGCACTGAAAATACCAAAGCAACAGAAATGGACAACCAAATTCTTTCCCTAGGAAAAAAATTGGGTTTCTGCTGCTTCGATATTTTAAGCTTTCACTTACATAAGTTCGATCAATCAGCATTCGCTTTTTTAAGCGTTCGCTAATCTAATATAGACCCTTACAAATATGGGGTCACAGGATGAACCCATGTCAACCCCATCAAGTTGGTGATTCAACTCCCCCTGAAAAATTAAAACATTGTTTTTGAGCACCAGCTCCATATTTTCAAGTATCATCCTAAAGTCAGCTGCTGATAGAAATCCAAACTCTACTAACATGTATTCAAACCATTCTAGGCCTTTTTGGTGTGGAATAACAGAAAATAAATTATTGATGTCCACCGTCACAAAGATATATTCAGTTTTAAACTCTAAACATCCAGTCTTATGTAAAAAATCCCATGAATCTATAAGAATATAGGGGTATTTACATTGATACTGTTTTAATTTTGTATCCACAAATATAGCCAGGGGCTGTGTTTTTGAACCCTCTGAGGTGATGATAGGTCTAAGGGGTGGGGTTTTGACATCTTGAATGACCATATTTCACTTCTCCCTGTTCTAAAAATGAAGGCTTCCAAGCCCAGAAGGGCTAAAAACTAAAAAATCAATATCATTATAAATTAACAATTACACACTTATACATCTATATATATATATATATATATATATATATATATATATATATATATATATAATTAGTCACAGTTATTACTTTACTAACATACTGTTAACCTTTATAAGGTTGTTCTCCAATATGTTCTATGGGACATTTTTTATGAGCAGTTTCATGTGTTGAATTAGAATTTTATAATGAATATATATATATATATACATACACTTTTAGAAAATTTTTCAAGTTGACTATTTGTTTAACAACTATAATACAATTAATAATACAGCTTTTTTTAAATTCTAGTTTGCTGACATCATTTGCATAATTAGTTAATCAATGTTTTAACCAACACGGGATTAATTATTGTATTATAAAATGGTGCATTAAAGTGTTCGGTTTATTCTGAAGAAGTCTTCTGTAAGAAGATGAAAGTGCTTAATCAGTTGTTATATTAGAATTGTTCATATGCTGGTATTTGCCTGCTCTACCTTTGTGTTTTTACGTGTTGGATGAATTAAAGTTCAACTTTTTATTACATGTGAGCCCTGTTTCTTGCTGATATCATCGTGCAGCCATTATTGAGGAGGGACAACCTTTACTGGAGCTCTGTGTGACTGTTTTTTGTGACTGTTACATAACTGTTGCACATGGAATGGGGCTTATAGTGCTGAAGAGTATCCACAAATACCTCTATGGTGGAAGTGAACAGTGGCCTATGTAAAGTGGACCTTCGGACATGTACTGGGAGTACCATGGCCTAAAATTGTAAACCAAGGCCAACCAGTGGATAGAGTTCACACACACACACACACACACACACACACACACACACACACACACACACACACACACACACACACACACACACACACACACAATACTGTTCTTATACACACACATTTACCAGGACTGATATTAGAACTCCTACCTATCCAGTTATTGCTAATACAGTGTTATGCATTTATCACATACACCATAAAGCTTACAGAGTGAAGAACGTCCCAAGGTAATTCCAAGGTGAACAACATCACCAGGCCTTGTAATGTATGGTAATGGGTGATTTACTGGGTGAGAATGGACCCAATATACTCAAACCTAAGGTTATGTACACTTACACACACAACTACACTCATACACACATTTACCAGAACTGAGATTAGCAACCCTGCCTGTCTTGTTAGTCAGTCCATACTGCTACATGGTTCTTGCACATGGCACAGGGCTTATTGGGCTGAAGAGTGTCAACAGATACCTCTATGTTTGATGAAGACAGAAGGCCTTGTAAAGTGGATCTTGGGACATGTACTGGGAGTACCACTGCCTAAAAATGTAAAACCCACCCCCCAATGGATATAGTTCTCATGTACACATTTGTCAGGACTGAGATTAGAACCCCATACCTGTCTAGTTATTGCTAAAACAATGTTATGCATTTATCGCACACATTATGGAGCTTATAGTGTTAAGAGTGTCCCACAGTTCTTCTAAGTGAACATCACCAGTCCTTGTAACATATTGAAATAGGCAGTGCACTAGAATAGTGAGGCCTCAAAATGCTGTATCCTGCAAATATACACACACACACACATTTGCTAGGACTCAGATTAGAACCCCTATCTGTGTAGTCATTGGTGCTATAGTGTTATGCAGTTACCACACTCGGCATGGAGCTTATAGAGTGGAGAGTATCCCAAGGCACCAATATAGTGAATAACATCAGCAGCTCTTGTAAGATATGGCAATGGTAGGTGCACTGGGTGAGAAGAGCCTCAAACTACTTTCATGCACGTGCTTACACACTCACAAACACTTTTATACACACTAACACACACACACACACACGTTTGCCAGTACTGAGATTCATAGATTTATAGGTTCATAGGTGTGCACTAGGTGAATGGCCATGGAGCCTTTACAAGCCTAGCCCATGGGAATACCCTGGCATCATGCCACCTGATGATAGTACCCAGTGTGTCTAATGAGTACAGCCACTGGAGTGATCCCCAGAGTGGGATTTATATTCCCCATCCACTCATCCAGATTTCTCTTGAAGAGGGCCAGTGATGTACTCTGCTTGACATGTATGTGAAGTCTATTCCATAGCATGGGCAGTCTCTGGGTTATGAACCTGTCCCTCCAGCATGTTCTGTTGAGGTCTCTGGGGTATATAGTGTTGACAGATTAGGTTATTTAGATGCAGCATTCATGAGAGAGATGGGATAGACATGGCTTTGTAAGTCAGGCAGAGATTGCCTCTAAGTAGCCAATATGAGACAGACAATAGTTGGGGTTATTGGAGTCTGCCCATATAGGGCATGTATTTAAGGGCTAAGATCCTTTTGCAGCCTCCCCAGTTGTTGCAGGTGTCCAGTGAGGTACATGCCAAATGGGCCATTGTACTCAATGATTGGCCTAATGAATGGAGAGTAGAGGGAGACAATGACCTCTTACTTCCTGGATGCAACACCCTTAGTTATGAGATGTGACACATAGAAGGACTTTCTGAATACATTGGCACTGTGGTGGTCAACAGAGAGCTTGTTGTCAACTTGTGTTCCCAGTTCTCTTATGACGACTTCAGTGTTCAGTGAACTAGTATCAATGTGGTAATTCATGGGAACCATGTTGTTCCCAAAGGGGATGGTGGCAAATTTTTTGGCACTGAGCTAAAGTCCAGGGTTCTAATACCAGTCATAGGTCTCAGTGAGGCCTTTGTGCAGGATGTCAACATCAAGTGGGGAGGTAATAATAGCACCCACCTTGCAGTCATCTGTGAACATTGTCAGCCAGAGTCCCTACATTTTGGGCTTGATTTCAGAGATGTAGATCCCGAACACAATGGGACCCAGGACAAAACCCTCTGGGACTCCACTCGTGATTGGTCGGCAGTCTGACATGAAGTCCGTTGCTTTCACACCATGGGTTCTATCTGTGAGCCAGTTTGCAAGCCACCTAGCGATATAAAGGATGATGCCTAGCTGAGTGTGTTTGTCTATGATTCCTGAGTGGGGAATAGTATCCAAGGATTAGAAGGGCCACCTATCTTGTTATTTATTCCATACTGTTACATAGTTACTGCACATGGCACAGAGCTTATAGGGCTGCAGAATGTCTACAGCTACAGATGTCTGCAGTTCTGTTTTTTATTTGGAAGAGAGATTTAAATGCCTTTTTGTCTTTCGTTACAGATATGAACAAAACTACTCATTTTCTCAAATTCACCTTGAGTGGGATTGGTGAAAGTATTGACTTCGTTGATGTACATTTGGAATTTGACCAAATCAATTCAGTTTTTTTCTAGTGGGATTTACAGAAAGTCGACGTTTGCCAACCAGTATTTACATAGGGACAGTTTACATTCACAACACATGAAAAAGGGTGTAATTAAAGGCCAGTTGATTCGGTTGAGTCATTTAACTACCGATCAAGAGGTATTTAAATTAGAGGTAGATAAGCTTTTACATTTTTTTGTGTTAAGAGGGTATGATTCTTTTTGGTTAGAGAGAATTGTAGATGAAGTAGTGCAGGTACATGTTGCTATAGCAAGACTCATTTTATCTATTACAGGTGAGTTCACCTCTGACACAACTCCTGCTGTTATTCACAACAGTTACAGATTGGCATTTCCAATTCTAATTTGTAATGATATGACCACTATTAGACATATTCTGACTGACAATTGGATGGTCATTTTGTGTAACCCTGACTTGGAATTGGACTTCTGTTTGTGACTTTTATAAGTTCATACAATTATTTTACAACTATTTTACGTTTTATTGGTTCCTGTGCTTCTCTTGGAGGTCTTTTCACAAGTGGTATTGTTAATTTTAAAGTTTTTGTTCTCCATTACCGACTGGGTATGGAGTCTATTTCTGGAGATTCTACTCTCATTGAAGGAGAAGGGCTGTTTGGTACGGACAACATAACAGCTACTCAAAACAAGCTTCGGAAGGTCAGGGGCGAAGTGTCTGCCTTGAAGGGTGAGCTTACGAGGCTATTAGAGTTATTTAGCCAGAAGGAAGTGATGGGTGCAGTCTCACAGTCGAGCATGGCTTCACCAGTCGGTAGGCGTCCCAAGGAAGTGCCGGTTACGTCATCCCCACGCTCTATTATTATTGAGATTCATGGTGTGGGTAAGACTGTAGCAGGGGATGTGTTTTTTGCTCCAAGCCCTGAAAGAAGGTTTTTACAGCCAACTAACGCACACGTAGTTTAGGAACAAGGGACTGATGCTATCGGAGGTTTGCAAGGCATTAATAAAAGACTGGTTGTTTCAAAAGATACTTTTAACAATGGCAACACTTCTAGTAGTTGCAGTAATGTGAATGCACATATTTCTGGTTGTAATAATGTTCATTCTATTGACTCTAACATTCAAAATAATGGAAGTGTGTCCTTCAATGATGTTTTGCTTAGAAATTTCAATTATGACCGTGACTTTGTTGCTGTTAGTGGTGCATGTGCATTTAACAATGATGATAATTCGACCACTTTAAAAGAAAAGATTTTTATGTTTGAAAAAAAGTTATTTAAAATGAAATGTTTTCAACTGGACAATGGTTATTTGAAATGTTGTTTAGATTTGAAGGTGGTCCCACAGGGGTTAAGGTTAATAAAATACTCCTTTGGTATCATGTATAATGAGGCTATAGTGAAAGATTTTTTAAACATTTTTTAATGAATGTGGACTGGGGCTTATGAACAGACTAATACATTACAATGAGTCTGCATTGGTGATGTTGAAAACCAGGTAGAAAATCTTAATGAGGATATTTTAAAAGATCTATTGTTTTGTGAGCACGAGCAATTATATAAGAAAAATCTAAATAGAGTAAACAAGAGAGTGGACACTATATTTTCTAGGAAACAAAAAAAGTTTGTTAGGGACAAACAACAATATGCAGAATGTACAGCATATCCATGGCCTTATAAAAGTGAGAATAACTATGGAAAGAATTACAAAAACACCAATGGTAACATTATTACATGTGGGGATGCTTGTGGACAGGAGAGGGGTGATGGTTTGGGCCCCAGTTCATCAAAAGGGTAGGATGAACTGGATTCATTCTCAGAACACAACACACATTTTGTGGAGTGAGAAGATCAGAGAGGTTAGCAAGCAAAACCAGAAACAATTCAGATCTGGAACACTTCCCCAAACACCAAGGTTACCACCAGGGTTGGAAGAAAGTGGGGAAGAGAGGGAAATAATTATTGTTCCTAACACTGATGGTAAGGTACATGTATACAGAGGCTTTAAAATGTTTAATTACACCAACTTAAACCTCGAAAAAGAACACTTTAACCTTCTTTCAAAAGGTTTTAAATTTGTAACAACTAATCATGGGGATGTAGCTAACACACTTATAGATTTTAAATTGTACCTTAGGAAATTAAATTTGGAAATGATATATAAAGATGTGAGTATGGAAGAAAATAGAGTTGGAAAGGGTCCCTGTAGAAAAAGTGTATTCAACCCCCATTTGCATCTGGTTCTTTTGATGTTTGAAAAGCAGGTGATGGATGAAGAGTATGGGTCATATAATAACAGCAAAAGCAATAGTTAGGGAAAAGGGAAAGAATTTAAACGAAAAAGAGAAACTGTTGTTGGAAAAACAGAAAGGAAAAACAGATATACGCATGAATCCTGATAAGGGGGTGGTATAGTTATCTATGGGTCAGAAGAATACAATGATGTCATAACTAACATCTTGTTGGACACTAATACACGTTAATCGGTCTCCAGAAATGAAATAATGATAGCCTATGGCAGAATAGATTCTTTATTGGAAGAGTATTTGATAGAGAATAGGATTGATGGAAAAACATATAATTTCTTAAAGCAAATATATCCTATCATTCCGAATTTTTTCGGGATACCTAAGGTACACATGTGTGTAAAAAACCCTCCTTTCAGACCCATAGTGTCAGCCAAAGAGTTCAAAACACACCCCTTAGCTATATATGTGGACTATTGGACTAAGGAAATCCCATTGAAGACGGAACACCTTATTAAGGATTCCTGGGGATTTTTAGGGAAACGATCACAGGAAATATGGAAGGAAAATTTGTGTTTTCTTACCACAGATGTAAAGGATCTGTTCACCAGTATACCCAGAGTGGAGGGACATCAAATGTTTAGTGAAAGTTTACACAAACATTCTGCGTTGCCGAAAGATCAAATCCAGTTAATTCTTGAATTAATGGAAGTAGTATTGGATTATAATTATGTAGGGTTTCAGGGTGAATATTACCGGCAAACCAGTGGTGTGGCAATGGGTGCAGCATGTGCTCCCATATATGCCAATCTGGTTATACTGGAATGGGAGCGATATCATGTTTTCAATGGCCCCTTTTATAAGTTTATAAGACTTTATGTTAGGTTCTTGGATGATATTTTTGTACTTTTGGATGGGAGCAAAGAATTAATGTATTTATTTATGAATATTTAAACAAGAGTACTACATATTTTAAATTTACACATGAATGGAATAGAACAAGTATTAATTATTTGGATACCACTGTTATTTTAACACAGCAAGGTTTTCAGTCAGAAATATATAGAAAAGAGTCTTGGTGTAATAGTTACTTACATTACAATAGCAACCATCCCATGGCCCAAAAACTTAGCCTTGTTAAGGGACAGGCAGTCCGTATAGCAAGGATGACCTCAGATAAAGAGAACTGCATAAGGAATTGTATAATTTAAGCAACATGTTTATGGAAAGGGGCTACCCTGGAGAGATGGTACACATGGTTATAGGTGAAGTAATAAGAGATTGGGGCATTAGATACAAACCACTTTTAGGTAATCCCAGTGGTTTGTTAAATAAGAATAGTGAAAATAAAACATTTCAAAAAGCTTGTATAACTGAGTATAATGGTTTTACAGGAATGTTTATTGACATCATTAGAAAAAAACTGGAGTATGCTTAAAACAAACAAAGAACCGTTTGACGTGGTGGGGCTTGATCCCATTTTCACATATAGGACTGGAATTAATTTTAAGAGAATTTTTGAACAGACGCAAAAATTAAATCTTAGTGTCAAGAGGACGACCACTGTATGTGGTCATTGCAAGCAATGTTCAAACATTTATAAGGAAGACAGTATAATATAACAAAATGGGATGCGAAATAGAGTGAAATATTATAAGGGGAATTGTAATACAAGAATGATAGTGTATCTAGCAACATGTACAAACTGTCCAGCATTTTATGTTGGAAAAACTGAGAGGGCTTTGAAAGACAGAATGTACGAATATGCTTATGACATTAAAAATAAAAAGGAGGCTAGTGCACTTTATAAACACTCTTTAATATGCCCTGGTTTTAAAGGTTTCAAATTTGGCATAATAGACATGGTTGGAACAAACATAAGAGGGGGTGATGTGAAAAATCTGTTGTTAAATAAAGAATTGAAATGGCAGTTAAGGTTGAGATCTAATTTTCCCCCAGGTTTGAATGAGTATATTACCATCAAACCAGTGTTATCGGCAAAAGTAATAGAAGTGAGGCACAGACAGTGTGTATGTTGAGGGATTCAACCATGTTCAGTATGAGTTATAATCAATTGTTTTAAACTTCATTTCATTTTCACTTTTTATTATTATTTTCATTTTATTTTCATTTTATTTTTATTTTCATTTTCATTATTTTTTTAACATTTTGGTTAAAAACAAAAACAAAAATAACATATAAATAAAGTGTTTTAAATGATATTTAAGAATTGATGTATAATAGGGAGATTTCAGTAAGTTTCTTGTTGATTGGCAATGGACTATATGACTTTAAAATTTGAATTGAGGTTTTAATTGTATTAATGGCACATGGTATAAAATGATGAAGCATAATGGTATGGAGTTATCTGATGAAGTCTTGTCTTTCAAGACGAAAGCGCTCATTTGTTTAAGAATAAAGTATTTGGCTACCACCAGTGGAATTGGACTTCTGTTTGTGACTTTTTTAAGTTCATACAATTATCTTACAGCTATTGTAACCCTGACTTAGCTAAGGTTTTGGGTGACAGACAGTTGTTCACTTATAAAAAAGTGACTTGTTTAAAAACAATTTTGGAGAGTGACAGAGTCATTGAGACTGGAAGACATTCTCTGTCTTGTGGTACTTATGCCTGCGGATACTGTAGACAGTGCAGATACTTGGCCAATTCTAGTTCTAAAATGTTGAGACATGCTCATAAAGTCATTTGGTCTAAGGAACATTACACTTGTGATAGGACTTTTGTGGTATATGCAGCTTTATGTAACTCCTGCAATAGTTTCTATATAGGTAAGACTATTAGAACTTTAGGCAGGAGAGTTTATGAGCATGTCCTTACTATTAGTAACAAAGATCTTACTAATGCTTTGACAAGACATTCTGTGAGAATTTAAAAAAAACGTCTTTTTTGTTGTGGACATCGTTATTCCTGATCAGTTTAGTGGTGACTTCAAGACTTTCTTAGAATATAAGGAAAGTAAATGGCAAATTTTTTTGAATGTTGACCATTTCCCTGGGCTCAACAAGACTATCAGGAGAAAATATTTTTTACAGATGCAAAGGCTTTGAAGACCTCGGTCCTTAGAGTCACATTTTATTTAATATGTGTATATTTTTTAATAAATATTCAACTATTTAAAGTTGTTTATTTATTCATATCTGTGATTGGACCATTTGGTCATGTGGTTTGCTTAATTATAAATGGGTGGTTTTAGGGTTTCATTTGTATTTTCTGATGAAGCTCCTGTTTGATTAAAGTGAACGAAAGTGATAAGACTTGGAGTCTGGCTGTGTTTTTTCCCTTTGGTCTATGTGTTTTTTGTGATTTTTACTTCTAAGGTGACTGACATCAGCAGGACTGCTAAAGTAGGGCAATGGCAAGTGTACTGGGTGTGAACAGGCTCAAAATCTTTACTCTACAAACACGCACTTTTACATTAGCCAGGACCGAGATTAAAACCCCTATCTAACTAGTTATTTGTACTATAGTGTTACACAATTATCGCACACTCCAGAGAGCTTGTAGGGATATGGGCTGCCCAAAGGTACTTCTAAGGTGACTGACATCAGCAGGACTGCTAAAGTATGGCAATGGCAAGTGTACTGGGTGTGAACAGGCTCAAAATCTTTAACCTACAGACACGCACACACGCGCACACACACACACACACACACACACACACACACACACACACACACACACACACACACACACACACACACACACACACACACACACAAACACACACTTTTACATGTGCCAGGACTGAGATTACAACCCCTACCTAAATAGATTTATGTACTATAGTGTTACTCAGTTATTGCACACACCACAGAGCTTATAGGGCAGAGACCAGTCCAACAGTACTTCTATAGTGAATGACATCAGCAGATCTTGTGAAGTAGGGCAATAGGAGGTGTACTGGTTAGGAATGGACTAAAACACTTATTTCTACACACACACACACACACACACACACACACACACACACACACACACACACACACACACACACACACACATGCACACTACCCCACACACAACCACAGTTACATATGCCTGGACTCTGATTAGAACCCCTACCTATTTGTATGATAGTGTTACACAGCATGTGCTATAGAGTTTACAGGACTGAACCCAGTCCAAAGGTACTTCTAAGGTGAATAACATTAGCAGATGTTGTAAAGTAGGGCAATGGGAAGGGTACTGGCTGGGTAAGGCATCATAATAATTAGGCCTACAGACACACACACACACACACACACACACACACACACACACACACACACACACACACACACACACACACACACACACACACACAGAGACATATTCCAACCCTCACCTCAGTACCATTAGACAATTAATCTCATCTTTATGCTGGGACATGCCAGTGGTTGCAACTGGTATTCAACTGTCTGCAGAAGGACATCACTCTATGCCATTCAGGGTAACCCTGTGTATGACTCACTCTGTGTGTGTGTGTGTGTCTCCCTGTGTGTCTCACTCTATCACTCTGTCCCTCTCTTCCCCATGTCTATATGTGTGTATGCCTGACATATTGTAATATGTTGCCCATATATATATATATATCACACACAACAGATGCAGATATACCACATATGTGCCACCTACAGCTGCCTGTGGGTAATCCTGTCTGATGGGTGTGTGTGGAGACAGATTTACATAGCTGTGTGTATGCAAGGACATCTTCACAATACATAGATATAATAGTCCGATGCAGTTTCATACATGGGCTTCACTTCTCTAAGTGTAGGAACATGCTCGGTATGACCTTCTATAGTAAGTGTGGGAATCCATTCCAGGGATAGTTTTACTCCGGTTGGGGGTGTTCTGTTCTACAGCCATACCTTGCAACCTATTTGTGCAAGATATCTGGAACAGGCTGCCAATATGTGGAAACAATGGGCCAAACATAGGGGGTACTGTAACTATTGCTTTTATCAATGTATGAGTTGTTTGAGTTACAGGGTTTGTTTTAGCAGACATTTTCTGACATATGTAATGTTTAACACTGCACTGTATTGTGACATTACCTACTGACGATATAATCGAATCATCACAGTTATTTACCAGAGAAATACAAGATGGATGATGCACAGACCTATATATTGAGGTATAGGCTAGACATTCTTGCACAGTCTGGCCAGTTGGGAGGTGTGCCTACAGCTGATTGACTGATGAAGCTGTGTAAAAGGTCCAGCACCTTGGTGATATGCTGGCTGATGATCTCCTGGTTGTGCAGTATTCTTCTTATCTGGACGGTCATATCCTGGTGAGGCCATACCCGTCAGGTGTACAGATTCTCACAGATTATCCAGATTCATGCCTCATATATGTAGTCGGTTTCCCTTCACATTATTGTTTTCTAGCACATTTGTTGCAAATCACTCAGGGTTGCAGTCAGGGAATAATGACAGAACATTAGAGTTTCAGACTTTACACCCTTCATGACATCCATGCTACTACACACACCCTCTGTTAGTCTATCAACTTTCTAACATTATGAGAGCAATATTTCAAATGTGTCCCTATAGTTGGGTCTTTATCCCACCATTATGTATGGCTTTGTCCAGATCTCTTCCTCTACGAGGTTGAGATGTATGTTACTGGCATTTAGCGGTATGGCCTTATGTTTGCATTTTTTTGATTGTGTTATATTGGTAGTATGGACCCCAAGACATTCCCTACAAAGCCACTATGGGTGAGGCATGGCCCTTTGTCAGATGCCTGTAGGCCATGTGAGACTGATGCAGGCCATCTGTAGCAAGGCAGTGTATTCTGTCACTCATATGTTCCCGGGCTGGCAGGCAGTGGACCCCCCCCCCCCGGGGTGACAATGGTAAGTGACAGAATGCACTGCTGTGCAGTTAGGCACCATACCTCTCTATGTATGTGAGCCAGACATCTGGATAAGGCTATGAGTAATTGGGTGACAAAGACCTAAATATATGGACCATTGTAACTACTGGCCTTACAATCCTGGAAGGGTGATACAATAACAGATTTTGCATTACCATACATTTTTCTATAGGGTATGAAGTCTGACACACTACAATCCATCAATATTTTCTGACTTTAGACCTTCATGGTTTGCCAATGATTTGCCACACAAGCACTATTTCACACTAAAGATACCACAAATATGATGCATACCTGTGTACATTATGTGAGAGGTCTGTACAGTTGAGAGGTATGGTAGGCACTATGTAGGTTAATCTAACATGTGTACTGTTTATACGTGTGGCACCCTGTACATGACCTATCCAGCTTCGGATATTGACATCTGGACAGTGTGTACTACTCCCACTGTAGGTGTAGCTGACTTGCAAAATAGTTGGCACTGCATTTCATGGAAGATGGCCCTGTCTACCACAGTACTGTACCTAGGCCACTAGGACACAACAGCCATGAGAAGTTGATGGCCACATCCTGACAGCATTCCCCACACATATGCATAACACATTGACCCCTGCATATTGTGGACATGCAACAAGTTATCCATGTTGTCAGGGACAGCCCTGGAAATTTGTGCTCTGCTGCTATTACCCTACAAACTTACATGCTACTGCATTTCTATGTGAATATGGGTGGGGGGAGGCACACCTGTCAACAGTACACATTTGCTCAGACTGTCCTGATATTGGTTTTACATTTTGGTTCCATGTAGCATAGTATTGTGCCCTGTCTTGGAGAATAGTGGCATATCACTACAGACCACAGATTAGATTGTAATGCCATACAATTGAGTTTCAGACTTCTTACACTTCAGAGTCTTACTGCAAATACAAGGCCTCCTTTGATATCACTGTGTAAGTCTGTAGGGGATTATTCCATCATTGTTGCCATTTGTGTGCCTTTGCCAAAAATTCCTTTATGGTTTTCTACAGCTGACTTGCTGTGTGAGTCTGGGGGTGAGTATGGGATCTCCACATTGACACCCATGCATGTGACATATGACCCCCATAGCTGGGCCCCACATATACTGCAGTGGGATTTGTCACCTTAAATGATACTGCATAGTGTGAGGAAGCCAATAATTGTGCAGATATTTCCTGTTGTCCCACAAAGCTGTCAGTTGTCTGCTGCTATCCCAGTAGGCCACCCCATTCCCTTGCATGCATGCAGCATTACCATAGATATGCTACCAAAACATAGTAATCCATTCATTTATTGTTAAGAAGACTGACTTATCTTGTGCCTGCAGCAGTTGTGAGGCAGTGCTTGAGTGCTGTCTATGTTGGATTCAAACAGTACACTGCCTATACATGGTGAGTTACATTTAATGTGATGTGTGTGTCATCCATTTTACTGTGTGTGCAAGTCAGAGAGAGGTGTCAGTCTCTGGGTCCCTACAGTGTCAGTGTGTGTGCTATGCGCTGCCTATTTGCCAAGGTTTGGGCATACTGGGCATGCCTCGACCTTCCTATGGGAGCAGGCTCAGGGGCTTCCTCTTCTGAGTCCGTCTGTCCCTGTGGGGACCTTGGCAATGGAGGGAGGCTGTGTGGCCCTTCTGAGTGTTCTTCCTGCTGCAGCTGTTTCCACAGGATCATATTGTGTAGCATGGTACATACTATGAACATGTGTGCACATGTGTTTGGAGAGTACTGCAAGGCTCCACCAGATATGCCAAGGCAGTTGAATCGTGACTTGAGCATCCCAAACACATGCTCTGTAATGATCCTGGTTTGTGGGTGTGCCTCATTATGGCATTCTTGAGTGGGTGCGTGTGCATTTCTGATGGGTGTCATCATCCACGGCTCCAGTGCATAGATTGCATCCCCATCAAATGGCCATACGGGATGTCCCCACTGGCAAATGCCTGGTACAGTTGTGACGAATGCTAGATGTGGGAGTCGTGATAGCTTCCAGGGCTGCCAGCACACACATTCATGATAATGCCTTTGGCATTGCACATGACCTGGCAGTTGATGGAGGGGAAGCCCTTGCAGTTTATGTAGACCCTACCCTGTTCATCAAGTGGTGCTTTGATGTAGATTTGCGTGCAGTCTATCGAACCCAGTACCTCTGGGTATTTTGCTACACGGTGGAAGAGATGCATATTGCTGGTCCTCTCCTTACAGATGTTGGGGAAGTAAATGTGCTCACCGGCATGTGGTAGGATGGCATCCAGAAACTTTTGGAGTACCCTGGATGCTGACGCCTGTGAGACCCCCATGATATACCCAGTAGGTCTTTGGAAAGTACCTGTAGCTAGTATTCTTAAAGCTACATATACCTTCGTTTCCACTGGGATGGTTTCCCCTCTGTTGGCTCTGGGTCTGAGTTGATGCCAGCACAGCTTGATAATTTGCTGCAGTATGTCTGTGTCTACCCTGTAGTGCTCTACTATCTCTAGATCATGTAACCCTTTGTAAGTTACCCTGGGTCTGAACACTGTTCTCTTTGGTCTGTGGCAATTGTCAGCATTATCCTCCTCACTGCCTTCAGACTCTAGCACATACTGATGGATCAAAGTAAAGGCAGCCCCTAACATGTATTTGGTTAAAATTCCCCCACATGTGTACACCAATGGTGCTGAGTTTGTGGAAAAGTGTTTGAGCTTGAAGCTTCGAATTTTTGTAAAAGAATGAAAATTAGAGGATATCCACAAGAAGAAGTAGAAAGGGTGTTCTCTGATGAATTGAGAAAAAGAAATAATATAGAACATGACCATGCAAGTGTCAAGACACACCAAAACTATACGACAGCTTTAGCTATACAAAATAGTACTGATTCCAATACTATAAGAAATATAGTTAGAAGGAAGTGGGAATTCTTAAGGGGAAATAGAGAAATTGCAGAGAAAATAGGAAATGAACCAAGGTTTGTACAAAAAAGGGCCAGAAATTTTAAAGACTTTTTTCAAAGTAAACTTAATAAGGGCAAAGAAGGTGAGGTAAGAAGAGGTATGGTAAAGTGTTATAATTGTGATTACTGACAATATTTATTTACTGATAGGTGTGAAATATCGGTAGGGAAAACAGTAGTCCAGATCCCAGGGAGGTTTACATGTAAATTAAAAAATTTTATTTATTTATTAATGTGTTTAGAATGCAGATCATTTTATGTGGGGAGAACAAAAAGAGAACTATACAAAAGAATTTATGAGCATAATTATGCTATTAGTAATGGAGACACAAAAAATGCTATGAGCAAACATTATGTTGATAAGAAATGTAAAATCAATTTCAAAGGCATAGTTTTGGACACAGTGCACCCTAATGTTAAGATAGTAAATGTTGAAGAAGAATTAGGTTGGTTGGAATATTGTTGGCAGGCCAGATTAAATGCCTGTTTCCCTCCAGGATTGAATAATAGGGAAGAATTCAAAATGTATTTGAAAAGGAAGGGGTTGAAACACTAGAAAAGTTTTTATAAGCATAGTTTTATATTTTATGTCTGTGTGTTTTTAAATGCTAACTGATGTTCTAAGGTGATGATTAATGAAGTATTTAGAGTCTGTGTTTTTTTATGGTAAAGCCATTAGTCTGAAGAAGTCCCTAGCATGAAAGACGAAAGCACTTACTACTGGCTTGGATTGTATTACTGGCTTGGATTAAATTCAAACTTGAAATTCTTCTTGCTGACACAGCGTTTTGTTTTTTATTCTGTTTTTTTATTCTGTTTTTGAGTTATTTGCTTGCTGCTGTTTTTGGAATATTTAAAAAAATAATATATCAAGAAGCTTTATTTATTTTAAAGTTTGCAACTCTGATTCCTGCTGTTCTAAATGTAGAATGTAATTGGAAATGTTCTGTTTAACATTTTAATTGTTTTAATTAATTGCTGATGTAATTAGGGGTGGTTGTCTTTAGTACTATTTAAGCTGTGTGATTTTGTGTTTTTTTACTCCTTGAAGGCTTATTTTGAATCAAGGTGCTAGAGTGTTTTATTGTTTTGTTATAATAAAATCAATTTATAACCTCTAAATTTAAGAACAGGTTGCAGGGAAACAACTTAACTTAAACTCAGTGGGTTGATAGCATTTAACTTTAGCTGCCATTGCATTCTCCTATACTCTAATCTAGTATGCCAATCTCCACCATGGGGGTCAATCTCAACTTTATCTAAACTGAAAAAACAAAATTAAAGGCTTTACATTTATCACTTAGGTTCATAGGTTCATAGGTTTATACTAGGCTATCTGCCCTAAGGCATTTATAAGCCTAGCCCAAAGCTTTGTGGCTTACGCCACCCCTTATATGAAAAAATACTGTGCCCATTAGTTTGTTGTGCCTCTGTCCAGCAGTGACACAGAGATGATTCCCGGGGTAAACCTACGATCTCCCATCCACAGGTCAAGATTTCTCTTGAACAGAGCCAGTGAGGTGCTCTGCCTCACATGGACCGGGATTTTATTCCACAGCATAGGGAGTCTCTGAGTGATAAATCTATCCCTCCAGCACATCCTATTTATATCCGTGCTAAGGTTTAAGTCGCTTGCTCTAGTGGTTTTGGTGGATTTGGATTTTTTGAGGTGGAGCATGTCCATTAATTCCGGGTTGGACATGGCCTTGTATGTCAGGCACATGTCACCTCTGAGCAGACGGTATGCGACTGAATAGAGCTGGAGTTTCTTCAATCTGGCAGCATATGACAGATTTTGGAGTCCCTTTATCTTTTTGGTGAGGAACTTTTGGGGTCTCTCCAATTGCTGCAGATGTCAGGTGAGATACATCCCGAATGGGACATTGTACTCGATCATTGGTCTGATAAGTGAAGAGTACAGGGGAACAATGACCTCACTAGATCTGGATGTGAATCCCTTCATGATCAGGTGGGCAATGTAGAAGGTCTTTCTAACCACTTTAGCAACGTGAGTGTCAAAAGAAAGGCCACTGTCAACCTGGGTCCCCAGGTCCCTGATAACCTCTTCTGTGCTTAGTGGATTGCCACATATATGGTAGCTTGGGGTTGCCTTGTTTTTCCCAAAGGGTATGACTATACATTTTTTGGCGTTTAACTTCAGGCCATGGCTCTGGCACCAGCTATCTGTTTCTGTGAGTCCCTTCTGAAGGATATCCGTGTCCGATGCACTTTCCACTATGGCGCCCAGTTTGCAGTCGTCTGCAAACTTTGTCAGCCAAGGTCCTCCCATGTTGGCCTGTACTTCTGAGAAGTAGATGCCGAACAATAGGGGGCCAAGGACCGAGCCCTGTGGAACACCACTTGTGACTGGCTTGGAGTCTGACATAGCGCCAGCAACTCTAACCCTGTGGGTTCTGTCCTTAAGCCAGTTTGCAACCCATCTTGTGACGTATGGGTTTACATTTAAGCTGGTAAGTTTTTCTACAGTACCCGAGTGGGGTATTGTGTCGAAAGCCTTTGCAAGGTCAAGGTAGGCTGTATGGACTGCCTTTCCCTCGTCAATGGCCTTGGTGACTGTTTCGAAGAAGTCGACCAAGTTCAAAAGGCATGATCTGCCCTTGACGAAGCCAAACTGGGTCGGGTCCAATGTCTGCAAGTCCCCTATATCTTTGTTTATGAGCTCCATTATGATCCTCTCCATAGCTTTGCAGACTAGACTTGTTAAGCTTATGGGGCGGTAATTACCAGGGTCCGTAGAGGCACCGCCTTTGTGGAGTGGGACCACAGTTGCCGTACGCCACTCCTTGGGCACGTATCCTGTGGTAAGGCTGAGATTAAACAGCTGCCTTATGTGCGGGTTTAATTCCTCATTTAGCTCGTGTAGCACACAGCCGGGGACACCATCCGGTCCCATTGATGCTGTGTTTTTAGCTTTAGAGAGAGCAGCTTTCCCTGCGCATTTGAGATGTCTGGGAGGCTACACTCCACTGGGATAGTTATCTCTCCTTTAGGGGGGGGAGGGGGGTGAAGTTTGCACTGAACCTGTCTGCCAGTATGTTGGCAATGTCTGTGGGTTCAGTGATTTTTGTATCATTTTGGACTAATTCTGAGCATATCTGGGAGTTTCCACCCAGGTTCCTAACATAGCTGAAAAAGGCCTTATGATTGTCATTTGAATCCATGGCAATTTTTCTCTCAAAACTGGCCTTAGTTGATTTTATGACTGCTCGTATTTTTTTACTAATAATGATCAGGGGTGACTTCCCTTTTATGGATTTTGTTCTATCATGTAATAGCTTTCTCCTCTTATTGTAAAGTTTGTTAATGGCTGGGGTCCACCCGACTGGATGTTTGCCCTTTGTGGAAAGAGTCTTGGTTTTATTTGGGATTGCCTGATCCATGCAGTCCTGGAGGTGTTCATAGAAGGCATTTGTAAGGGCTTCTGCAGCCTGGGTTGTGGTTTCCACTGGCTCAGGGGCCTTGAAGGATACCACACCAGTCTTGAGTAGTGTGAAGTTTGCTTTAGAGAAGTTCTTCACTGTGGTCTTTTTTGTTTGGGGTGGGGCGGGATGTGGATTTCTAGTGAGATTTGTTTATGATCAGATCTCACCAATGAGGGATATACTTCTGGTGTGGAGCATTTTGTCCCCGTGTTTGTGATAATGAGATCTAGTATATTTTCTCCTCTCGTGGGAACAGTGACTAGCTGTTCCATGGCATTTTGAATTTATGAACTCCAGGAACCATTGGGCTAGAAAGTTAGGGCTTGAGTAATGTTCCCAGTCTATATTCGGGTAGTTGAAGTCACCCAATATGATGGTGTTTGGAGATACATTTATATCCTCCAGTGTCTTCAGGAAGGCTGTGTGGGGTTCCTGAGTTTGAGAGGGTGGCGTGTAGCATGCTACAATTTGTAGAGCAGTTTTGCCTATGGTTAGTTGCGCCTGGATGGTTTCCGAAGCTTCGTGCATTGCCACCAACCTGGAGGTGTGGGTATCCTTTATGAATATGGATACACCCCCTCCTTTTGTGGTGTGGTCCGGGTTTTGAGGCCGGAAAGCATGATATGAGGTAAAACCTAATAGTGCCAGGGTGCTCTCAGGAGCCTTGAACCAGGTTTCAGTTACAGCACAGACATCGATGCTCTCCATACTGAGAAGGGCCTCGAGTGCGTGCATTTTGAGATTTAGACTTCTGGCATTGAGCAGCATTACCCTCAGTTTCTTCCCATTTTTGTTTTCTAGAGTGGTAGGTTTAGAATTTGAGCCTTGCCTAAAAAAGGCACTATGGGTGTGGCAAGAGCCTTAGCCAATATCCGGAATCCCAGGGGTGACAGGTGTAAGCCGTCCCTTGTGAAGCACCGTGGCTTGTCAAGCATGTCATCCCAGGCAGACAGACACTGGATCCCCTTTGAATGACACCAGACATTAAGCCAATTGTTAAAGCTGATCATCTTGTCTCTATATTGTGGCATCATTCTTGATGAAGGAAGGATACTGCTCAGGGTCAGGGTCATACCTGCCTGGGCTACATAATCAGAGAGCTCCTCTATGTCTCTTTTCATGTAGTCCAGGGAGGTACGTCTCAGGTCGTTCACACCAGCATGGACAATGACTGTGTCATATTTGTACTTGCAGTGGAGTGACCCGAGTGCTTGTGTTATGTGGCAGATTCTAGCACCCGATAGGCAGCTTACTGTGACCCTCTCCTTGTTCAGCCTGGTGAGTGGGACGTCAGTGTGTCTGACTATGGAGTCACCTATGACAAGTATGTTTGGTGTTGTAGTTGGCCTTAAGGGCTGTGACTGCTTTGCACACTGATTTTGTGGTTTATGTGTTGCTTGTGGGGTGTCTTGAGGTAGCAGTTGTTTGGGTGTCTGCTTTGAAGCCCTCTGCTGTTTAGGTAAATTTTTACTCAGAGCCTCCGAGTATGTCTTTGTGTGTTTATGTGTTTGATTCAGTGGTGTGGTAGCATTATGTGAGGCTGGTTTTGTGGTGTGTGTAGTTGCCTTCTCCTCCTGTCTGGTCTTGCCAGCCCTGAGTTGAGAGAGCTCAGCCTCCAGTTTGGCTAAATAGCTGCATCTCTCACAAGTATTTGTGTTATGTGGGAGGAGGAGAGGGTTGTCTGTGTACATGAGGCAGTTATAACATTGCCTCAAGATTCCTAGATTCACCAGCTGGACCGGAGAGGAGATTGACAACTGACCTTTGGACATGCTAGAATAATATTGGGAATTCCTTAATAATTGAAAACAAGGGCCAGTGGGGAGTGAGGGTGTAGTGCTTTTAATTTTTAGTGCTGACTTATATAATTGCTTTAGTGAGCAAGTGCCAGGTAACTTGAGTGCAATGTGTTACAAGTAACTAAATGCAAAAACGACAAACAGTAACTTTCTTTCAAGTGAAACAAGGAAATAAGTACAGTAAGCAATGTAGATATCACTAGTGATCCACAGAAGTGCTGAGAAGCTGCGTATTAGGTGGAATTAGCGTTCCAGGGAAATAACAAGCAAACAAACAACAAGCATATAAACAAAGCTAGATTCAGCAGGCCTGGATCTAGTCTATGCTACAGCAAACACGGTGTACCAATTTCAGTAAGATACAGTTCAAATATTCAGGCACTATAAACCTTTAACCAGAAATTCCCAGCTCAGAAGGGCAGAGTCCAGCCTCTTCTCCCACAAGAGTGCAGACCATGAACCTTCTTAATGTAAAATAACTGGCCTGAAGCCCAAGTGCCTAAACCAGAACTAATACACTTGGACACTGGGCTCTCAATCAGCAGTTCCCAACTTAGAAGGATGAAAGCTACCTGTCCTGCCACCACAGTGCTTGCCACAAACCTTCCTAATGTAAAACAACTGGGCTGATGCCCAAGTGCTTAATCCAAAAGACTTAGAATGATAGCTACACTTTAATCAAGTTACAACCAGGCAGTAATAAATACAATTGAATACTTTAGAGAATGTCTGGATTAGTGCTCAAGTTACACAAACAAAGCTAGATCCAGCAGGCCCGAATCCAGTCTATGCCACAGCAAACAAGGCGCACCAACTTCAGTAAGAAGCAGTTCAGATATGCATGCACTATAAGCCTTTAACCAGAAATTCCCAGCTCAGAAGGGCAGAGTCCAGCCTCTCCTCCCACAGGAGTGCAGACCACGAACCCTCTTAATGTAAAATAACTGGCCTGAAAGCCCAAGTGCTTAAACCAGAATTAATACACTTTTAGAATAACAGACACTGAGCCCTCAATCAGCAGTTCCCAACCTAGAAGGATGTAAGCTACCTGTTCTGCCACTACAGTGCAGACCACAAACCCTCTCAGTGCAAAACAACTGGTCTGAAGCCCAAGTGTTTAAACCAAAAGGCTTAGAATGAGTTACACCAAGCAGTAATAAATACAATTGAATACTTTAGAGAATGTCTGGATTAGTGCTCAAGTTATACAAACAAAGCTAGATCCAGCAGGCCTGAATCCAGTCTATGCCACAGTAAACAAGGCGCACCAACTTCAGTAAGAAGCAGTTCAGATATGCATGCACTATAAGCCTTTAACCAGAAATTCCCAGCTCAGAAGGGCAGAGTCCAGCCTCTCCTCCCACAAGAGTGCAGACCACGAACCCTCTTAATGTAAAATAACTGGCCTGAAAGCCCAAGTGCTTAAACCAGAATTAATACACTTTTAGAATAACAGACACTGAGCCCTCAATCAGCAGTTCCCAACCTAGAAGGATGTAAGCTACCTGTTCTGCCACTACAGTGCAGACCAGAAACCCTCTCAGTGCAAAACAACTTGTCTGAAGCCCAAGTGTTTAAACCAAAAAGCTTAGAATGAGTTACACCAAGCAGTAATAAATACAATTGAGTATTTTTAAGATGATGCAAAAGTAAAATGAAGTAGGTAGAAACACAAGTACAGTAAAAGCAGATGACATTTTTTTTTTTATTATCTGAACAAGTGCTGAGATCAAAGAAACTGATTTGAGTGCTGAAACTAGAAAACTGGCTAGTTATAAGAAAAAAAACAAGCTAGAAGGCTTCCCTCAAACACAGAAGGGCTTGGGGGCTCAGAAGCCTACAAATAGTCTATACCACTTAACAGGAAACGCAGGAAATAAGCTTAATTTTTTTTTGTCTGTTTCCCAGATGCTCTCTTTGTACACAGTAGGAGTGCCTGAAATCAGAATATGATCTCACTGCACTCAGTTGAGTGAGCAAATGAGATGGGCCCAGAGGCAGGCTGAGGGGCGGGCAGTTTCAAGGCCACTAAGATTAACACCAAAACAAAAACAGGGAGGGTGAGTGGGAATAACTGAAAAGCAGAGTTAAAACTCCCAGTTCAGTTAATATTCCTACAACATATTTTAAATCAAATTAAATGCTGTATTTTTTAAAAAAAAAGTGCAGATAAAGGTACTTAAATTCTCTTATACGTCCAGTTGAATATAACCAAGTTCTTAGCCAGCCAAAGCTGAGGTTTTTAAGCAGAAAATATTTCACACTGTACCACTTAAATAGGCAAGGACAGGAAATCAAAGAATGTGGCTACCCCAACACCTGTAATTACTAGCAAATAACAAAATTCAGCAAACACTAACTTCAGTTCAAGTTACTGAAGAGCAGAGTTAAAACTGCCAGTTCAGTTAATATTCCTACAACACAGTTTAAATCAAATTAAATGCTGTATTTTTAAAAAAAAAAAGTGCAGATAAAGGTACTTAAATTCTCTTATACGTCCAGTTGAATATAACCAAGTTCTTAGCCGGCCAAAGCTGAGGTTTTAAGCAAAAAATATTTCACACTGTACCACTTAAATAGGCAAGGACAGGAAATCAAAGAATGTGGCTACCCCCACACCTGTAATTACTAGCAAATAACAAAATTCAGCAAACACTAACTTCAGTTCAAGTTACTGAAGAGCAGAGTTAAAACTGCCAGTTCAGTTAATATTCCTACAACACAGTTTAAATCAAATTAAATGCTGTATTTTAAAAAAAAGTGCAGATAAAGGTACTTAAATTCTCTTATACGTCCAGTTGAATATAACCAAGTTCTTAGCCAGCCAAAGCTGAGGTTTTTAAGCAGAAAATATTTCACACTGTACCACTTAAATAGGCAAGGACAGGAAATCAAAGAATGTGGCTACCCCCACACCTGTAATTACTAGCAAATAACAAAATTCAGCAAACACTAACTTCAGTTCAAGTTACTGAAGAGCAGAGTTAAAACTGCCAGTTCAGTTAATATTCCTACAACACAGTTTAAATCAAATTAAATGCTGTATTTTTTTAAAAAAAAAGTGCAGATAAAGGTACTTAAATTCTCTTATACATCCAGTTGAATATAACCAAGTTCTTAGCCGGCCAAAGCTGAGGTTTTCAAGCTTAATACTGTGTGTTCAAACAAGGAATTATTAATATTCAGTTTCTTAAAACCATAAAGGTGTTTATAAATTCTCTTCCTGGTGCCAGAAAGTCTGGTCTTTAAATTTTCCCTTAGAACTAGCTAGTTCATCAGCAGTAGCACTAAAATCTGTATACCTGTGACTAGCACTTGCTCTAAAACTTGCTAAAAAGCACTAGGAAGCCTTCATTTGTTATAAGCACTCACCTCTCCTTGGTAATAAGGAGGAAATAGTCGTAGGCACTAGACAGCCTACAATTGCAAGTACCTTGCCAAAAAGTATGGGAAAACAGCTCTTATACTACACAAAGAAATCAACTAACCAGGCATGTCCAATGGTCAGTTTCTGGTGATTTCTCCTGTCCCCCTGGTGAATCTGGGCATACTGGGGCAATGCAGCAATTGCCTCATGTACAGAGCAGTGGCGGCTGGTTACTTCAAATCAAAGGGAGGGCTGCAGGAGACAGCTGAATGGCTGGGGTCAATGGGAAGGGGTGCAGCCAACTAGAAAGGGGAGGAGCCATGCTCAAAACCACAAAAACTGTAACTTTAATTAAATACGCTGCCCTGGGTGCCAAACTGTCATTATGCGAGTCCAATCAAGACAAAATGAAGTGTAGAAGAAAAATAATATTTCAGTGCATTGGCTTCATGACAGCTTACTTAATATCTAGATGGAAACAAAAAGGTTGTGAGGCCTGAAAAAATAAATTACTTTTTAAATGCATTACTGGAATGCCAGTCAAAATCAAGTATAAGAAAAACAAGCACCACTCAACTCAAACCACTTCTCCTTGCATTGCAGTTCTAATTATAATTTATATTCAGCTTTATTAAAGTACCAAGTAACATGCTGAAAGTAGCAATCTCTGTGATACCCCCACTTGTAAAAATGCTTCTTATCCAAAAAAGACCAACTGCCTGACAACAACTATCTACTTGTTTCATGGGGAAAACATGATCAAAGTAAAAAATGAAAAGCAAACAAGAAACAAGTTTAAGATACATTGTTTAAAGGATTACTGTGCAGGTAATGGACCACACATGATAGATTGGCATTCTGTTTGGTTTACAGGTAAAGCCTGCAAAGATGACTGCAAGTCTCCAACAAATGTAATGAGCTTCTTAAAATAATGTAATCCTATCCTGTATTACAAATACTGTTGTATGCATTTCAATAACCAAGGCTTATACATTATCTAGTTATGCAAGTATTCTCTGCATGGCAACAACAGGAAGGCTTTCCCTGTTGGCAATTCTTTAACAGTATGCTTATTAAAGCTTACTTGCATCTTACAATCTCAGACAAGCTTACCCGATGGTCATTAAAGCATTGTTACTCAAACCCAGAGCAACAGGCACTTTCTGAGTAATAATAAGCATAAATCAACGGTATAAAAATATGACAGAAACCAGAACATTCTGCAAAATCAAGGACAGAATAAAAGTAGTACTTGTGTCTACCTTGGATGGGGGGATACTCTGCACTTTTACACTGCCTAACTGCTCCTTGCCTTGCTTGGACACATCCAGAGTCACACTACATGGGGGAGTGGGGTGCAACAAGTATGCCATAATTTGAAATGTCTCTGGCTGACTGTGATGACCCTGACACATTTTTCATACCTCTCAATCTCAGAGCAAGAAATCTGGACAAAGTCATACATAGAAGTGGGACAAAGGCCAAAAAATAAGGGCAGTTTTTAAATATTGCTCTTATAAACTTAGAAAGATAATAGAATAGTAGGTCTTGCATTAGTATGAATTTTCTGAAGGGTATGAAATCTAAAACTCAAATGTCTGTCATTATTTTTTTTAACTTCAGTCTTTAATGATTTGCCACCAATTTGCCAAAAAAACACAATTTTATGAAAAATGGACCAAAAATGTGATGAAAAATATAAACTAGCCACACAATACAGCTGGGAACCTGTCAAAGAAGGGACACTTTTTTAATATTAGTACTGCTAACTTGAGCAGCTGACAAAAATAAAAGAATCTACATGCATTTCTGAAATAAAAGTAATCTATAACTCTGATTATTATAGTTATTTCATAATTGTAAACCCTCCACGTTTTCTTCCAAAATTGGCATTTTTGCTGCGGGATTATTAGGGGAAGAGCAACATTTTGAGCCAAAATCGGGGACATTTGAGAGATTTGGATATGCCTAATTCTTTAAAGCAATTTATTTGCACGTACCTCTCAACCTGTTAATGCAGGAAATCTGGGCAAGGCCAAATATACTGGGGGAACATATAAACAGTACTAAAAATTGTTGTATAAACTGTGACAGTTAATAGAATAACAGGTCTTGCTTTAGCATGCATTTTTCTGAAGGTTATGAAGTCTGAAACGCAGTGTCTGTCATTATTTAGTGACTTAATTCCTAAATTATTTTCCAGAAAACCACGCAATGTATGAAAAACAAACCAAAAATAAGAAGCAAAAATCTATTCATTCTGTAAAAATCTGGACAGTTGAGAGGTATAGTTCAGCCGGGGCTGTCTTTCAGTTTGCCGCCCTTCCCCCTCACAAAATCATGGTCGAATGGAGCCTCCCCCCTGCAGCCATACCAGTAAACCATTATTTGGCTATTTCACCCCATTTACCATAAACACTAATGTGCATACTGCTTTACTTCTACGATTATTTGGACTTCATTTGAAAATTTTATTCTGCATTTTACAGCACAAACACTAAGACATCTGCTAAGCAAAGCAATGCAATCTCACAATGAAAACATACTTAGCATTAAAACTTCTCTGCCCTTGAAACTCACATTCATTGAAACAGCATTGAAACCTACATTCAAAGAAAATGCATTTTGCCAGTGGCAGATAAAGATTAACTTTGGTCTGTTTTCAAATCATAGGTCCCTTGCACACGAAACATACACATGGTCTTTGATACACCTTTCTGATTGTATTAAATTATATTCCTTGTACAATATAGTACCGTTGTAGAGGGCATTTTAAATTTGTTTTGAACATTTTTTCCAGTAAACAATGAAACAAAATGCATGCACCAATAATGGCAAAACTGCCCAATTCAGAACATTTTTCCAGTAAACAATGAAACAAAATGCATGCACCAATAATGACAAAACTGCCCAATTCAGAACATTTATATCATAAAAGTCTACTCAAACTTCTACAGTCCACCAGTATCAGTAAATATGCACAATCTCTGAAGAAGTAAAAGTCATCTAAATAATTCCACATGAAAGAAATCTGTAACTAATGAAGAGGATGCTGCTAGCAAACAACTTTATTTTTCATTGTTTCATCTACTACAAATAAAGTACCTGCTACCCTTGAGGAATAAATTGCTTATGTTCCATTAAAAAAATGATAAGCTAGTAATATTGCAATAGGGAATGGATTGGAAACTGATAACAGGTTCATAGTTACTCGGTATCTTCACCAAAATGGACTGCAGCATCCACCCCCTTTATAGTACAGTATCAGCAATGCATCTATCTACTGTGGGAATAGAACCCACAGCCTGCTGCATCAAATGCAGGTACACTACCTGTTATGCTATTAACAATGCAAGCAGATGCAGCATAAGCATCACTAAACTTTTCTTCCCCTGCAGCTTTTAGCTTCTTGTAAAATCTACTTGACACTCAGCTGTATCTCTAAACTTTGCAGTACAATAAATCTGGAAAAAGCCAATTTTTTTTGGGGGGGGGCAAAAGACCATAAAACAGGGGCACATTTTAGACATTGCGTGTATAATGTTGGAAAGTTGCTAGAATAAAATGCTGTGTTACCACCATACATTTCACTGCTAAGTATTGAACCCAGGACCCTGTGCAAAACAGTCAGATCAACATACCACTATGCCAATTTATCTGTTTTATGAAAGAGAGGAAGACTGAAACTTAAATGGCTACCATTTAGTGAATTCAGTTCTCATCATAGCTGTCAACATCTTAGCACAAAACACCTGAACAAAGCCAATAATGGGGGAATACAGCCCCCAAACATATTTGGTGAATTCAGTTCTCACCATAGCTCTCAACCTCTTAGAAAAACACGTAGACATAGCCAGTAATTGGGGAAATACAGCCCGCAAAAATATTCAGTGAGTTCAATTATCACCATAGCTCTCAACCTTGGCACAAAACACCTGGACAAAGCCAATAATGGGGGAATACAGTCCCAAAAATAGGGGCAGATTTCAAATATCCATCTTATAATCTTAGAAACTTGCTATAATAATAGGTTTTGTGTTACCATGTACTTTTTGAAGAATATGAAGTCTGAAATTCCAGTGCTTGTCATTTTTATTTACTTAACATTTGTTAACCAGGAAAGTCTGACTTGGAACAAAAGCCAATTTTTGGCAGAGGCACAGGAAGAAACACTCCAGACACATGTCTTTGTAAGATTGGAGGACACAAAGTTCCTCACCAAAAGGATAAAGGGACTCCAAAATCTGTCATATGCTGCCAGATTGAAGAAACTCCAGCTCTATTCAGTTGCATACCATCTGCTCAGAGGTGACATGTACCTGACATACAAGGCCATGTCCAACCCGGAATTAATGGACATGCTCCACCTCAAAAAATCCAAATCCACCAAACCTACTAGAGCAAGCGACTTAAATCTTAGCACAGATATAAATAGGATGTGCTGTATGGATAAATTTATCACTCAGAGACTCCCTGTGCTGTGGAATAAAATCCCGGTCCATGTGAGGCAGAGCACCTCGCTGGCTCTGTTCAAGAGAAATCTTGACCTGTGGATGGGAGATCGTAGGTTTACCCCGGGAATCATCTCTGTGTCACTGCTGGACAGAGGCACAACAAACTAATGGGTACAGTATTTTTTCATATAAGGGGTGGCGTAAGCCACAAAGCTTTGGGCTAGGCTTATAAATGCCTTAGGGCAGATAGCCTAGTATAAACCTATGAACCTATGAACCTATGAACCTATGAACCAGAGAAAACTCACACATACACAGGGAGGACATGCATACTCCACATAGAAGCAGCCAGCCAAGAATCAAACCAGACAACCTGTAGCTGTCAAGCAACAATGCTACCACTGCACCACTGGCTGTGTTAAGAACCAAAAGTACAGCAACACAGATTTTTATGAGGAACAGAACAAATATGAGGCAAAAATCTGCATTTTCTTTACAAATGATGGTGGGTAGAGAATTCAGGCTCTTGCCACTTGAGCCCAAGGTACATGGTTCAAGCCTTATTCTCTACCCACCACCATGTAGCAACTCAGGTATTATACACACACACACACACACACACACACACACACACACACACACACACACACACACACACACACACACACGCACACACGCACACACACACACACACACACACACACATCACTCCAAAGCTCCATGAATCCCAGTCAACACACTTACCTATATAAAAAATATGCACACTCCAAAGCTCTCTGAATCCATTCAAACGTATGTCCCATCAGTGCTGCACCGAAAGCTCTGTGAACCCAAACGTACAGTCTCCATTTGAAAGTAAGTACCACACACACTCCAACGAAGTACAGTCTTCATGCAAAAGCTCCCATTATCTCCACGAACCAAAAGTACCGCGCACACTTCAAAGTCCCGTGCACACACAGTAAAGTCCCACCTGCAAGAGCCTGATTGGTCCAGCTGCAGAAAACTCACCTCCTCAGTGGTTCAGACTCCAGATGATGCAATCTGATGTTCCTCTGTTCTGTGCAGTCGTCACCACACAGACTTCGGGGCATCTCTGCCTTTCCCTCTATCCAAACTGCTTTTAAAAGTCTGGAGTTGTCTGTGAGTCCAGTCATCACCGCACACTTCTGGGCATCTGCAGGTCATCTCTGCCTTTTCCCCTATTTGGACTGCTTTCAAAACAGTCTGGAGTTGTTTGCGACTTCAGTGCGTGCATGCATGCGTGCGGAGTGTCTGGGACTCGTTATTTTAAGTTTTCTATTTTTTTTTAATATGTTTATGTTTATTTTTACTTTTTTGTTTCTCTACAGAGGTGGGAGGACTGTAGTCCTGCAGTCCTATAGCACAAGCCGCCCCTGGTACTGAGACAACCCTCTCCTCCTACCACCAAACACTACAACCTGTGAGAGATGTATTTACATAGCCAAACTGGAATCAAAGCTCTCTCCAACCAAGACTGTGCTAGACAGTCAAGAGGAGAAGGTTAACAGACACACAACACCTCAAGCAACACATAGTCCTTCAAAAACTACACCACCAAAACGCACACATAGCAACACAAAACCCACATATGCAGAGGCTCTTAACATTAACCTGCCCAAGCAGCAAGGACCTATAAAGCTGAATCATAAACACCACCCCCAAACACCCCCAACACCGGTGTGCCACCCAACAGCAGCCCCTAAGGCAAGACAATGTAACCAACACTTTAGTCATAGGTGACTCTGTAGTAAGGCACACTGATGTCCCACTTACCAGGCTGAACATTGAGAAAATTACAATTAGTTACCTGTCCTGTGCCAGGATCCACCACATAACGCATGCACTCAAGTCACTCTACAACAGGTACAACTATGACTCTATCATTGTCCATGTTGGAGTGAATCACTTGAGATGTACCTTGCTGTACTACATGAAAAGAGACACAGAAGAGCTCTGGGATCATGTAGCCCAGGCAGGTATGACCTTAGCCCTAAGTAGCATCTTGCTATCACCCAGAATTATACCACATTATAAGGACAAAATGATTGACTTCAATAATTGGCTAAGCTTTTGGTGTCATTCAAAGGGGATCCAGTATCTGCCTGCCTGGGATGACATGATCAACAAACCATGATGCTTTCCAAGAGATGGTTTGCACCTGTCACCCCTGGGATTCAGGTTACTGGCTAAGGCTCTTGCTACCCCTATAGTGCCTTTTTTAGGCAAGGTTCAAAGAACAAAACTACCACTGTAATGGGTACAAGCAAGCAAAATCTGAAGGTAATGCTACTCAATGCTATAAGTCTAAACCTCAAGATGCACTCTCTCTAGGCTCTCCTAAAAATGGAGAACATCAATATATGTGCAGTAACTGAGACCTGGTCCAAAGCTCCAGAGAGCACCAATGCAATATCAGGCTACAACCCATACCACACATTTCGACCACCAAACCAAGACTGAAACACTATAGGTGGAGGAGTGTCCATATTCACCAAGGATATTCACACCTCCAGGCTGGTTGCCCATCACAATGCATCTGAAATTCTCCAGGTGCAACTAACCCTAGGTAAGACTGCAATACAAATTGTAGCTTGCTACAGATCTCCCACCATACCCCAGGATTCTCACTACACCTTTCTAAACATACTGGAAAATATTAAGATACAACCAAACACTCTAATACTGGGTGATTTCAACTACCCTGCCATTAACTGGGAAAACTACTCCTGTACCAACACCTTTGCTCAATGGTTCTTGGAATTCATAAATTCCAATGCCCTAGAGCAACTAATTCATAGTCCCACCAGAGGTACCAATATTCTAGACCTGGTCATTACCAACATGGGAGATCGATGCTCCACACCAGTGGTCACCCCCTCGTTGGTCAGATCAGACCATAAGCTAATCACCCTTCACATCTACATCCCACCCCCACCATCCTTTTAAGGAAACCTCATAAAAAAACTTCTCCAAAGCCAACTTCATGCTTATCAAGTCAGAAGTAACAAACATCTTGACACCCATGCAGATGGGAACTGAAAGTTCAATCTGCTGGTCCCCTGCCATAAACAAGCTGTACAACAGAAGGAAGAAACTGTTGCAGAAAAGAGGAAAAACCAAGGATTCAAAAAACTCCCTCAACAGCCTCAATAGAAAGCTGAGATCCCTCATAAAATCTTCCAAAGCTAGTTACAAAAATAAAATTCCAAAGATTCCAAAGATATCCACAAGGGATTCTATAGCTATGTCAAGAATCTAAATGGCAATACTCAGATCTGATAGATAGATTTAGTGCCAACTTCACCCCCTCTCACCCCCTAAAGAGCCCATCTCAATACTGAAAGAATGCTAAATTCTAGTAATCATGGCCACTCAGGTAAAAACTGCACTCTCCAAAGCCAAGAATACAGCAGCCATGGGACCAGATGACATCCTGGGCTGTGTACTGCATAATCTACAAAACGAACTGGCACTTCACCTATGTGTCATGTTTAATCATAGCCTCACCTCAGGCTTCATGTCCACAGAGTGGCGCACAGCTACAGTCATCCCACTCCACAAGGGAGAATCCATTTTGGATTCGGGGAACTACCGTCCCATCAGTCTGACGAGCCTGATCTGCAAGGCCATGGAATGTTTTATCATGGAACTTATAAACAAAGACATTGGCAACCTTCAAACACTGGACGCTACCCAGTTTGGGTTTGTGAAAGGCCAATCTTGCCTCCTGAACCTGATCGACTTCTTCAAATCAGTCTCCGGAGCCGTGGATGAGGGTAAGGTGGTTCACACAGCCTACTTGGACCTTGCCAAGGCTTTCAACTCTATCCCGCACCCTGGAATCATAGATAAACTTACTAAGCTGGGCATTAATCCCTAGATCACTCGATGGGTTGCAAACTGGCTTATTGACAGAACACACCTCATCACTAAGGGCTTTTCATCCAGAAAAAAGGAGGTTCCTCTGTACTCATCCCTCATTAGACCCATTATAGAATACAATGCCCCATTTGGTATGCACCTCACAAGACATCTGCGACAACTGGAAAGGCTGCAGAAATACCTCACAAAAAGAACCACAGGCCTAAAGCAAATGCCTTATGCTGACCATCTAAAGAAACTCCAGTTATACTCTGTCACATGTCGCTTACTCAGAGATGATCTCTGCCTAAAATACAAGCCCATGTCAAACCCACAGTTGTTGGACATGCTACACTTAAAAAAATCCCAATCCCTCCAAGCCACATGATCCAGGGATCTTAACCCTGTCATCACGATGAATAGAACATGCTGGAGGGATAGGTTCCTGACCCAGAGACTCCCCATACTCTGGAATAGGCTGCCCATACATGTCAGGCAGAGTGCCTCAACGGCTGTCTTCAAGAGGAACCTTGATGATTAGATGGGAGATAGAAAATTAACCCTGGGGATCACATCAGTATCCCTGCTAGACAGGGGTCCAGGAAAGTCAATATCTGTGGGAAGCAATAGCCAAGGAATCATTATGGCTAGGCTTGTATAGGCCCTAGGGCCAATAGCCTAGTACCTACCTATGAACCTAAGAACCTATGAACCTTAGACACCTTTCCATTTTTCCAATATAAAATCCATTGCATGTTGAACATTTAGCAATATAAACTGTTCTCTTAATACCACAGATTCTTCTATGCAGGTGTATCAAAGACTTGAAATCATTATCCAATTTAAGACATTGTCCTCAAACATATACCTGCATTGGTTACAGCAACCACACTGTGTGGTTCATGTGGATGTACTGTCAAACCTGTGGGTGTGAGGGAGCTCAAAATAACTTTAAGATTTTAGGAAGTTTTATAAATAAACTAAGGTCTTTCACCTAATATATTAAAAATACTAAGATATGCCCTAAAATTGTTTTGGTATTTAAAAACAGTGTCTCTGACTTCCTTAGTGCAGGCATTAAATTGAACAATCATCAGTTTTTCAAAACACTTAATTTAGTAGCTATGCCCTAAATCAGTATGTTCCAGGCCCATCCCCAAAAAGGTATTGTATTTAATATCCCACCTAACTTCTACCTTATTAATAATATCCCTTATAAGTTTCACAGGGTAGCCCCTATCAGTAAACATCTTACAAATGTTTTCTAGTTTTTCCTTTATATCTTCTCTTTCAGAGGTAATCATTATTGCTCTAACACATTGTCCTTTAAATAAATTATTTTTCTGAAAGTAAGGGTGAGAACTTGAAAAATAAAGATGACAATTGCTAAATGTAGCTTTTCTAAAAATCTGTGATTGAAAACCATACTCAGTTTTAATGATTAAAGTGTCAAAGTAATTAATACTTTTGTCACTGAAGTGAGAGGTGAACCTCAGAAAACTAGTAGTTCCATTTAAATAGTTGATAAAATCACAAGTGTATGGTTCCATACCTTTCCAAATAATAAAAATATAACCCAAGAAATGCAAATATTGTTTAATATGCTGTTTAAAATCACAATTAAAAACAAACTTTTTTCCCATGCTGCCATCATCAAATTAGCATAGATGGGTATGCTCCTTTAATCTACTTAAATAATTCACCTTCAAAATAAACAATTGGTGTCAAGCACTAAGGCAATCAGATCAAGAATCAAATTAATCCTTTTTAGATAAAAAGTAATAATCAGGCAAACTATCCCTAAAAAGTTCTAAGCCTTCCTAATCAGGTAGAGATGAAAAGATGTCTACCATATCAATAGTGAGGATGTTAAGTCCTTTGCCCCAATACTCTGGTTTTAACAGGCCTAAAAAGTTCTACAAACTCTTCAAAAGTTGAGGTGTTAAATCAGACTGGTTATAGGGTGCATCTTGGAACCCTGGGTCAAAATTATTGGGCTATAAGGGAGCTTGGAAATATTTCTGAGGACTTTTGGGATACCAAATATATAGGGGATAATAGGACGGGAAACTTTAAGAAATGTGTGTGTTTCAGCATTTAAACCACTATTAAATACTAGGTCTTCCAATCTTAAATCCATAAAATGTTAAGCTATATTTACCTGATTCTTACAGACTTCTGTGTAAGTATCACTACTATGTATGATGGTTAACATTCTCTTTGAATAATCGTAGGCATCAAACAATGCTGTACCTCCCCCCTTATCAGGTTTCATAATTCTGTTTGTCATCTCTACACAACTCAATCATTATATTTCTTTCTTGTTTAGTAAGATTTAAAAAATTATGTTTTTATAGGTGGGCATACCCAGTTTATAAAATGTATTCCTCAAAGATTGTTCAAAAATATTAATAAGTGGATGTGTAGGTAGATTAAAAATCCTCAACTGGGAGGTGGTTGGTTTCACCCCCACCTTTGGAACATTGACAATTAGAATTGAAAAACCCCTCCAAATTCAATTTCCGAGAAAATAACTTGGGTTCCACTAAAGAATCTAGTAAATCAAATTTTTTAAGACTGTGCATATTTTAAGCATTTCTGAAACAAGGAAAATGCTCTTTGCTAAACACATGATCAGTACAGTTAAAAGTATTGTAACCATTAAAACGATGCACAGTCTGTGTTAGAGGAGGTGGGTTAACTGTTCCATCCTCATCAATCAAGGATCAGGGATACATAAGTCTTTTGTCTGATGTCCAGGATGCATAGCTGATTAAGTGCTTAGTATATATGTGTTTGTGATGTTCTTTTGAAAATTGTACTGCTTCTTAGAGGTTTTTTTATTGTGTGTATCTTTGATGCATGAGGCCTATTAGTTGATAGAGAATGCATCTATTGACATAAGTCAGTGCTGTCACATACTGATGTTATTGCTGTAAAACTCATCCACATTCTGATTAGTTACATTAGAAAGTAACAGTATACAAGGATATAACATTAATTTGTGTTCTTAGCTATTTATTTTCCTATTCCAGGTTCAACACTTACCTTGGTAGTCTGGCAGTTACAAGTGTTTTAATTCAGGGCTGACTCTGTGTGATGGTAGCAGTGCACAGTTCTTACATGTGTACGTTATAATTGTGAGCATTGCCTGGCATCAGTTTTACTGTGTGTATGTTCATAGGAGGAAAATTGTACCCCTTTCGGTGGTGAGCATGTGTGCTATCAATTGTCTCTTGACCAGGGCAAGGGCATATTGAGCATGCCTATGTCTACAGATGCCCTCAGCGGCTGGTGGTTCCTCCTCTGATGCCTTACCTGCATGTGTCTGTGGTGACCTTGCCAGTGATGGTGAGATGTGTGCCCCTTCCCCTCGGTGTTCGTGTTAAAGCCATTTTCTCAGACTAATATTGTAAAGGATAGCACAGACAGTGACAATTTCAACAGAAATATGGAAATTGTACTGCAGGACTCCGCTGATGTATCTAGGCAATGGAACCATGACTTCAGCAGCCCAAACACATGCTCTGTGATATTTCTTGCTTGAACATGTGCATCATTATAGCATTCTTCAGTGGGTGCATGAATTTCTGATGGGCATCATCAGCCATGGCTCAAGTCCATACTCTGCATCACCCAGTAAATGACCTCATGGGATACCTCCACCCCAGAAAACCTCTAATAGAATTGAGAGTTGTGCCAGAAATGGGAACTGGTAACTGCCATGGTTGCCAGTACACAAATTCAGCATGATTCCCTTAACATTACACATGACCTGCCAGTTGATGGAGTAGAAGCCCTTTCTGTTTATGAATATCCTTTCTTGTTCCCTGGATTGTACCTTGACTTCAATGTGCATGCAGTATATGGCACCCAGGACGTCATGGAAATGTGCTACAGGGTAGAAATCCTGCATAGTTAAAGCTCTATCCTCAGGTGTATGGGGAAAATGTATGTAGTCACTAGCATGTTGAAGCATAGCATTCAGGAATTGATGTAGGATCCTGGATGCTGATGCCTGTGACCCCCCAGCATATCCCCTGTTAGTCTCTGGAAGGTTTCTGTAGTTAATGTTCTAAGTGCTACACGCACTTTAATTTCCATAGATGTTGGTTCCCTTCGTTTTGCCCTTGCTCTCAGTTGAGTTTGACAGAGGTTGCAGAGTTCCTGTAGTGTACCTTTATCTACTCTGTTACACTCTACAATTTCCAGTTCATGCAGACCATGAAAAGTTAAAGTGGGTCTAAACACCCTTCTCCTTCTTGGCTGAAGTCATTTAGAAGCAGCAGCAGCATAGACTTGGGCCTGTTGCACTTACACATACAGAAGAGCAACAGCAACCCCTAACATTCTTTCTTTGTATAGTCATTTCTGTATTCCAGTGGGTTTTGGAATTCAAGGCCAAAACCTGCACTAAGTCTATATGATTGCTTTATAGCCTGTTGAATAGCTCCTCCATCTTGGATTGGATGATTAGCATACAATTCAGATATGTATGTTGTAATTAGAACGATGTGGTGTTTATCAGGTTTGCATGCAAGAGAGCCCGCAGGATTTTTTTGCAGGGGGGTGCAAACCCAGAACCCCGCCCACATAGCCCCCCACCCACACACCCCCACCCCACCCACTCAGCCATTCCAGTGTCCCATTACTTGGATATTTCTCCCCATTTGTCATAGACGCTATTCAAATTTATCAGTGTGCATACTGTTTTATGCTTTTCTTCTACAATGATTACAGATATTTGGATTTCATTTACAACTTTTATTTCACATTTTATAGCACAAACACTGATAGACATTTACTAAACCTAAACAAAGCAATAGTCTTACAATGAAAACAGACTTGGCATTAAAACTTCTCTACCTTTGAAGCCCACATTCACTGAAACATCATTGAAACCCACATTCAAAGAAAATGCATCTGGCCAGTGGCAGGGTAAGTTTACCTTTGGGCTGTTTTCAAATCATGGGCTCCTTGCATACATTTTTAGAACCATGCAAAAGTTCTTTGATTCACCTTCCTGACTATTAATTATGCTATATAATAATTGAATTATATCCCTTGTATAATATAGCACCACTTGTTAGAGTGTGTTTTAAATTTATAGTTCTGAGCATTTTTCCTTTAAGCAATGAAACAAATCATATGAACCAATAATGACAACCTGCCCAATTCAGAACATTTCAACTATAAAGGGCCATTCAAACTTCTGTCATACAATCCACCAACATCAATCAATATGCAGAATCTCTGCAAAAGTAAAAGCCATCTGAATAATTCCACATTAAAGAGATCTGAAACCAGTGAAGAGGTTGTTGCTAGAAAACAACTTTATATTTCAGTGTTTCATTTACAAAGTCAGTGGGCCGGATTCACAATGGCTTGCACAGAGTCTAAGAGTAGAGTAAGACTCCATGCAGCCATCATGTCCAACGAGCGATCCAGGAACAGCCTGTAGGGGCGTGTAAGAGAGCTCCTAAAACAGCTCTTACATGGACAGGGCCGGGACATGCAAATTACCTCAATTGCAGCTGAAAGGCATGCAAATGAGGTAGATTTGCGATCCAGGAAACCCGAACCTGTCCGAGTAAGAGTAGTGTTATCTGCAGAAATGTACTCAGTTCTGCAAATAGCAAAATGGAGCCATGACAGCTCCAAATAAAGGTTGCATCCAGTAGAGGAAGCATGCCAATGGCCAAATATATGGCCATTGGCAATGTTACCCGATGCAAAATGAAAAAAAAGTAATTTATTTTTTTTTCCCGATTTTCCATGTTTAAGTGTAGCACAGCGTCGCACAAACAGGCTGTGCTCAAAAAAACAGAAAAATAAAAATTAAAACCCACAAATGTGGATTTTATGGGGATTTGTATTGTACAATGCAAGGCAATGGCAGGCTGAAGACAACATGGCTACCGAGTAGGGGTTGCTAAGGGGGGAACCCAGTCTAAAAGATGTAACCAAGCATTAGTAAGCAATCCTATGCAAATGAGGGTAAGGATAGTGAATCCCAAGTCTACATAGCAAATGAGCACAGTCAGTGGAGTGTAAGACTAGGATAAGGGGAGTAACAGAGTAGGATATAGGTGACATCAGGAGGGGGTATGTATGAAAGAAGATAATCTCATTGGAGCAGAGTGTCGTGTGTTAGCTGTCAGTTGCTCATCACTGGAAGAGGTGTGTCATCAGGTATCCTAGCTAAAGTCAAGAAATAGAAGGTGCACACTGTGGGTATCACCAAAGTTTCTTGAAAAATGCTTGCAACGTGTATGCGCGCGTGTGCGCACCTGTAAACCCGAGTAAGACAGTGTGCATGCGTGGAAGCATCAGTGCATGCGTTTAAGCCAGAGTAAACATGTATAAGGCAGTTTAAAGTCTTGTAAGCGCCTTTGCGCTTGTGTGTGCACGTTTAGGCAGGAATTAGCTGGTGTAAGTTCGTCCAAGCCTGTGTGCGCGCATGTTAGCATGTGTAACGCATCTGCGCTAGTGTGCGCGGCGCTGCCCCCTGAGGAAATGGAAAGGGAAAAGGAAGCACAACAAACAGTAGGAAGTTAAACAGGGAGAGTCAGCAGAGCTAGCAGGTGGAAATTATCAGAATCAGGCAATTACACAGGCAGTAAACCAGCCCAGCCCAGCCCAGCACTTAAAACTTTGCAAACAACTTTTCACCATGTATTGCTCAGAGACACTGCAGCACTGCAGTAAGCTAAGAGAAGTGAATACTGAAAAGGCTTAACTGAGACAAAGAAATGTTAGGGGCTGCCATTGCTGTCATAAATCGACATATGCAACATGCTGAGGGTGGTGACAATGGGAATGCTGCCAACTAACCCCCAGTGAGGAGACGGAGAAGAGTGTACAGGCCCAGGGTAACCTACCAGGGGCTACATAAGCTGGAGATAGTGGAGCGCTATAGAGTGGACCTCATGCAGCAAATTGTTGAATTGTGCAGGTCACGCCTCACACACAGAACCAACAGAGGGGAACCCATTCCAGTGGAAACCAAGGTATGTGTTGGCCTATGAATACTAGCAACAGGTACCTTTCAGAGACCAACTGGCGATATGATGGGGATATCACAGGCATCAGCATCCAGGGTACTGCACCAGTTTCTGGATACCATGTCAGCACATGTTGGTGATCATGTATATTTCCCTAATTCCCGTGAGGTATTGGCCAGCAATATGCGTCTCTTCCAGCAAATAGCGGAATACCCTGAGGTAGTGGGTGCAATAGACTGCATGCACATACGCATCAAAGCACCAGCCAGTGAGCGGGGTAGGGTCTACTTCAATGCAAAGGCTTCCCTTTCATCAACTGCCAGGTCGTGTGTTATGCCCAGGGCATAATACTGAATGTGTGTGCTGGCTGCCGTGGAAGCTACCATGATTCCCATATCTGGCATCTGACGCAGCTGTACCAGACATTTGCCAATGGGGAAATCCCACATGGTCACCTAGTGGGGATGCTGTCTATGCACTGGAGCCGTGGCTGATGACACCCATCAGAAATGCACACACACCTGAACAGGAACGCCATAATGAGGCACACGCACAAACACGAAATGTAATTGAGCGTGTGTTTGGGCTGCTCAAGTCACGGTTCCAGTGCCTGGACACATCTGGTGGAGTCTTGCAGTACACTCCAACTACATGTACCCAAATTGTCATGGTATGTGCTATGCTACATAATATGATCCTGCGAAAACAGCTGCAGCAGGACTAGCATAGGCCTGGCCCAAACAGCCCTCCACCATTGCCAAGGTCATCACAGGCAGAGCGTGACTCAGAGTAGGAACAACCTGAGCCTGCCCCAGTAGGCAGAAGGAGGCGTGCCCAGTATGCTTTGGCCTTGGTAAAGAGGCAATGCATAGCACATACACTGGCTCAGTAGGAACCCTGGAAATGATACCTCTCTCTGACCCGCACATATAGTAAAAGGGATGCCTAAGTTGACACTGCCTGCTTCAAACATGTATAGGGAGTGTAGTATGTGCATCCGACATAGGCAGCCCTGCAGCACCACCTGAGGCATGTTTGCCATGTGTCAAGCAATTTAAGGTAGTGCTGAACAGCATTTACCACCATGTAGTATATGCAAACAGAATACACACACCAACTAGTACAACTGTGGTCAGTGTTGAGTAATATTGGGCAATGTCCAGAAAAGTTGGTGAATATACAGCAATGTCGGACAAGCCTGGTCTAAGTAGGGCATAGCAGAATAAAAGCCAACATGCTCATATTTGCTTAACTGCCCCTTAAGCAGTCTGGTCTGCTCAGTATGGAAATATAAAGCAGTGATGGGCCTCAAACCCAGGATACTGTGCACCATAGTTAAAGTACTGAACCACTAAACCATGACAGCATTTCACTGTTCAGCCAGTATG
Organism: Protopterus annectens; assembly: GCF_019279795.1. Classification (NCBI taxonomy): domain Eukaryota; kingdom Metazoa; phylum Chordata; order Ceratodontiformes; family Protopteridae; genus Protopterus; species Protopterus annectens. Next base: position 26,888,729 of record NC_056746.1, read on the forward strand.
AAGGAACGTTGATAAGTCTATGCAAAGTATCTCATGGAAACCCTGCAGGCACAGCATAATCCCTGTTGAGTTATGACACAAAGGTGAGTCCTGCAGTAAGAACAGAACTTGACTTCCAACACACACAGTATAAATGTTAATATCGGTCATGTTCACACATATCCACAAATGTAGTAGACTTCAGATTGCAACATACTGAATGGTCACACTGGGCATGCTCACACACTTGGATAAATGAGACATATGTCAGGCAACAAAACATGGAAAGCCTGAACTGGGCATGCTCACACACTTAGGCCATGTCTGACTACAGCAGTGGGCCACACATCTGGCAGTTGCATGTGTTAACCCAGGAACCTCTCACTATCCAGCAATCTGCCCTGTGCACATAGTTACATGACAACAGAAACTTATATAATATAGTGGAACCCTGTCATGATCAAACATGTTCCACAGATACTTAAGTTGTTCATAGAAACTGGGAAAGCAAAGATGATAAAGACCTGCAAACAGTATCATCAGTAAATATTATGCATCCTGAGCAGAAGCATAGGTTCAGAGGTTGATAGTAGGCTATCTGCCCTAGGGTATGTACAAGCCTAGCCAGAGTGTGTTTGGCTTTTGCAGCCCTGTCAGAGTACTACACTGTGCCAGTGAATAGTAGGTCACACAAGATAGCCCATGTACATTTAGGCTACTGTGCCTCTGTCTAGCAGGGACACAGAAAAGATCCCAGGGGTGAATTTGCGATTTCCCATCCATGTGTCCAGATTTGGCTTGAAGAGGGTCAGTGAGGGGCTATGTCTAATATGAATTGGGATTCTATTCCAGAGTGAGCAGAGCCTATGGGAAATGAATCTGTCCCTCCAGCATGTCCTTTTTATTCCTGTGCTGAGGTTTAAGTCCCTGGAGCATGTATCTCTAAGGGACTTAGATTTTTGAGGTAGAGCATGTCCATTAATTCGGGCTTTGACATGGTTGTATGTCAGGCATAGATTGCCTCTGAGTAGGTGATAAGCAACTGAGTAGAGCTGGAGTTTCCTTAGGTGAGCTGCATATGACATCTGTTTGTAGCCCATGACCCTCTTGGAGAGGTACTCTTGGGTCTCTCCAGGTGCTGCAGGTGTCGAGTAACATACATCCCAAAAGGGCCATTGTATTCAAGTATGGTGCTGATGACTGACGAGTAGAGGGGCACAATGACCTCACTTGATGTAGATGCAAACCCGTTTGTGATAAGGTGGCATATATAGAAGGTGTTTGCAACCACTTTTGCAATGTGATTATCAAAGGAGAGATTACTATCTACATTGGTCCACAAATCTCAAGTTACTACTTCTGTACTTATGTGGTAATTTGTGTGCACCTTGTTTTTCACAAAGGGGATGACTATGCACTTTATAGCATGTAGCTCGAGCTTGTGGCTCTGGCAGCAAACATCCATCTCTGTGAGACCCTTCTGGAGGATGCTTGTGTTAGCTGGAGAGTCGATTATGGCCCCCAGTTTGCAGTAATCTGCTAACCTTGTCAGCCATAATGCCCCCGTGTTAGCCTGAACCTCAGAGAAGTATATACCGAACCAGAGAGGTCCCAGAATTGAGCCCTGTGGGATGCCACTTGTAAATGGTTTGTATTTGGACATGGCACCTGCGATTCTGACAATGTGGGTTCTATCCCTGAGCCAGTTTGCAACCCATCTTGTGATATAGGGGTTGATATTTAAGCTGTTAAGCTTATGTATGATATCCGAGTGGGGTATTGTGCTGAATGTTTTTGCGAGGTCCATGTAGGCTGTGTGGACTACCTTGCCCTCATCCATAGCTTTGGTAACTGTTTCAAAGAAACCAACTAGGTTTGAGAGGCAAGATCTGCCCTTAACAAAGCCAAATTGGGTAGGGACCAGTGTCTGGAAGCTCCCAATGTCTTTGTTTATGAGTTCCATGATAATACGCTCCATAGCTGTACAGACCAGACTAGTCAGGCTTATGGGACAATAGTTCCCAGGGTCTGTTGTGGCACCACCTTTGTGGAGTGGAACCACTGTAGCTGTATGCCATTATCCGGGTACATATCCTGCAGTAAGGCTAAGTTTGAAAGTGACTTAATGTGAGGGTTCAGTTCTTCTTGAAGCTTGTGTAAGACACAGCCTGGGATACCGTCTGGTCCCATAGCTGCTGTGTTTTCTGCTTTGGCGAGGGCAGCTTTCACCTGTGCATCTGTGATGTCAGGGAGGTTACATTCAGTTGGGATAGGCATTTGTTCCTTTGTGGGTGAAGGGGGGGAGAGGTTTGTGCTGAATCTGTCTGCCAGAATGTTGGCTGTCTGTAGTTTCGGTATATTTTGTACCGTTATGCAACAATTCAGAGCATATCTGGGAGTTCCCACCCATATTATGGACATAACTAAAGAAGGACTTGTGGTTATCTGTAGTGTCTAGGGCAATTTCCCTTTGGAAACTGGCCTTTGATGATTTTATGAGGTATTGAAGTTTCTTGCTAATACTGATCAGAGATGGCTTCCATTTTTGGGATTTTGCTCTGTCATTTAGTAGCTTCCTCCTTCTGTTGTATAGTTTATTTATGTCCGGGGTCCACCAAACAGGTCTCCTGTTTTTGGAGGAGTGAGGCTTCATTTTATTTGGGATAGCATGATCCATGCATTCCTGCAGGTGCTCATACAATGCATTTGTAAAGGATTCTGTGGATTGGCCTGTTATCCTCTGGCCTGTGGGCTTTGAAGAATTCCACCTCAGTCTTGAGAAGTGCAAAGTTGGCATTTGAGAAATTCTATACAGTGATTTCCTTGGCTGGGGGTGGGGACGGGATATGGATGTCCATGGAAATTTGTTAATGGTCTGATCTTACCAATGAGGGGTTTACCTCTGGTGTTGAACATAGAGTCCCCATGTTGGTGATGACCAGATCCAATATGTTGTTCTCTCTTGTGGGAGTGGTGACCAGTTGTTCCATCACATTACAGTTTATAACTTCAAGGAACCATTGGGCGAGTGTGTTTGGGCATGAGTAGTTGTTGCAGTCAATGTTTGGGTAGTTGAAGTCACCCAATAACATAGTTGTAGGAGAGACCTTGATATTCTCCAGTGTTCTCAGGAATGCCAAGTGGGGTTCCTGTAATAGGGAGGGTGTTCTGTAGCAGGCTACAAACTGAAATGCAGTTTGGCCCACTGTTAGTTGCACATGGATGGTTTCTGATGCTTCGTGCAGTGCCACTAACCTGGAGATGTAGGTATCTTTGATGAATATAGATACTACCCCTGCTTTTGTGCTTCAGTCCGAGTTTTGTGTGTGAAACGCATGGTATGAGTTATAACCTGGTAGTGCTGGGGTGCTCTCAGGAGCCTTGAAACAGGTTTCTGTTACTGCACAGACATCGATATTCTCCATACCAAGGAGAGCCTCAAGTGCGTACATCTTGAGGTGTAGACGTCTGGCATTGAGTAGCATTACCTCTAGATTTTGTATCCTTGGGTTGTCAATGGAGGTGTACATGTCCTTTGAGCCTCGCCTAAAAAATGCACTGTGGGGGTGGCAAGAGGCATGGCCAGTATACGAAAGGCTAAGGGTGACAGGAGCAAGCCGTCCCTAGCGAAGCAACATGGCTTGTAAGGCATGTCATCCCAGGCTGTCAGACACTGGATCCCCATTGAATGACACCAACACTTTAGACAATTGTTTAAACTGATCATTTTGTCTGTATACTCTGGCATCATTCTTGGTGAGGGCAAGATGCTACCCAAGGTCAGGGTGATACCAGCCTGGGCTACATGATCAGAGAGCTGCTCTATGTCTCATGTCTTGTAGTCCAGGGAGGTACGTCTCATGTCATTCATGCCTGCATGGACAATGACAGAGTCATACTTGTACCTGCTTTGGAGTGACCAGAGTGCTTGTGTTATGTGGTGGATCCTGCCACCTGACAGGCAGCTTACAGTGACCTTCTCCTTGTTCAGTCAGTTGAGCAGGATGTCAATGTGCCGGACAATAGAGTCCCCTATAACAACTGTATTTGGTCTGTTGTTTGGCCTTAAGGGCTGTGATTGTGAGGCACACTGATTTTGTGAGATGTGTGATTCATGGGTATTGTTGAGGGGTGGCTGTTGCTTGGGTATCTGTGGCCAGTACAGTTGCTGCAGGTGTTGGGTAAGGTACACCCCAAAGGTGGAATTATAACCAAGCACGGTTGTTATTAGTATAGGGGCAGAATTACATCATTTGATCTAGATGTGAAACCATATGGGATAAGGTTGCTTATATAGAAGGTCTGTCCAACCACTGTGGCAACGTGAATGTCAAAGGTGACAGTACGAACAAGTCATGTCCCCAATCACCTAACAACACCTACCATATGTAATGGAGTACTACCTATGTTTTAATGTGTGGGCATGTTGTTATTCCCAAAGGGGATGACTATGCAGCTAATGGCATTTAGCTGTAGGCCATGGCTCAGGCACCAGTCATCCATCTCTGAGAGACCCTGTTGGAGTATGCATGTGGCAGCTGGAGAGGTGATCATGGCACCCAGTTTGCAGTCAAGTGTGAACAAGGTCAGCCATATTCTCCCTGTGGTAGCCTGTATGTCAGACAAATATATACTGAACAAGAGAGGTCCCAGGACTGAGCCATGTGGGATGCCACATGTAACTGGTGTATAGTCAGACATGGCACCTGAAATTCTGACCATGTGGGTGCTATCCCTGATCCGGGTAGCAATCCATCATGTGAGATATGTGTCCACATCGATGCTGGTGAGACAATGCATAATAGCCCAGTGGGTTTTTGTGTGGAAGGGTTTGGCAAGCTTTAGGTAGGCTGCGTGTACAACTGTTCCTATGTTGATGGACCTGTTAACTGTCAAAAGAATACAAACATGTTCAAGAGGCAAGGTCTGCCCACAACAACGCTGAAATGTGTAGGACACAGTGTGTCTGTAGTTTCCTGATGTCTATGTGTAAGAGTCCCATGACAATACACTCCATAGCTTTGCATAACAGGATAACTAGGCTTATAGGGCAACATTGTCTGTGTTCCATTCTGGCACCAACTATGTGGAGTGGGAACACTGTCGCTGTATGCCATTCTGTGGGTACATATCCTGTAGTACCTCCAATATTGCACAGTGATGTAATGTGAGGGTTACGTCTGTCATGAAGCTTGTGTAAGATGCAAGCCGGGACACCAACTGGTCACATTGATGCTGTAATGTATGCTTTGGGGAGGGCAGCACTCACCTGTTACTATGTAGTGTCAGGGAGGTTACACTCTGTTGGGATGGGTAGTTGCTCCCTAGGTGGGATGGGGGGAAACATATGCACTGAACCTGTTTGCCAGGATGTTGGCTATGCCAGTGGGTTCAGGGTAAATGTAGTCAGTATGCAGTAACTCACAGCATATCAGTGAGTGTCCACCCAGGTTCCTGACATAACAGACAAAGGTCTTGTGATAGTCTTACTTGTCTGGTGCAATTGTCTGTGAGAAGAAGACCTTAGGTAAGTACATGAGTGATCGTAGCTGTCTGCTAGTACAGATCACAGATGCTTTCCCCATCTGGGATTGTGCTCTATCATGTAGTAGCTTCCTCCTGACATTGTACAGCTCATTAATGGCTGGTGTCTATCAGACAGGTCCCCTGCCATTGGAGGAGTGAGTCTTGTTGTTATTTGGGGTAGCACAATCCATGCAGTCCACTAGGAGTCCATAGAATGTGTATGTAAAGGATTCAGCAGTCGGAGCTGTATTTCACACTGTCTCAAGGTCTCTGAAGGATACCACCTTGCTTTGGTGAAGTGATACTTTGGCTCATCAGAAGTTCACCAAGATTACCCAGGATGGGTGTGTGGAGTGTATATGTATGTCCACTGAGATAGCTGTATGTTCCGACCTTACCAATGAGGGGTATATTGCTGGTGTGTAACATAGAGTCCCCATGTCAGTGATGATCATGTCCTAATAAGTATTCCCTCTTGTGGCTGTGGTGACTGGTTGTGCCATAGCATATGAATGTACAAATTGTAGTGACTGTAGGGCGAGGTTGTTGCAGCTTGAGTAGTATCCCTAGTCAATATTCATGTATCTGATGTCACCCAATATAATGGTGTTCATGGAGACCGTTATATCCCCCACTGTTCCCAGGAAAGCCATGTGTGGTTCCTGAGTATGGGGGGGGGTGGTCTGTAGTAGGCAACAAACTGAAAGGCAGTTTCGAACAATGGTAGTTGTATATGTATGGTCTGTGATGCTTAGTGCAGTGCCACTAACCCGGAGGTGTGTGCATCTGTGATGTATATGGATACACCCCCTAGTTGTGTTGTCTGTTCCAAGTCCTGTGGTCAGAAAGCATGGTATGAAACATAACCTGGTAGTGCTGGTGTGCATATGTGACCCTGAACTAGGCATCTGTTAGTGCACATATATTGCTATCCCCATACTGAGGGGAGTCCTGAGTGGCCGCAATATGAGGGTAACACATCTGGTGTTGAGCAGCATTACCCTTAGTGTTATTTAATCTGTAATGTCTATGTAGGTCGGTTTGTCTTTTGAGCCCTGCTCAACAAATGCACTATGGTGGTAGCAAGAGCCTTAGCCAGCATTCAAAGGTCCAAGGGTGACAGGTGCAAGCTGTCCATAGTGAAGCTATGTGGCATGTTGAGCATGTCACCACAGGCGGACAGACTCTGTATCCCCTATGAATGACACCAATCTGTTAGCCAAGTGTTAAACGTGATATGTTTGTCTGTATACTGTGACATCATACTTGGTGGGTGTAAGATGCTAGACAAGGTCAGGGTCATATTGGTCTGGGCTACATCATGACACTGTTCTTCCACGTACCATGTCATGTGGTCCAGGGAGTAACATCTGAGGTTTTACGCACCAGCATGGACAATGATGGTGCCAGTCTTGTACTTGCTTTGTAGTGACCTGACTGCATGTGTTATGTGTCAGATCCTGACACACGACAGACAGCACAAAGGGACTATTCCCTTGTATGGGCTGGTGAGTGGTATGTCAGTGTGTCAGACAATAAGTGTCACCTATCACAACTGCATTATGTGTGTTGTGTAGCCCAAAGGCAAGTGACTGTGTGGCACCCTGACATTGTGAACTATGTGAGATGTGGGAATTGTAGTGGGGTAGCAGTTGTGTGTGTGCTCTCTGCTGTTTAGGCAGAGTTCATTTACAGCATCTGAGTATGTGTATGTGTGATAATGTGGTTTGAGTGCTGTCACCAGAGGATATGTGAGACTGATATGTGGTGTGTGTGGTTATCTTCACCACCTGATAGACTATGGCAGTCATGGGTTGAGAGTGTTCAGCACCCTGTATGTCTCTATAGGTGCATCTCACATATATATTTGGGTTTGTTGTGATGAGGAGAGTCTTGTCTGTGTACATGAGGCAGATGTGACATTGTGTCTACATCACAATATTCACCAGCTGGACTGGAGAGTGCATGCAAAGCTGACCCCTGGACATGCCGGGATATCATCGTGACATACTCTGTAGCCAGATGACAAAGGATCAGTAGGGTGTTAAGTGTGTAAAGGAGTATATCAGGGATTAGTGCTCAGGTTTGTTGGTGTTCTGTAAAGAGTAGCTGAGAAGGAGTCCAGACTGAATCATGACACCTCCGACAGCTATGTCATATATAGCAATGTACACACATATATGTCATGAGTCAGTGCCAACTGTACCTGACTGACAATGCCGACATCCTGACAGACAAGCCCATATATACATACCCACCTCCCACCAACGATAGTCCATATCATCATACCAGGAGATATCACATGTAGAATGGATGAACAGCTACCCCCAATGCTAAAAGCATGGCATCAAGTGGACTACATTGATTACCAATATGTGTCATGCATAAACTACAGAACAAACAGATCCTGCAAGCTGAACCTCCCCCCTACACAGGATGTGGAACCGTTGAATGTGTTACAGCAACATATGGCACTCCACACAAGTGTTGGTGCACAACACACCATGGGATGTACAGTCCAGTATGCCTATGAAGTATGATCTGCAAGCCATGGAGTCCATCATGGTTGAAGTCATAAACCAAGCTATTGGAAGCTGACATACACACTACCCTACTAACCGTGGTATGTTCATGTGCAGATCATGGTTCCCAAACATACTAGACTGTTTGCAAGGCAGCCACACAGGACATACTTCACTGAACACAGCTACACATGTCTCACATGCACTTTGAATAGCTCTTTATCAACATCCAAGACACATGTAGTAGCCACAAAACCAACAAGCTGTGCATAAATATATGTTGACATATGAAGGAATGGCGATGTGTCCACAGATAGATCACACAAGGTAAGGATTATGAGTTCCTGTTCCAGCTGTTGACACCTGACGACCTACATGGACCATTCCTGGAATGGCATAAAACAAAGTGTACACACATTACCATGTCCAGTCTGATGATGTCAGCATCCTAGAAATACAGACAGAGAAGGAAAACCACCCAATAAAGCAAATAGCGTGCCGTGCTAATGCATCTCTCTGTAATATTATAACCTAGTTAGGTAGGGGTTTGAATCCTGCAAACACTGACTGTGTGAGTGGGGGGGTGTGCAATTCTCTATGAAAGGAGTGCCCTTTTTGAAGACTGGGAAAACACACTACAGATGTACATTCCTCTTTGGAAAGACTGATGATGTCAGCACCCTAGAAATACAGACGGAGAAGGGAAAACACCCAGTAAAGCAAATAGCGTGCCGTGTTAATGCGTCTGTCTGTAGTATCATAACCTAGTTAGGTAGGGGTTTGAATCCTGCAAACGCTGTTTGTGTGTGGGGGGTGTATGTGTGTGAAATTCTCTATGAAAGGAGTGGCCTTTTTGAAGACTGAGAAAACACACTACAGATGTACATTCCTCTTTGGAAAGACTGATGATGTCAGCACCCTAGAAATACAGATGGAGAAGGGAAACCACCCAGTAAAATAAAATAGCGCGCCGTGCTAATGCGTCGCTCTGTAGTATCATAACCTAGTTAGGTAGGGGTGTGAATCCTGCAAACGCTGACTGTGTGGGGTGTGTGTATGTGTGTGCAATTCTCTATGAAAGGAGTGGCCTTTTTGAAAACTGGGAAAACACACTACAGATGTACATTCCTCTTTAGAAAGACTGATGATGTCAGCACCCTAAAAATACAGACGGAGAAGGGAAACCACCCAGTGAAGCAAATAGCGCACTGTACTAATGTGTCTCTCTGTAGTATCATAACCTAGTTAGGTAAGGGTTTGAATCCTGCAAGTACTGACTGTATGTGTGTCACTCTTGGTCAATGCAGTGTGGGTCTTGCTTATACTATGTTATGGCATATATGATTACAACAGTAAGTGCATTGCACACATCAGGTATATGCGTTGCAAATTTATATGTGTACATGTTCCCTTAATCAGTACATAGGTGTGAAGCCTGCATACTACATGACTACATTTGTTGCCATTGACAGGTTGTGCTGCAGCTTCTCAGATCATAGGTCACATATGTATGTATGTGACAGGCCCATCCACTGTCGTGATCCGTGGCCAAGGTCATCTGTGCCACACACACCCATGACAGTTACTTTACAGTAGTGTGAGTGAGGGTATATGCCTGGGGTATATGTCAGGCATGTTCATACACAACCATGACTGCCAATAATGGACAGTCTTTATAGATGTACAACCACCTTGTATATATGCATCCAGGCCCCCAATGTGTCATGTGACACACCTTAGGACTCCACAGTACCTATGGATATGAGGATACCAAGGGACACATGACATAACATGAGGCTGTATGTACACATTGGTACCCAACATACATGTTGAGGGCTACCACCAATGTGGTACTGATGGGATAGGAAGTATAGTACATGTGGATGACTATGTCATAGTCTGCTTACTGTTTTACAGCATGTATCACATGACAGGCATCTGTCTGTATGATACCCTTGTGTAGGATATGTGTCCCATCCAGGGAATGGATTGTAGGCCACTGCATGCATTACCAGATGTGGATGGATACATCCCTAGTGTGTTTGCATGTAACGAAGGGGGCTATATGCCAAAGAGGTGTGGACACAGGAATGGGTGGCAGTAATTACCACTGGTTAGTGTTATAGTATAGCACCAGAAGGATACAACTGTTACTGAGTTCCCTATGACTGTGTGTCATTTGTCAGGACAGCATACAATGATTGCTTATAGTCATGCTGTTGAGGTTATGTATACTACCAGACCGCAAATCATTGGCAGATACTAACAGTATCACCCACAGCATGGTGTCTACCCATGTCATACACACATGTCTACCTATGTTAGTACATAACTGTAGTAGAATACATACTGGCCATTGAAAGATACTGTGACATGTTCACTATGTGTACAACAGGGTATGCCACATGTCCCATGTGTCTACTATGCACATACATACAGACAGTGCGCACCCACCATGTTCATAGATGTACACTTGCTAATCTGTACTGCACACATCACACACATACTGTCCACTCACTAACACATGCTGGCAACACATTACACGTCAGCCAAGTGGCACATGGGTGGACAATACATAGTCAGACCTAACAGTGGTGTAAACAATGCTACATTGGCAATCAGAGCTTTGATGAATAATGTCTGCTGAGATATACCTACAAGGATGTCATTACACTTTCCTGTTGACAACTTGCTAATATTGCAACACTGCTATAGTGTCACCCTGTGCATCAGCACCATGTTAGCCTGTTCTTCCATCAATGTTACAGATGACAGGAGGTGACACAGGTATCATCATATGCACAGGGTGTTATGTTGTTTGCCCGAGCCTGACATTGACCCATCCAATCAACATGTCTGTGTGTGTGTGTGTGTGTGTGTGTGTGTGTGTGTGTGTGTGTGTGTGTGTGTGTGTGGGGGACAACAGTACAGCATGGGCCAATGTTGATGTAATGTGTCTGTGTATGTATGAGCCCTAGTTGTTTGGTTAATGTGTGTGTGTCTGCATGCACACAGCTCCACCATGTGGCTGCCATATACAGTAGTTTGTGGGACAGCCACAGACTGCACCTGCTAGGCCGTACAGATTACTGTCTCCGGCCATGGACACAGTACCTGTGCCTGGCAGGGGTGCTAGGGAGAGTATTGGGTACCAGCCCTGACTGGGTACTGTCCTCAGAGGCAGAGGTGGGACAACTGGACCCATGTCCCTGCTGGGAATGGCCAGAGCCATGTGCATGTGGTCTACTGGGATGGTCAATGGACAGGCCAGCCCCAGCATTGCTGGGGCTGGTACTGCCACTACGGGAGCGGCTGTGACCCAGCGGCCATCCGCGACCACTGCCAGCTGTTGCTGGCATGCGTCCACGTCGACGTTGCTACCGTCCCGCACGGTCCTGGCTCATGGATGACATATTGTGGAGGGCATCTATTGTCTCCCCCCAACGTCTACCAATGACCTCGGTGTAAGTCCAAATGGCACTGGCAAGGTCACGGATAGCAGTGTAATGTGCCCTCTGCGCCCTAAGTCCCTGCCTGGTGTACCGTTCCATACGTGCCTGAGCCTGCATTACAGCCCAGAACATACTGGATGTCGTGAGACCAGTGAGGGCACGCCTGCCAGGGGCAATATGACCAGCAGTGCTCACCCGAGAACCCCTGGACATCCGCCTATGTGGTACCATTCTAGGAATATGGCTATGGCTACTTTGAGGGGATGCAAGTGCCATGGGTAACACACTCTCCTGGTCAGTGCCAACTGTATGCTGTCCCTCGCCTATGGCCATTGGTGGTGAGGGATATATTGGCAGTATGAGTGTGCGCATAGATGGGGTTGAACACTGTGTACTGCCGATTGGTGGACCAACGACAGACCCTGTCAAACCTCCCTGTGTCAATATACATGTCTCATCATCAGCACTATTCGTGGCAGTGGCTTCAGGCTCCCTGCTGCATTTGTCCAGCCCTAACTCAGCACCTGTGAGAAGAAGACAGGAAACACACTTTACGGCCTACACATGAACACATGCACACATGCACACATGCACACATGAACACATGCACACATGCACACATGAACACATGCACACATGCACGCATGAACACATGCACACATGAACACATGCACACATGCACACATGAACACATGCACAGTAATACACTCCTCACTACAGCACATACACACACACCAGCAATCCAACACATACTCTATAGTGGGTGAAGGTGGGTGTCGGTATCACAAGGTAAACAGTCACCACACACGTGTCAGCATGCAGAATATGTGTTGCACAAGACCATACAGTGCTAGTGTAGACACCCCAATGTAATGGCAGTATACATGGTTTTGTTGCAAATGTGTTGTTGTTCAGTGATTGGCTACACCCTGGAACACAATTTGTACATGGACACAACCCAATGTGTGTCAAGTGACCTATACACCCACTAGCATTCCAGGACATATATGCAACACTTTGTTTAGATGGCAACTGCTGTGCATATTGTGTATACTGGCATATGTAAGCACACACACAACATGCTATGCATATTGTGTATAGGTGCATATGTTTGCACACGCACAACATTGAGGTGCAAAGCAATGACTGCTATGAGTATAGCATGTTTTCATGTACTGCATATGATAAATGTGTTCTGTTGTGTACAGCTGTAGCAACTATGCATATCTAAAGTGCAGTACAGTGCTGCCACACTTGTGTCTGCTGCACTGTGCAGTGTATGTGCTTGAGGCAGCTACTGACTTTAATGTGATGATTAATGTCTCACAGCAAACATGGACAGCATGCATTATGCGTAGGTGTGTTACGTGTACATGGCCTACACTTCACCTATGACATGCACATTTCATTACCATTATGAAAGTGTTAACACACTCACCAGCATGTACCGTCTGCCCTGCTGTCACAACTGTGGCATTGCTGCCGTGAGTGTGCTAATCTACAGTGGAACAACAGTCAACAGTCACAGGTGTGGAGATACTATTCCAAATATCAGTATTGCACATGAGAGGCAGCACAACTGCTAAACACACAGTACACATCTCACATAAGCATATTCTAACAATAAAGATAACAGTAGTCTACAGCTAGGGCATATTACCTGCACACTCCATGTCATCCTGCTGGGTAGCTCCGGCCTCCATGATGACACATGGATGATGTTGCTGCTGCTGTAGGCCAGGATCCACCATGCTTAGGAGCAGCTCCTCCACTCTGGTGAGGGGGGATGTATGGGTGCACCACCACCTGTGGCAAGCTGTTGCCTATGGATATCAGATGCATGCTGCCGGACATGTCTGATTAAATCACTGCAGTGATGGTGTACCTGCTCATATGTCCAGTTCTGCATGCCTATGTCATTTACCCGGTGACCAAGATCTTGCCACAGTGCAGTGCGCTCATGCTGGTGCTGGCTGGCCCTGGAAAAAAAACGTGCATAGTTTTGATACAGGCTGGCCTGTATGACCTCCTCCTCTGCAGCTGTATACACAGGATTGCGGCGATGAGCCATAACCCTGGAAGACAATTAAACAATATGTGTGAGCAAGTCATGTGGCACACTTAACATTATGAAGTACAGATATCACTTAACTGCCAGATATAGCATCTGTCTGTCTATCAGAGGATACACACCTTCAATACCACTTATCAGTGCTCAGCCCACAACTGCCTGACAGTGGCTGCCGCACTCCATAGAACAAACCAGTATACACCAGTACTTGACACACTGTATTGGATACAATGCACAACCTCACACTGGGGTTATATATCAAGCTAATGCATGACGAATATTGTCATCCAATGCAATGAATGTAATGTACAGTTACAGTATTAACAGTAAACCATCCTAGTCTTTGATGCCATACCCCTATCTAACATATATGCATGGTTGTTAATATAGCTGGCATACTGCTGTAACAGAGTATACATGTTGCTAGGTACACACACATACCCTGTAACACACAAGTGATTGTGGCCATGGTACAGACATCATTACACACACATTAGGCAAACATACAACACACACACACACACACACACATGTATATATATATATATATATATATATATATATATATATATATATATATACACACATATATATATATATATATATATATATATATATATATATATATATATATATATATATATATATATATATATATATATATAGGTTCATAGGTTCATACTAGACTATCTGCCCAAGGGCATTTATAAGCCTAGCCAGAGTTTTGTGGCTTTCGCCACCCCTTTAGTTTGGAGGATACTATGCCCATTATTTTGCTGTGCCTCTGTCAAGCAGTGACACTGAGATAATCCCTGGGGTATATCTACGATCTCCCATCCATTGGTCAAGATTTCTCTTGAACAAAGCCAGTGAGGTGCTCTGCCTCACATGTACCGGGATTTTGTTCCACAGCATAGGGAGTCTCTGGGTGATGAATCTGTCCCTCCAGCACATCCTATTTATAACCGTGTCAAGGTTTAAGTCTCCCGCCCTTGTAGTTCTGAGGGATCTAGATTTTTTGAGGTGAAGCATGTTCATCAATTCTGGGTTGGACATGGCCTTGTATGTCAGGCACAGGTCACCTCTGAGCAGACGGTAAGTGACTGAGTAGAGCTGAAGTTCCTTCAGTCGGGCAGCATAGGACATATTTTTGAGACCCTTTATTCTTTTGGTGAGGAACTTTTGGGGTCTTTCCAGTTGCTGCAGGTGTCATGTCAGATACATTCTGAATGGGGCATTGTGCTCAATCATTGGCCTGATGAGTGATGAGTACAGGGGGACGATGACTTCCCTTGATCTAGATGTGAATCCCTTCATGATCAGGTGGGCAATGTAGAAGGTCTTCCTAACTACTTTGGCAATGTGAGTATCAAATGAAAGGTTACTGTCAACCTGGGTACCCAGATCCCTGATAACCTCTTCTGTGCTTAGTGGGTTGCCGCCTATATGGTAGCTAGGGGTAACCTTGTTTTTCCCGAAGGGTATGACTATGCATTTTTTGGCGTTTAACTTTAGGCCATGGTTCTGGCACCAGTTTTCCATTTCTATAAGACCCTTCTGAAGGATATCTGTGTAAGATGTGTTCTCAACTATGGCACCCAGTTTGCAGTCATCTGCAAATTTTGTCAGCCATAATCCTCCTGTGTTTGCTTGTACTTCTGAAAAGTAGATGCCAGACAGGAGAGGGCCCAGGACTGAGCCCTGTGGGACACCACTTGTGACAGGCTTTGAGTCTGACATGGCGCCAGCAACTCTGACCCTGTGGGTTCTGTCACTTAGCCAATTTGCAACCCATCTTGTGACGTATGGGTTTACATTTAAGCTGATGAGTTTTTCAATGATACCTGAGTGGGGTATTGTGTCGAAAGCCTTTGCCAGGTCGAGGTAGGCTGTGTGGACTGCCTTTCCCTCATCAATGGCCTTGGTGACTGTTTTGAAAAAGTCCACCAGGTTTAAAAGTCATGATCTGCCCTTGACAAAGCCAAACTGGGTCGGATCCAAAGTCTGCAAGTCTCCTATGTCTTTATTTATGAGTTACATTATGATCCTCTCCATAGCTTTGCAGATCAAGCTTGTCAAGCTGATGGGACGGTAATTTCCTGGGTCGGTGGAGGCACCTCCTTTGTGAAGTGGGACCACAGTTGCTGTACTCCTTAGGCACATATCCTGAGGTGAGGCTAAGATTAAACAACTGCCCTAACTGCGGGTTTAATTCCTCATTGAGTTCATGGAGTACACATCCGGGGACTCCATCTGGTCCCATGGATGCTGTGTTTTTTGCCTTGGAGAGAGCAGCTCTCACATGAGCGTTAGAGATGTTTGGGGGGCTATAATTCTCTGGTATAGATATCTCATCTTTTGGGGGGGAGGGGGGAGAGAAGTTTGCACTGAACCTGTCAGCCAGTATGTTGGCAATGTCTGTAGGTTCAGTAATTTTTACATCATTTTGAACTAATTCTGAGCATATCTGGGAGTTTCCTCCCAGGTTTCTAACATAGCTAAAGAAGGCCTTATGGTTGTCCTTTGAGTCCTCAGTGACTTTTCTCTCAAAATTTGCCTTGGATGACTTTATGAGAGATCTTAATTTTTTACTTATAATGATCAAGGGTGTTTTCCCTTTTAAGGATTTTGCTCTATCTTGTAGTAGCTTCCTCCTTTTGTTGTAGAGCTTGTTTATGGCTGGGGTCCACCAAACTGGACGCTTGCCTTTGGTACAAAGAGTCTTTGTTTTGTTTGGGATTGCCTGATCCATGCAGTCCTGTAGGTGCTGGTAGAAGGCATTTGTAAGTGATTCAGCGGCTTGAGTAATGGTTTCCGCAGTCTCGGGGGCCTTAAAAGAGACCACACTAGCCTTTAGAAGTGTGAAGTCAGCTTTTGAGAAGTTCTTCACTGTGGTCTTTTTTATCTCAGGTGGGGGCGGGATGTGGAGTTCCAGTGAGATTAGTTTATGGTCTGATCTCACCAGTGAAGGGTATACTTCCGGTGTTGAACATTGTGACCCTATGTTCGTGATGATGAGATCTAGTATGTTATCTCCTCTTGTGGGGATGGTGACTAGTTGTTCCATGGCATTTGAGTTTATGAACTCTAGGAACCTTTGGGCTAGAGTGTTGGGGCTTGAGTAGTGATCCCACTCTATATTCGGGTAGTTGAAATCACCTAGTATGATGGTGTTTGGAGATACATTTATCCCTTCCAGTGTTTTCAGGAAAGCTATGTGAGGTTCCTGAGATTGAGAGGGTGGCCTGTAACATGCTACAAATTGCAGAGCAGTCTTGCCTATGGTTAATTGCACCTGGATGGTCTCCGATGCATCGTGCGTTGCCACCAACCTTGAGGTGTGGGTGTTCTTGATGAATATAGACACCCCCCCTCCTTTCTTGGTGTTGTCCGGATTTTGGGGCCGGAACGCATGATATGAGGTAAAGCCTGATAGTGCTGGGGTGCTCTCGGGAGCCTTGAACCAGGTTTCAGTCACAGCACAGACATCGATGTTCTCCATACTGAGAAGGGCCTCAAGTGCGTGCATCTTGAGGTTGAGACTTCTGGCATTGAGCAACACATATATATACATGTATATATATATATATATATATATACATATACATATATATATATATATATATATATATATATATATATATATATATATATGAATATATGTATCTCTCTCTCTCTCTCTCTCTCTATACATATATATATATATATATATATATATATATATATATATATATATACAGGTATATATACACATACTTGTAAACATCCATTGCTGTACATATACATGCACATATAGGCACATATACTGGCCACCTTTCATGTTGGGAATATGAATCATTAAACAGTTGTGAGACATACAAGTTTGTAAAAATATTGCACTGTGTTATGTAGAATGCATTTTGCTGTCCTCAGGCCATATAGCTGTAGCAGGCCTCACTGTCTCAGTCCCACTGCATTTAACCACCACATGACATATACCTGCACTGCTTGCTGCTTTCAATGCCACACACTACAACCTACATAGATATGTGGACATAGCAACCTTCAACTACATATATATGTCTAGCCTTCACTAACAGTTGCAGTATGTACCTTGCCCTATGCACATCTGCATTTACATATAGATATGGACTGCGCACACATATGGAGGGTTCACAGTATGTACAGTACCCTTCATACACATCATTTGCATCCCACCAAATACATATCTGTTACATACCTTACCTTTGTATTTCTTACCTCTGTCTGTTGTACCTGTTGACGTTTATTTTTCTTTTTAAATATTTTTTTTGGTGTCTACAAACACCTCTGTTTGTTTGTTTTTTGTCTGTCTCTCTCGCTTGCTTGCTCTCTCTCTCTCCATATGCTGCAATGATATAATTGCATGTGTGGACAGCAAGTACAGGCTGCTTTTGTAGGTATCTGTACATGTGCATGTGATGGCCTAATTGGTGCCCACCATTTAGTAATTGCATGCAGCCTGCTGTCTGCTAATTGTAGTTCTCACTGTGATTCCAGGACACTGCTATAAAATGATAGGTTAGGTAGGCATAGGCCTTTCAGTTTTGCAAGGTGGGGACCATGCTTGTTTCCTGTGGACACTGTTGTGTGGGTCAGAAGGTTGGTATATGTCTCATATCTGCAGATGGTTGTAGACAGTGAAATGCATGTTGTACTGAAACCTGACAGTTGCTTCTTTCAGTACACGCTTCTCAGTGTGTCAGTTTACTCCCACCTCCAAATGATAACACTGGATACATGGGAGTAGGTACTTTGTTTTGGAATTAGGAAATTAACTAGCATACAACACTGGTTATTCCAATGTCTTGCTCTGGCTTTCCTATATTCCATTCACATTCACTCCTTGTAATGCATGTTATATTTCTGTCTTGAAATGTATTGCTCTGGCTTTCATAGTTTCCCTTTACATTCACTCCTTGTAATGCATGTTACATTTCTTTCTTGAAATGCATTGCTCTGGCTTTCGTATTTCCCCTTTACATTCACTCCTTGTAATGCATGTTATATTTCTGTCTGTCTTCAAATGTATTGCTCTGGCTTTCGTAGTTTCCCTTTACATTCACTCCTTGTAATGCATGTTACATTTCTTTCTTGAAATGTATTGCTCTGACTTTCGTATTTCCCCTTTACATTCACTCCTTTTAATGCATGTTATATTTCTTGCAGCACCAAGCTATTGTATATCTGCTGTGGCTTAGATGTATGTCATGCAGACTGGTGAGTCCAAGGTGTGGGGTTTGAGACTGACAAGGATATTTTATTTTGCTGCTGAGCAGTACAAGGGCCTTGCCATACAGAGTGACTAAGGCACTTTTAAGCAGTTGTAAGCGGGTTTGCGTGAGTTTGCGAGACACTTAGCTACCCTTATTTATGCTTAGCTAAGCGCACACAAGCGCACACATGCTTACAACTGCTTAAAAGTGCTTACTCCTGCTAACACCCGTGCTATTTTCTTTTAAAGAAAAGAAAATGGGAAATAGGAAAGTGGTGAAAAAGGGGGCACAAAGAGGGTAGGACAGTAGGAAAACAAGCTCAGGATGTGCAGGAAGGATGTAGAGAAGGCCCATAGCTGCCCAATTCTTTACCAGCAACAGCTGTGCATATGTTAGAAATTTAGAGTGAGATTTGAAACCTTCCACCCCTGAGAGAGAAGTGAGGACAACAAACTATGTTGTAGAGCCAATTGTAATTATCAGTTTACATGTCCAGCAGACATGTGTGCGAAATGGGCAACTATGTATGGGGCATAATTTTTTTGTGGGAACAGAGTGCCCTTTTTTTTTTCAGGTGAGAGTGGAATGTGAGGTACAGGAAGTAGGTACATTTGGGGAGGTAGGTTGGGGAGGTTAACAGACAAGATAAACAAGACGCATACAGGGGCAGAGTATGACACATGGGGGGTAAACACAATTGACAGGGACCGATGTTTGGATATCGCAAGCCCATGAGCCCACAGATGGCAACAGTGGAAGTGAGATCCCCACCCATGGGCAGTTACCACTGCGCCTTCACAGCCCAGGCCGGGGCTGTGCTGGGGGCTGGATAGGATGGGCAGGCACACCCATGAGTTGTGCCACTCTCACCTCGAGCTGGCGTAGGGAATCAGTCATGGAATGCCTGATCTCACTACGCACCACAGACAGGACCCTTTGGAGGGTGAGTGGAGGCTCTCCTCTGGCCACGCATGCAGAGGGGGGGGGCGAGCCCCATCCCATGCAGCGCTTCCTCCCGAGGGTGGCACAGGGCCACCGGAGAAGGAGGTCCCAGCCTGGGCACTGGTGCCAGGTGCACTCGCCAGCTGAGGTGGAAGAGGTGGGTCCGCTGGCACCCGCCTTCCCAGTTGTCCTATGTTTAGTAGTATTTAATGGCATTTTGGGTTAGTAACAAACAACACCATTCCAAAGTAGTTGTAACAGCATGCATTAGTATTCCCATTCACCAAACACACATGGATTACAAAAGTTGAACAGCAGGCATAACACATGCATATTTAGGACAACAGTGGACATTCCAACAGCATGCAGGGTTGATTGGTGGCAACAGGCCATCAGGTTTGGATATGTGAACAGGGCACATGCATCAACGTACATGCAGATATGTATAAACCAACAGGACAAATGTCCATAGGAATTAATTGTGAATACACATACCCAGTTTGGTGTGGTATAGCATCATTTGTGAACATAAGGTAGGTTGATAAAATATAACAACTTAAAATACCTATACGTATACTATACATTCCTACTAGATGCAGATATATATCCCCTGCATGTATTAGTACAGTTTCCTGTATGTAACCTTACACATGTTGGTGATGGAGATGTTACTGCAACATTAATATACATTCCATTTGTATTCATCCTGCTACATTTGAACAGTTACGTACAGTTCTAGCAGCACACTGACATTTGTGGGATCACAAGCACAAGCTGCTCATGTACCGGATTAACAGGTAAATACTATACTTGACACAGTTGAGGACTATAAATATTCTTCTGACATACTGGCATTCCCATCAGTCAGTTTATATGGGCCTAGACAACTGTGGATGTTCAGCATTTCATACAACCATACTATCTCCATAATGCAAGGGTACAACAACATATCCGAAATGTGGGACAGACACAGTCCAGGTATTGTACTTTATTAAAACATTTCACTCTTTGGTTGTGGCTGTCTCATTCATTTCATTATGTCGTGCATGCAGTATACCTTTAATACAGAGTTCAAGGTCTTTCTCACACTCTCTCACTTATTTTATATTTACATTTCAGGATGGTAATTAATTCTAGGCTTTATTAACATTTATTACCAGGTTACAACAATCCTTTCCAGCTGACTCACTTATTTCATATGACAGTATATACAAGGATGTATTCAATACTTGTCTGTCCTTTATTGATAGATTAGAACACTAATTTTCAGGCTGAAGCAGTTATCTGATATTACAATACAGGTGGGAACTCTATTTGAGACTTGTTTACTCTTTATTAATGGATTACAATACTCCTTTTCAGGCTGCATCACTTATCTGATCTTAGAATACTAGCAGAAGCTTTATTCTAGGCTTATTTGACCTTTATTACTGGGTTACACCACTGAACTCTTTTACAGGCTGTCTCACTTATATTCTATAATAATACCAGCTGAATAATTACTAACCTGCCTGGTGGCGCAGCCTTACCAGCCTATCAGCATAGGCTTACCGATTCATGCAACGAACACCTGCAGCTGTAATATAAATGAAGGGATATTGGAACATACCTATCCATACTATAGGCTAGGATAGCATTTCTTACATACTTAATTACATGTATACTTACTCAGTAGTGGGGCATTGGGCATTTGACGGGCCTCCTGGATCCATCGGTTCAGTTGGTCCTCCTTTCGTCGCTTGAGGTCCGCATGGTGGTGACGGACCTGTTCACCAGTCCTCGGAATGCCTGTGGCACTGGTAAGATCATGTGCCAACTGGTTCCATGCCTCTGCCTTATACGCACCCCATTGAACCTGGCCCTGCATGAGTCGGCCTTCATGATGATGGTCTAGCAGCCATACCATATATTTAGACTCCTCAATGCCCCACCTTTGTGCTCTAAAGCAATTTCCCACTCCAACACCTGCCATCCTGACTGCAAATGGGTACCACAATCAGTTATGGTGTGTATTCCCGCCTATGGTGCTTATATATGCTGGTTTTCCCGCACTTATTTGTGACTGGCCATTTTGGAAATTTCTCAGCTAAGAGCAAACCTGCTTTTTCATGGTTATATTTTCATTCACTCCTATATGTATGGTAATACTGGATTTCTAGGTACAAGTGTCATGGCTCAGTGGTTCAGTGCTTTGACTATGGTGCACAGTATCCTGGGTTTGACCCTCGTCATTGCTTTTTTATTTTACTACTGTCTAGATAGGCTAAGAGGTGTGTCTGTGCAAAGGTGACTTTGCTACACATTGCCCAATGTTGCCCGACGGTAAGCTGGTTGGTGCACTGCGCAGCTCCGCGCAAACGGCTTACTCTGGGTAAAGAGTTATTTAGTTATGTGCAGTCATATTAAACTGGGTTCAGTGCTGTTTGGCTACGGGCACTCATTTTAAGCTGGGTAAAGTGCTGCTTGGCTACGGGCACTCATATTAAGCTGGGTTCAGCGCTGTTTGGCTACAGGCACTCATTTTAATCTAGGTAAAGCACTGCTTGGCTACGGGCACTCATATTAAGCTATGTACAGCGCTGCTTCACTACGGGCACTCATATTAAGCTTGTTAAAGCACTGCTAAGCTATGGGAAATTATGATCCTTTTTATATATACATAATATAGGTTTTGTTCAGACATACATGGGCCATTTCATTACGTTTTACTTAAATTAAATTTATATATATCGAGGAATTGTTTCATACTTATTTAAAGAAAAATGGAGGGGGATGTTGTGGGGCTCGAACCGTGACTACCTATTCTTTGGGTGACGTCTCTACTGCTATGCTATTGCTACTTTGCTTAATTTGCATATGTAGATCTTATATGCTTTTCAATGTCATATCTGCTAACTGTGGTTGAGCGAAGGGCATACCCGCACAAATGAGCGCAAATGCGGGCAAACATATTGGAAATTATAAAAAAAAATTGCAATGGTTATTTTTACTTTTTAAACACTTTCACTAGGGTTTAGTCTGTGGGGATGTGTGGTGTTGTGTTTCTTGACATTTCGACGGACTCGCTTGTGGGTGTTTACTATCAGGACTCTAACTCTTCTGGGGGCGTGTCCCTTTGCAGTACTTGGCAATCGAACACGCCCCCTACTTTCCTACACGGACCGTGTTAGACTAGAGTATGAAATAGAAAAAGTGAAAAGCCACCAGCCGGATATAAAACGTAAATTATTTTATTCGAAACAATGAACTTGTAACTGAACAAACTTAGAATAAACAATCAGATAACTTCACCTACACAAACGATAATCCATAAGCGCTTCCATTTAAAATGTTTTAAACTTCATCAGATAATCAGTTAGAATACATCACTTCCTTATATAACCTTCTCATTTTTCAAAAAAATGACATGACTCATACAACTCGGGCATGCCCAGTAGTGAAAAAGTGACTGTTTGAAAATATTTTAGTTTTCTCACATATATATATTATTATAGGTTCTTATATTGCATTAAGAATTATAATTCTTCTTTTAACCATATATACATATTTAAAACAACTGATACTATTAATATTACTATTAAATAAATTATTTTAAATTCTTATTTCAATATTATAAAAAACAATATGAATAAATATAAAACCATTAATTTTAAATGCTATTAATATGCCATATGATGTCAGCCTACTTGGAAAGAAAATAATAAATAAATTTAATATACACCTCTATTTCATTTAATTCTCTTAAACTATTATAAAACCCTCTTAAATTATTAATTAAAATATTAACTTTCATTATATAAAAATTATAACTATATAATTTTGCATAAAAAATTATCTTACCATTCCCATAATCCATAAGACATATTAAATAGTATTAAATCAATATCCATATATTTATATTATATATTAAATATATTTCACTATTTCCTTTAGTTTTCATCCATTATCTAAAAAACTCCACCTATTTTAAATAATATATATATATATATTTCTATATATATTATTACTGATGTTAACTAACATATTTAAATTTTATAATACCCATTGTTATGGAGGTTTATATAATTCACTACTTAATTTTTAATTTTCTCTCTATTCAATGCTTTTAATTTAAGTGTTGGTGCTATAGAACTTCTTTCATTAATACCAGGTCATGTGTCAGCCTGTAGTTTAATTTGCCATTGTAATTCTCTTTGTTCAAGTATTAAATTCCATGGAGTCTTATCTTTTATCTCTACTTGATCTATGACAATAAAATAAAACTGGTGATTACTGTATTCATTAATATGCTTCGCTAAAGCATTATTCGTTTTATTTTTCTTTATTGCGTATTCATGTTCATAGATTATTTGCGATAAAACTCTTTCCATTTTGCCTACATAAAATGAGGCACATGAATCACATATGGCTAAATAAACTACGGCTTTTGATTTACAATTATATTTATTTTTAAAAAAATATTTTTTATTTCTTATATTAAAACTCTGTCCTAAATAAATTTTATGGCACCAGTTACAAGCACCACACTTATGCATTCCATCCATTGCTTTTTTATTATTTATTTTTTGAGTATTTGATCTTAATAAATCTTTAAAACTTTTCCCTTTTCTATATACAATTTTAGGGAACTCATTTAAATGTCGTTTGCACAGGGGGTCATCCATTAAAATCCCCCAGTTATTCATGAGTATTTCCCTTATAATTTGATGTTCCTGTGTGATGACCAATGCTTTTGTAAATTGGCCATCATTTTCATTTTGCATTTTTAAACTATTAATGGATATAGGGTTTTCTATATAATCTTCGTTAACGGTAGTTATTGTATTTAAATCTCCGTTCTCAATGGTATTAAAAGTCATATTAGGCCCTTTTAAAATTGGGCGAAAATGACCATTTATTCTCCTTTGAGTTACTTCAGTAATCAGTTTATCTATTAATGCAGGTGGATAATTTTTATTAATAAACATACTTCGTAAAAAGTTGCACTCAATTTGAAATTCTTCAGACTTAGTAATCCTTCGGGCAGCTCTTACAAGTTGCCCTTTTATAACTGATTTTTTTCTGATATTCTGGATGTGCACTACTATAATGGAGAAAAGTATTGGAATACGATTCTTTTCTAGAGATTAATGAAATGTAAGTTCTATTTTCGTAATCTTTGATCAAATTAATATCCAAATAATTAATATTATTATTATGTATATTCCATGTAAACTTAAAAAATGAAATGGTTTCATTAATATAAGCTAAAAATTCATTTAAAATATCTAAATTACTATTCCAAATAAGGCTGATATCATCTTCAAAGCGGTGATAAGAATGCATAATATTTACTATTAAAAATGTACTTTTTCTCCCAAAATGCCATAACTAAATTTGTGTATGTGCCTCCACACGGTGACCCCATGGCTATTCCTTTTTTCTGGATGTAATATTTATTATTAAAAATAATATAATTATTATTTAAAATCAATTCTAAAAGTTCAATAATTAAATTAATTAATTCTTGTTTAATAGAATATTGAAATAAAATTTCACCTATCCAATAAAGGCCTATATTTTGATCAACAAAAACAAAAAACAAAACCCCCTATCCAAGTTATCAAGCAGCGGGGTTTCATGGCGCCAGGCCAAAAGACAAACAATGGAGAACATAGACTGCAATGGCTTGGTTGACTTGCATAGAGATGCCAAATAAATTAGAGCCACAAACTTGTTATTATGGACTAACTGAAAATGCATTCAAACATATTATTGTGAATGATACTGGTGACTTTAAAGTGTTCAATTTTTCTAATATTGTAGTGAATCAAAATGTGGCAAATTTATTATCAAAGGAGTACACTTTTGTTCCATCATATGCATTTGATTTCACGTCTGTTATGATAGATATGAAGTTGTTTTTAAGAAAAATTAATTTTTATTTGATTTATCAAGATACTATACATAATGAGACACGGAAGTTTAATATTACCAGCACCTTTAACCCTCCCTTGCATCCTAAGTTAATATTATATGAGAAGATGTGTGAAAACCAGTTAATGAATTTAGACAAATGGAATAAAAGAATAGAATATCCTTCAAATTTAAGTGTAGATGAAAAAAAGATTTTAAAGGCTTTACAAAAAGAAAACATCAGAATCATGAAGCCAGATAAGGGAGGGGGTGCTGTGATTATGAATAATGAAATGTATGATCAAAAAATAGAAACAATCTTAAAAACTAATACATATGAACAAGTATCATTAAATTAACTAAATTCTGCTTATAAGAAAATTTATATACAAATTAATGATATGTTTTTGGAAAGGCGGTTAGATATAGATTTATGTAATTATTTAAATATTACACTGCCTAGAATTCCTGTTTTTTTTTGGAAATCCATAAATTCATAAAAATTTATTTGATCCTCCTATGCGCCCGTTGGTAGATGGAAGAGATTCCATAACTTCAGCATGTGCGAAGTATGTCGATTATGAGTTACAAAAGATTGTTAAGAAATAAAAATATATTTGTAAAGACTCATGGACATTCTTAAAACACATGAATGACATAGAATTTGATAATCAAGATATTTTGGTTACTATAGACGTATGTGACCTCTACATGGTGATCCCTCAAAATATAGGCCTTGATTGGATAGGTGAAATGATATTTCAATATTCTATTAAACAAGAATTTATTAATTTTAATTATTGAACTTTTAGAATTGATTTTAAATAATAATTATAGTATTTTTAATAATAAATATTGCATCCAGAGAAAAGGAATAGCCATGAGGTCACCGTGTGGAGGCACATACGCAAATTTAGTTGTGGCGTTTGGGAGAAAAAGTACATTTTTAATAGTAAATATTACGTATTTATTAAATCTTATCACTGCTTTTGAGATGATATCAGCCTTATTTGGAATAGTAATTTAGATATTTTAAATTAATTTTTAGCTTATATTAATGAAACCACTTAATTTTTTAAGTTTACATGGAATATAAATAATAATAATAATATTAATTATTTGGATATTAATTTGATCAAAGATTACAAAAATAGAACTTACATTTCATTAATCCATAGAAAAGAATTGTATTCCAATAGTTTTCTCCATTATTGTAGTGCACATCCAGAATATCAGAAAAATCATTTATAAAAGGGCAACTTGTAAGAGCTGCCCGAATGATTACTAAGTTTGAAGAATTTCAAATTGAGTGCAACTTTTTACGAAGTATGTTTATTAATAAAAATTATCCACCTGTATTAATAGATAAACTGATTACTGAAGTAACTCAAAAGAGAATAAATGATCATTTTCGCCCAATTTTAAAAGTGCCTAATATGACTTTTAATACCATTGATAATGGAGATTTAAATACAATAACTACTGTTAAAGAAGATTCTATGGAAAACCCTATATCCATTAATAGTTTAAGAATGCAAAATGAAAATGATGGCCAATTTACAAAAGCATTGGTCATCACTTTCACGCAGGAACATCAAATTATAAGGGAAATACTCATGAATAACTGGGGGATTTTAATGGATGACCCCCAGTGTAAAAAACATTTAAATGAGTTCCCTAAAATTGTATATAGAAAAGGGAAAAGTTTTAAAGATTTATTAAGATCAAATACTCAAAAAACAACTAATAAAAAAGCAATGGATGGAATGCATAAGTGTGGTGCTTGTAACTGGTGCCATAACATTTATTTAGGACAGAGTTTTAATATAAGAAATAAAAAATATTTTTTTAAAAATAAATATAATTTTAAGTCAAAAGCTGTAGTTTATTTAGCCATATGTGATTCATGTGCCTCATTTTATGTAAGCAAAATGGAAAGAGTTTTATCGCAAAGAATCTATGAACATGAATACCCAATAAAGAAAAATAAAACGAATAATGCTTTAGCGAAGCATATTAATGAATACAGTAATCACCAGTTTTATTTTATTGTCATAGATCAAGTAGAGATAAAAGATAAGACTCCATGGAATTTAATACTTGAACGAAGAGAATTACAATGGCAAATTAAACTACAGGCATACACATGGCCTGGTATTAATGAAAGAAGTTCTATAGCACCAATACTTAAATTAAAAGCATTGAATAGAGCGAAAATTAAAAATTAAGTAGTGGATTATATAAACCTCCATAACAATGGGTATTATAAAATTTAAATATGTTAGTTAACATCAGTATTAATATATATAGAAATATATATATATATATATATATATATATATATATATATATGTATTTATTATTTAAAATAGGTGGAGTTTTTTACATAATGGATGAAAACTAAAGGAAATAGCAAAATATATTTAATATATTATATAAATATATGGATATTGATTTAATACTATTTAATATGTCTTATGGGTTATGGGAATGGTAAGATAATTTTATATGCAAAATTATATATTTATAATTTTTTATATAATGAAAGTTAATATTTTTAATTAATAATTTAAGAGGGTTTTATAATAGTTTAGGATAATTAAATGAAATAGAGGTGCATATTAAATGTATTTATTATTTTCTTTCCAAGTAGGCTGATATCGTATGGCATATTAATAACATTTAAAATTAATGTTTTTTTATTTATTCATATTTGTTTTTTATAATATTGAAATAAGAATTTAAAATAATTTATTTAATAGTAATATTAATAGTATCAGTTATTTTAAGTATGTATATATGGTTAAAAGAAGAATTATAATTCTTAATGCAATATAAGAACCTATAATAATAATATATATGTGAGAAAACTAAAATATTTTCAGTCACTTTTTCACTACTGGGCATGCCCGAGTTGTATGAGTCATGTGAGTGGGATTTTTTTGAAAAATTAGAAGGTTATATAAGGAAGTGATGTATTCTAACTGATTATCTGATGAAGTCTAAATCTTTTTAAATGGAAGCGCTTATGGATTATTGTTTGTGTAGGTGAAGTTATCTGATTGTTTATTCTAAGTTCATTTAGTTTCAAGTTTGTTGTTTTGAATAAAATAATTTACATTTTATATCCAGCTGGGGGCTTTTCACGTTTTCTATTTTTTAGACTAGAGTATGAGTCAGCATGCCCTCATGAAAATGCATGGCATGCTGACGTCATACTGTTCAACTGCGGCTTCCATGTAAGACTTATTTAGTCTTACACGGAGGATTGCTAAATCCGGGGGAGTGTCTGTTGCCCTTGAAGAATAAATTCCCTATGTTACATTAACAGAAATGGTAAGCTGGTATATTGCAACAGAGCTGAAAAACAGGTTCATAGTTATTAGGTGTCTCATCCAAAGGAGAACATACTAAGGACTGCAGTACCATACCCCCTTAAAATGCAAATGTACATGCTGTAGGAATAGAACCTACAGCCCTTAGCATCAAGATGCAAGTATGCTACCTGCTGTACTAACACTGCTTTAAAATTCTATACCACAATAATGATACCATTTGCTAAACAAAACAGTTGCACATTTTAAGCAGACTTAGCATGAGCAGCAGTAACCTTTGCTTCCCTTGAAGCTCACAATTCCTTGAAAATGCACTTGAAAATAAATTCCACCTGCTAGATCTAACTAGGGCATTTCTCTCTCTCTCTCACTCTCTCTCTCTGACTTTGTCTGTCTGTCTCTTTCACTCTCTCTCTCTCTCTCCCACACACACACACACACACACACACACACACACACACACACACACACACACACACGCACCTCAACTTTTTAGTGCAAGACATCTGGACAAAGCCTAAAATAAACAGGGTCAGATTATAAATATTGCTTTCATGAATTTATAAAATTGTTAGAATAACAGAATTTGTGTTAGTATGCATTTTTCTAAAGGATATGATGTCTAAAACTATTTAGCAACTTCAATCCTTTTTAGGAGTAATATGGGGCAGAAATCTGGATATTCTTCAAAAACCTGGACAGCTGAGGGGTATGCTACCTCCCTTTTATACATACACACACACACACACACACACACACACACACACACGCACACACACACGGACACACACACACACAAACACACACATACACGCCCCAAACTAGGGACACATTTAGAAATTTCCTAGAATAACAGGATTTGTGTTAGAATATATTTTCTGAAGGCTATCAAGTCTGAAACTCAAATGCATGTCATTTATTTGGTAACTTTAATCCTTAGCTCATCCCAGTGATTTGTCTGGACATTCTGTGAAAATCTGTACAGTTGAGAGGTATGAGTCACACACATTCATCCCCCTACCTCCTTAGAAAGTGGATAGAACAACATGTTTTACATTAGTATGCATTTTCTGAAAGATATGAAGTCTAAAGCTCAAATGTCTGCCATTATTTTCTGAGTTCAGTCCTGAATGAGTTGCCAGAAAAACACAATTTTATGAGAAAGAAACAGAAAATATGAGGCAAAAATCTGGATGATTGCCTGGTATGACCCCCCCCCCCACACACACACACATTCACACTCCTGCCTCCCCCTTTCTCTGTCACCGTGGTCAGTAACATTCTCACAGGGCTCTTACACAACATCAGGGCAAACTTTATATTAACATTTAAAGAGTGGATTTTCAGTTCCAATGCCAGTGTGACCCCTGATCATTCTGGTCTTGACAACACTGATGGTATTGGCACCAGAGAGAGTGTCAAAGGCAGCAGATCCAGGGCCAGCCTTGCTGTCAGCAAGAAAATGGGACCTGAAAGGAACCTGGTGAAGAAAGTCTAGGACCACTAACAGAAATATCTGGAAGCTAACTCACTAGACTCACCTTGATGCTAGCAGGGGTGGAAGCCTAAGACCACATGCACTGCACTGAAGTGAAGGACTGCCACATCTTAATGCAATCTAATTCAATAGAATGGACCACCTAGACCTGAAAGCTAAAGATGAAAGCTGCTGAACCAGAGCAGTTACAAAACTTGTTATAAGGAAAACTGAAACAAACAAGCCCAGATAGTGTAGTCAGGAAGATAAGGAACATCAAGAATGGCAAACTTACTAAGAGAAACAACAAAACACTGAATTATGAACAGTAGCCTGAGGCCATTTTGTCTCACAGATAGTGACTATAACATACAGCAAAAGAGATCTGGTGGGAGGACAGGGGTCTTGTTGCCTGGGAAAGCTGTGATAATTTAGAAGATAGTGGTACATAACATGTATAAATACAAACAAAACTAAGAAAGGTTATTATCTGGGGAACAAAACAGCATGAATGAAAGTACAAGTAACAGAATATTAATTTCAGACAGCGGTACATCACAAAGCAGCAAAATAAACAATTTACAGAACAATAATTTTGACAAAACCAGCATGAAGTACAGCACCGCTTTACGTGAGATATATTTTGATAACAATGACAGGAAGTGATAGGGTACCAATGAATGTGATCAGTAGCAAACTGCTATCCTTAATCTGACCATGAAATAGTATAGCACATGGAGATCTCTCCAGAAAGAATAAATTTGCAGTGCCCTTGCATGTCACCACATGAATCCACCAATGGCAATAATGTATTACTAACAGATTACTTGGGTTCCTTTTTGGCTTCTTGCCAGTTTGTATGTTTTTTATCAACCGGGAATGTGCGTCCTAATGCCAGAATATTTCAGAGATCACAGCAGTGCTATATTGTTTTCCTTAATTAGTTCTACTTTTAATATTTCATTATTTCTGAATGTGTGGTTTGCGCTGTGATCACTGGAATATGTTGATGTTAGGAGATTAATTAAAAAAAAACATATTCAAACCATGCACAGTAGAAATATTGTGAATATTGTGAATATGTGCAGTATAAATAATGACAGGCTGTTTTGTGTATTATATTAAAACTGTATAAGAATCAATTATTTTTAAAATAATTAAGATGTCACACATGATAATGTATAAAGCTACAGAAGTAGCAATCTACCTCCATAAGGAAGAATAGCATTGTGAGAACTGTGTGATATTGCACTGCCTATCTTAGATGTCCAAACCAAACTCTGATGGTGCCAAGCTCTATCTGGGTGAATACAGCTCCCATTAGGCTTTCCTGTACATCTGTAGTAACTATTTTTAACAGTATGGCATGGTGTGAGACAAAGGTGGATACTACAGCACTTAAGTAAATAATTGTTCTTGTCATGGGTTATTTGTGTACTGCAGTGAAATATATTCTCCATTCACTTTGTGTTCAAAATATTCTGTTTCCTTCGAAATGACAGTTTTTAATCTAAAATCATTTCACTGTAGATTATGAAATTCAGCAAAATGCTTGGCTATTGAGGTATCAGAAGAATTGTGTTTACTGTCATGCAGACATTGCATTATTCCAGGGTGGAGATTTCTACCTATCTCACCAATATAAAAGTAACAGAAGAGCATGACTGAACCAAGCTTATGTGATGCTAGTGAATTACCAGAATACTTAAACAAAGACTTAAATTCAGCTCCAGTTTTCATTTGAACAGCCTTGGTGCTAACAAAGTATAGACCATGAAAGAAAATAATTCAGCCTTGCAAACATTACTTTGTCAGATAGTCTGTTTGCTTCTTTAAGCTCCCCTGGCTGAGCCAGTGATCCTCACTCATGATATTTACATACATTTTAATTGCCCATATTGTACAGAGAACAAAAGAAGCACAATTCATTACAAAATAAACATGTTTTTACTGATGTGTCACATAAGGACACCTACAAGGATTAGAGCATTTTCTATGGTGCCTGTCTCTAACAGGAACCTCATCAGAAGCCTTGCTGAAAAAGATTGTATACCACATAATGAAAGAAACACTGTCCATCTGTTTTATGAGAAAGTTCATTGGCAACTAAGGTCCAGACAACCAATAAGCCTGACGCTCTTTGAGTGACAAAAATGTATGTTATGAACATGCAATCTAATCTACTAGATGGCCTTAGGCAAGCGTGCAGCTAAAGCAGCCTCGTTTCTCCTTTCTAGCCTTGCTACCAAGAAGAATGGGTACTCAAGCAGCAAGCATTACTAATTGAAAGTACCTCTGAATGAAGCATGACTCTAATCTTTTTTTAATAGTTATCTCCATTAATTTGTTTGCAGTAATGCCCCTACCGATTTCTCACACAGACACACACCTCTTAATCTCTTAAACATTTAAACACACGCTCGCACAAACTTACCTTTCACATTTACTTTCATCCATATTCCACACGTCTTCTCGAATTCAAATGGTGCAGGAGCGGAAGATGAAGAAGTAAACCATCAGTCGCACTAAAGCAGAAGCGTCTGTGCGACTGGACGCAAAGGGTGTTATTAAAGTAGAACACCCTTTAAAAAATGTTTTGTTTTTTTTTTTTGTTTTTTTTTAAAGCAAATTAATCTTTTTTTTTTTTTTTTTTTTTTTATTTAAAAGAAAATGAATCTCCCGGTCAGCTGGTTCCAGGGTGGTGCAAATGCATGGCTCTACATGGCGTGTAGAGCTGCTTATTGAATACAAAACTGTGGACTACCATATGCGCATCATGCCACAATGAGCATGTGGTTTTAGAGCATAGTGTAGGCTTTACTGAATCCAGCCCAGAGTAATTGCTGAGGGCAAAACATTTCATATAGAAAGAAATTAGAGAAGCTTTCCCTCCTATAAAACATCTTCCAGTGATGTAAAATGTGTGAGATTTCTTATACATTTTGCTGGATTTTCACAAACTGTGTGGTACTTTTATTTATTTCAGTAGAAATGGTTCAACTCCATCGAAATGTACATTGACTGGCATTGCTCATCCATTCCACTGGTAGTGATGGAGAATTTGAAATAATTTCCATCCATTACAATTAAAGTGTTGCTGTGTTGTGCATTCTGTTCGGCATACTGGAGTGCTGTTGAATTTGCATCATTTGCTCTGCATTTTAAAGGGACTGTTGCAAACATCAACTAACATATACACAACTTTTTACCACCTATAAAATTACCCAGTATCCATCTGCCTGTCCAGCACTAAAAGCATTCTACAGAACTGTGTTCCCAGTCAGTCACTGCAATCCACTGACCAAAAACTCATATCTGTCTACAAACCTAGCAAATCTGCTGGGCATTGTGTGTACTTGTACAGGGTTGCTAAGGCCTGGCACTCCATACCTGTATCCATCAGGTCTATATCCTCCTTCCCATCTTTCAAAACCACTCTGAAAGACTTCCTAGCTAAAATCTGGCCACATTCTTGCTCAAAACCAGGATAAACTATATCCCTAAATGTGAAAAACTACCTTTTCTTTCCTTATAACTCTGTATTCTCCTTTCTTCACTAATGTCCTTACTGCTATCAAACTGACTTCCCTGACTTTAACTCTAAATATACCATAAGCCTGTTTTGCCCTCACTTCATATTGCAATTCCTATTTCTAATGACTAATTTACCTTTAATTTCTTTACAAACTATCTAAAATTTCACTAAATATTAAATAATTGTCATATACCTTGTATAGACTTTTAACCAATGTTTTTATATTGTGTCTAATTTGTTATAAGTGTTTAAACTGTAGGTGTTTTTGTTTTATTTTGAAGATTACAAAATTCCTGCTCTTAAAATGTTTTGCAATAATTTGAAGCTCTTATCTCCGGCCTTCATTGAAATTGGGCTTCTCTATCCACTTGGACTTTCCCAGTAATCAAATGGCAATAAATAAATAAATAAATAAATAAAAATTGCAACAGAAATTAGTAATTTTAATGAGGGATAAATAACATCTGTAGCATTGCTTGTTAATACTATTTTCTTTATGTAATGCTACAGCATTTCACTTCATGAGAATGAAAGTCTTGATGCAACAATGAGAATGCTTCCATCTGTAATGGACAAGTATTACACAATTTGCTATCCCTTCTAAGTAATTGGCAGTTGTACTATGATCATTTATTCATTTTGTGGCAATTAAAAAGTAGTTAATTTGAATTAATTAATTTTAAGTTCACTCACAAATGACTACTTTATAAGAAAGCTGTTGTGCTATACTACTCTATTACTACAACTAGGAGCCAGCATGATTCAAAATCTGTAGAAATCGTCTGAAACCTTCCAGGACTGCATCATTTTGATACAGTATCCATCAGTTATAAAACAACATCCAAGAAGTAGAAAATGGTATTCAAAATGGCACAGATATTGATTTATAGAAGTTGGTCAGCAATAGATTATAAGCTAGGTGTTCATCCTGGAATTGGATAATTTCTGCCTCCAAATTTCTCAAGAAGGGTTAACTTATAGAAGAGAAGAAGCAACAAGTACAATTATTCACACCTAGACTAATTCTTTTTTTTTATCCTTTCTTTATCAAAATGAATACATTTCCTAATGTTTTCACTGCATTATTAATCTGGGAATTAAACGTGACTATTTTTTTATGATTTAACAACTTCAGCAAAAAATACCATTCCAAATACTTTAACTATCAAAACATTTACAAATATAGATTTGTTAAATGATAAATTCAACAAAAACAAATGAGAACATTGCAGTAAATCCTAAGGCTTATCTTCTAGAGATGTCTGTTAATCTTAAATCTGCAGCCTCACAAGAAAACAGTTTAAACCATCAAAAATACTGAGAAATTATTTGACAGTCGCATTCCTAACCAGATTATTTGTAATGCAGAGTTTGAAAAATAACATAAGAATTATGGGTTTAAGAGAAGGCTTAGAGTACAAAAACGCCATACATTGTCTTTATACACTGCTGCTACAAGTTTGAACTTTAAACATTTTTAAGGCATCCATTTGAAAGGCAAGATAAACCAAGACAGATAATTGCTTAATGTCTGCTCTTTAAAGAAGGTCGCCTCATTTTGTTTTTTACTAGAAAACATGAACAGGCAGATGTTTTGGCTGCCCATTTTGGCTAGTGCCTGATTATGCTAAGAATGTGCTGAGACAAATAAAGTGATCTGTTGATGTTTCAAAATGTAGTCTTCAACAAATGAGCAAAGAATATAGTCAGATATCCTGCTCTCTATGTTGTATAAAGGAGGGTGAATGCATTGACTTTGAGTCACCTAAAGTCATAAACCTGGCCATAAGAGCCCAGACTCTACAACTGACAAGAACACAGTTTTTATTATTTTACATAGAATACCTAGAAGAAACGCTAAATGTGCTGACGGCATTTAAATTACATCTAATTAAGTATTTTATAGCTGTAGAAATGGACCTTTCCAATCTTCCATACGAAGAGAAATCCTATATTTAGACTGCTTCACTTCAATAAATCAGTGATTAACTTAACTAAATATTGTCTTAGAATAACATAAACACAATAGAAATATAGATAAATATGTCTTTTTATTTTCTGTCAGAAAACAAAAGAAAAAGGCAAAATTAGCTTCAGCAACAACAGCACCATAGTTAACCAATTTTTCAGAAATGTATCCATTTATTAGATTATATAAAAGGTGTGGTTGTATGTCAGTCATACATTATTGCTCCAGTGTTCACTGCAGGGTCATGTGACAGCTTTCGTGTTTTTCTAAACAAACTATTCAGATTTGTGGCTAATATAGCATAAACTAATCTGGCTTAATGCATGATTGGCAAAGTATTTACTTTTGAAAGAGTTGTGCAATATCCTTTGAGTAAATGTGAATTAACTCACTCAAGTCTATAGGACATTTTTGTATATTTACAGTTAACACCCATAGGTTTTTATGGTAGCTTTTTGGGTTTGGCTTCATTAACCAAGTGACTTACCAGCTAATACTAGGCATTATTAGAAAAGGCAATTTCTTATTAATAACATGTCACTAAGACTGTTAATCTATGATATCTTGCAGTAGAGAAATTAATCACTGTTTGCCACTTATTCATATTTTCCTATTTATGTTAACATTTTTATAACTGACAGACCTACATGCTATTGATGGGTGTGATACAAAATGCCATAGTGGGAGACAAGAAATTGCATTGCAATTGTCTAATTATTTCACACTATACTGTAAGATATTGATGGTTGTTTGCTAATAATTATGAAAATAAGCAATATTTCCATATGTATATAATACTTCAAAAACAATTGACTTACAAACGTTTATATGGCATATGGGAAAACCTTAACTATTGTTGAAGAAAACTGTCACTACGATCTGCACTGTAATTTGCATGTCTTGAGACATACTCAGGGTTATTTTTATTGCTAATTATACAATTATGCAAATGTTTTCATATTTCTGTAAATATTTCAAAAAGCAAATATTCAGAGAGGAATTTCTTGCTATCATGTGAAAGCTTACATCTGGTAACAAAAATGTTCTAACAATATATATCTAGGTTGTATATTTTCCCAGATATTATACTTTGTTTTTGAATGGTTTAGCAAAAAATATAATTCTGGGGTTGTGCATATCATATTATATTATAGTAGTTAGGGAAAGAATATTAATGTGCTGATGATTATCACTGTAAAGAATGCTTCTTTCTGATAACATTGGAATTTCTACAGTTTTAATAGCGTTTATCGTTTACCAAATACATTTGTGTATGTTATGCTTTTCTGTTAATTTTACAGAAAGTGCTGTGGAATGCAAGGATGTCAGTCAGTTGCTTGCAGTGAGACATTCCATACCAGATAAGTTTAATGAGTTAAAAGCTTTTGTTGCCTTTAAGTTAGGCATGGTATAACTGTTGGACAGACTGCTGATGGTGTCATGGAAGAAAATTGGTAAACAACTGAGATAAAAATTCAAAAGTCAGAAAAGAGAAGAGAGAGAGAGCTTTGATGATTAGGACAGCATAGTGGTGCAGTGGTTAACATTGTTACTTCCCAGCAAGAAGTTCTCCAGTTCAATTCTTGGTTGGGGTGCTTTCCATGTGAAGTCTGCATGTCTTCCCTGCATTTGTGTAGGTTTCCTTCCACATTACAAAGACGTGTCTGGAGCATTTCTCCCTGGGCCTTCACTGAAAATTGGCGTGTTCCAAGTCAGACTTTCCTGCTAAACAAATGTTAAATAAATATGTATTACTAATACTTTGCATATAATATTAGGGGTCATAAGAGGCCTTGCCATATATACCTTTAAGTAGACAAACTTAAAAAGCTGTTGCCACCCTTTATAAGTACTAAATAATGTTCACCTCCCAAATCAAGCAAGACTGTATATGATAACCCTGATATAAATGTATGGCTACCCTCCTGTTATCAAAACTGTCCTTAAAGATAGGCAAAGTAGTACTTTGTTTGACCAGTAGTAGTAATGAGGGGCAGCTTGTGCTACTAGACTGCGCCCCCCAGCTGTAAAAAAAAATGAAAATAACAACAAAAAAAGAAACGCATGCATGCTGATGAATTTGGACTGGTTTAACAGCAGTCTGGATTAGGAAGAAGGCATCAGACTACAGAGATGCTCAGAAGAATATGTGGTTACTAACCACATAGACTGGAAGGGGACTGGACTGCTCTTGCGGGAACTGTATTCCATCACGGGGAATTTGTATTTCTTCACACAAAGCAGGAGACAGAGCCCTCAGGTAAGATTTCAATAGGACCGGACTTGTATCAGTGTTTTTCTACAGAGATTTCTTTATGTCTTCAGCAGAATGGAGCTTTTTTTATTTTTTCAATGGAACAGAGCTTGTATAACAGTTGTGTGTGGCAGACCTTTCTTTGAGCTGTGTGTGTGTGTGTGTGTGTGTGTGTGTGTGTGTGTGTGTGTGTGTGTGTGTGTGTGTGTGTGTGTGTGTGTGTTTGTGTGTGTGTGTGAGCTGTGCACCTAGTGGCTAGAGACACAGTAGTGGTTAGAGAATAAGTGTACCTTGGGTGCAGGTAGCAAGAGCCTGAATTCCCTAGCCACCACTTGTGGAAAGATATTCAAATTTTTTCCTCATATTTTTATTCTGTTCCTCATAAAATCTGTGGCTTTCTGAATTTAATTCACTAAATAATGACAGGCATTTGAAATACACCTTGTGGTTAGAGACACAGCAGTAGTTAGTGAATAACTGAGGCTCAAACCCTGTACCTTGGCTGCAGGTAGCAAGAGTCTTAATTCTCTAGCCACCACTTGTGAAAGCTATTCAAATTTTACCTCATATTGTTATTCTGTTCCTCATAAAAATCTGTGGTTTTCTGGATTTAATTCACTAAATAATTATAGGCATTTGACTTTCAGACTTCATATTCTTCAGAAAGTACATGGTAACATAAAACCTTTTATTCTGGCAATTTTCTAAGTTTATAAGATCAGTATTTGAAATGTGTCCCTATTTGTGGGGCTGTATTCACCCATTATTGGCTTTGTCCATTTTTTGTGCTAAGAGGCTGAGAGCTATGGTGAGAATTGAATTCACTGAATATGTTTGGGGGCTGTATTCCCCCATTATTGGCTTTGTCTGGGTGTTGAAAGCTATGGTGAGAAATTAATTCACTAAATAATAGCCATTTAAGTTTCTGTCTTCCTGGCTTAGCTTCAAGTAGCAGTTGGTGGTATATTGCTCTGACTGTAGTGCACAGGGCCCTAGGTCCAAGACTTGGCAGTGAAATGCATGGTGGTAATACAGCATTTTATTCTAGCAACATTCCAAGATTATACAAGCAATGTTTTAAATGTGACCCTAATTTCTGGACTCCCCCCCAATACATTTTGTCTTTTTCCAGATTTCTTGTGCTGCAAAGTTGACAGATACAGTTGAGTGTCAAGTAGATTTTGCAAGGAGCTGAGAGCTTCAGGGGAAGAGGTGTTTAGTGGTGCTTATGGTGAATTAATTTGCATTGGTAATAGCACAATAGGTAGTGTACTTGCATTTGATGTAGAAGGCTGTGGGTTCTACTCCCACAGTATGTATCTGTATTATTGTACTGTGTTGTATCCTCTTTGGGGGAGATACCTAGTAGCTATAAACCTGCTATCAGTTTGCCATCCATTCCCTATTGCAGTATTACTAGCTTATCATTTTCTTAATGTAACATAGGCAATTTATTCCTCAAAGGCATCAGACACTTTATTTGTAGACGAAACAATGAAATATAAAGTTGTTTACTAGCAGCAAACTCTTCATTGGTTACAGATTTCTTTAATGTGGAATTATTTAGATGACTTTTACTTCTGCAGAGATTGTGCATATTTACTGATACTGGTGAATTGCAGAAGTTTGAGTAGACTTTTATGATGGAAATGTTCATTATCTGCCACTGGCCAGATGTATTTTCTTTGAATGTGGGTTTCAATGCTGTTTCAATGCATGTGAGTTTCAAGGGCAGATAAGTTTTAATGCTAAGTCTATTTTCATTGTGAGACTGCATTGCTTTGTTTAGCAGATGTCTTATTAGTTTTTGTGCTGTAAAATGTAAAATAAAACTTTTAAATGAAATCAAAATCATCATAGAAGTAAAGCAGTATGCACAGTACAGTGTTTATGGCAAATGGGGTGAAAGAGCCAAGTAATGGGACATTGGAATGGCTGCAGAGGGGAGGCCCCATTTGATCATGATTTTGTGAAGGGGAATGGCTACAAACTCAAAGACAGCCCTGGATGAACTATACCTTTCAACTGTCCAGATTTTTGCAGAATAAATAGATTTTTGCCTCTTATTTTTGGATTGTTCCTCATAAAATTTGTGGTTTTCTGGAAAATCATTTAAGATTGAGGTTACTAAATAATAACAGACATTGAGTTTCAGACTTCATACCCTTCAGAAAAATGCAGCTAAAGCAAGACCTGTTATTCTATCAACTGCCGAAGTTTATACAAGAGCAATTTTTAGTACTGTTTGTATAGTTCCCCCAACATATTTGGCCATGTCCAGATTTCCTGCATTGAAAGGTTGAAAGGTACCTGCAAATAAGTGTCTTTATAGAATTAGGTATATCTAAACCTCTCAACCGTCCCCAATTTTGACTCAAAATGTTGCTCTCCCTCTAATAATTCCTCCACAAAATGGCAATTGTGGAATAAAACATGAAAGGTTTACAATTAATAAATAATTGTAATGATCAGAGTTGTAGATTGCTTTTATTTCAGAAATGCATGTAGAGTCTCAATTTTGTCAACTGCTCGAGTTAACTGTACTAATATTAAAAAAAAAAGTGTCCATTCTTTGACAGGTTCCCAGCTGTGTGGTTATTTTATATTTATGCATCACATTTTTGGTCCATTTTTCATAAAAATTGTGGTTTTCTGGCAAATTAGTGGCAAATCATTAAAGACTGAAGTTAGAAAATAATGACAGACATTTGAGTTTCAGATTTCATACCCTGCAAAAAATTCATACTAATGCAAGACCTACTATTCTATTATCTTTATAAGTTTATAAGAGCAATATTTAAAAATTGTCCTTATTTTTGGGCCTTTGTCCCACTTCTATTTATGGCTTTGTCCAGATTTCTTGATCTGAGGTTGAGAGGTATGACAAATGTGTCAGGGCCATCACCGTCAGCCAGAGATATTTCAAATTGTGACATTCTTGTTGCACCCAACTCCCACATGTAGTGATTATGGATGTGTCAAGGCAAGGGAAGGAGCAGTTATGCAGTGTAAGTGTGCAGAGTACCCCCCATCCATACTGCTGTTTTATGCTTCTTATTATTCAGAAAATGCATGTTGTTGCAGTGCCTGTTGCTCTGTGTTTAAGTAACAGTGCTTTAATGACCATTAGGTAAGCTTGTCTGAGATTATAAGATGTAAGTAAGTCTTAATAAGCATACTGTTAAAGAATTACCAACATTGAAAGCCTTTTTGTTGTTGCCATGCAGAGAATATTTACATAATTAGATATCGTATAAGCCTTAGGTATTGAAATGCATATGACAGCATTTGTAATAAAGGACAGGATTACAGTATTTTCAGGAGCTCATTACATTTGTTGGAGATTTGCAGTCATCTTTACAAGCTTTACCCGTAAACTAAACAGAATGCCAATCTATCATGTGTGGTCCATAACCTGTGCAGTAATCCTTTAAGCAATGTATCTTGAGCTTGTTTCTTGTTTGCTGTTCATTTTTTACTTTGATCATGGTTTCTCAATGAAACAAGTAGATAGTTGTTGTCAGGGAGTAGGTCTTTTATGGATAAGAAACATTTTTAAAAGTGGGGGTATCACAGAGATTGCTACTCTCAGCATGTTACTTTGTACTTTTATAAAGTTGAATATAAATTATAATTAGAACTGCAGTGCAAGGAGAAGTGGTTTGAGTTGTATGCTGCTTGTTTTTTTATACTTGATTTTGACTGGCATTCCAGTAATGTATTTAAAAAGTAATTTATTTTTTCATGCCTCACAACCTTTTTGTTTCCATCTAGATATTAAGTAAACTGTCATGTAGCCAATGCAATGAATTTTTTTTTTCTTCT
Source organism: Protopterus annectens (assembly GCF_019279795.1). NCBI lineage: Eukaryota > Metazoa > Chordata > Ceratodontiformes > Protopteridae > Protopterus > Protopterus annectens. Next base: position 26,930,745 of record NC_056746.1, read on the forward strand.
ACACTTCATTTTGTCTTCACTGGACTCTCATAATGATGGTTTGGCACCCAGAGTAGCGTATTTAATTAAAGTCCCAGTTTTTGTGTTTTTGAGAATAGCTCCACCTCTTTCTAGTTGGGTACACCCCTTCCCATTGGCCCCACCCATTCAGCTGTCTCCTGCAGCCCCCCCTTTGATTTGAAGTCACCAGCCACCACTAGTAGTAACTTATTCCATAGGCCAGGAACATGATGAGATAGGAACTTATCCCTCCAGTGAGTCTTATCTTTTGTTTGAGTAAATGTAGATACATGGTACTGGTTTTGTAAAGCCACTGGGTTTGCAAAGAAATAGGAGGTCAAATAGAATTAATTTCTTCATGTCTCAAAAGGTGACACATTGGTCACTCTACAGTAGCTATTAGACTATGGGGTATAAGCAGATTTATGCTAAGCAATCAGGGATGGGGATATTCCGACACTAACAGGTTGTAATGCATTGTGCATCCTTGTAGGGCTCTGTATCTCTGCAACTCTCTCTCTCTGTCATATCCACGTCATGTCCCACCAGGGCACCAGCCAAGGGACTAGTGCACCGACAGGTTCCTAGGTGCTGCTGACTCCACCTGGGTCAAGCACAAGCAAGGCTTTAAATGCACTAATATGTAACTACAAAACAGACCTGTCTGAAGCATTGAAAGCAATTATGGCATATCTGATTTCTACATGGGACAGGCTGCAGCAGACCCCAGACAGACTTCCACTACAGGGATCCTCAGGTCATATTCCTGAGACAACTCTGTCCCACCTGTAAATAGCAAGGCCCTTCATCATGCTCCTCCTCAATGTAATGTTGCTATTGTGTCAGCCAAGCCAGTTTCATAAAGCAATAAAGTTGTCATTATTGCAAAAATGACATAAGTTTGCATAACAGCTCAGAAGTATGACAGAGCTTGTGTGGAGGGTGGGCAACTCTATTATGGAGTAGAGGGTCAATGCTGACATGGACAAATAATTTTTCCAATCCTGGTAGTGGCCAGGACTTGGAATGATCCCCTAACTGGTTGCATGCCAGCAACAAGGAAGCATGGTTATCTTAGGGCCCAGGCAGGCATGCTTTTAGAGAACATACTTCATTACCTGACCCAACTCACCACAGAGAGCACTATTAATAGGGCCTTGTGAAAAAGCTGTGCATAGCAACAAATGCAAGGCTGCTGATTTTGTAAACTGGAAGTTTCACTTCTTCTGCACACTCTTCCGTAACAGCTGTGTGTGTGTGTGTGTGTGTGTGTGTGTGTGTGTGTGTGTGTGTGTGTGTGTGTGTGTGTGTGTTGTGTGTGTGTGCGTGCATGCATGTGTGTGTGCACATGTGTGTGTGTGTGTGTGTGTGTGTGTGTGTGTGTGTGTGTGTGTGTGTGTATGTGTGTGTGCTTGTGTGATACAGAAGAAAGTTTTGGTAATCTTCTTCCATTCCATATTTGCTGAGGAAACTTCATGAATAGTAGCAGCAGTTGACAAGGGTACTACAGAAGTTGTCTGTCACTCATAAGTATGAATGAATGGAATTTGCCTGCTCCTTTTAATAGGGCTTTATATGACATAAGAGAATTTCTAGTAAGGATTCTGTTTGTGCTCAAGATTATAAGGCTGAACTATTAATTGTATGATATTGTATTAGTTTGTATGCATGTATTATCCTACCTGTTTGAAGTTTTTGCATTTGTTTATATGCACTTATATGCCATTGTGATAAGTATAGGATGGGAAAATATTTGCAACAGCAAGCTCTTTAATTCTTGTTCACTGTTTATTAGTATAAACTGGTATAATATGAAGAATTTTACTGATATATTTGCACAATTTGTTAGCATTAGTCTTAGGCTACATAGTGCAGGGTTTTCATAACTATTGATGTGAACATAGTGTGCTATATTTTTCTCTGTTAATTTGAATTTAGGAGGTAGAACTCCTACATAAAATCAGTAAAGCCCTCAAGACTATTGACAAGAAAGCTTTTAACATCTCTGTTCCTTGGTAGAATTAACAGCATTGTTTATTATCTAAAGGAGAAAGATGTACAAAACAGAGATTTATATCAGTTATACAAACTTTTGAGTGAAGATTTCTTTTTATCCTCAAGATTATTATATAACTGATCTGTTATGTCCTTTAGGGTTTGTACCTGTCTTTGTGTAATAGAGTGCTAAGAGGCAGATGCTGGGATGATGTTAAATTGGTTTGTAGTTACATCATTTGCATGGAAGCTTTAGATTAAGCAACTTAGACATGGAGGCTTGAGCACACAATATAGTTATTAGCTGTTCCATGCATGCAAACCCAATAAGCAAGCACACATGGACAGTATAATAAAAGACAAGGGCAACTTTAATGAAACAGTTAAGAGGCAAGGGAAGGTAAACAGGGAAATGGTGCTCGGATACAAAGTGCACAAGTAAGAGGGCCGATAGCCTAGTACCTACCTATGAACCTATAAGAAGCAGGGGAAGATAGATGGGGATACTGTGCTCAGATCCTAAACAAAATGAGTGCAGAAAGGGTGTTTTTTTATATACATTATGTATATTTATTTAAACAATTAACCCTGTTCACTTCAGTGAGCCATGCCCATAACTAAAACCAGAAATGCTGACAAAGGTTGTGAAAGGGACACAAACCTATAGTGCATCAAAGGGGAGTAAGTGTTTTGAATGTTTATAAACTGCTCATTTGAGATAGTAGAGACCAAGGATAGTAGATACAATAGGGGATGTTTGCATATACACCAGTTATTGCATATTGGATGTCTATACGGAAAGTTATCTGTTGTAGCTGACAGCATGCTGTATTCTCCATTTAATCCTTTATAAAGAAAAATGTGGCATGCATTTCAGAAAAGGGCAGTTATTTGTTATTTATTGTCACTTGTAAACAACTGAAAGTGTATTATACATTTAAACATGTATTAGCCAAGCATGTGTTGTGTATTAAAGTAAATTATAAGCATTAGTATAAATAGAGTCATAAAAATGTAAATGAATGGTTGCCCCTATATATGGTCTAGGGCATGTGCAGTAACATTTCTGTTATGCACATGATTGTATTGAGAATGCCTAGCTACATCTGTGTACAGGTGCATGGAAGTACTTTGTCTTTGAAAGGTATACTGCGGGAAAGATCAAAGATAAAATAAATCACATCCACAAGATTGATGTTAGAGCACACATACAGGTTAAAGAATTATATGGCCATCACTGACTTTTGTTCTATTAAGGAAACAATACTGATGGTTGTTAGGACAGTGACCACATCAATGACAATGTGGAAATATTGAGAAGAATCATGGACATCTTTACAATCATTCCAATAATAGAATTAAGTGATAAAATAAATCATACACAGCTGGCTGCCTACCGGGTAGCCTCAGTGATCAAACCCCAACTTTCCTACACAAAAAACAAATTTGTATCAGGCTAAACCCCTTACCTATCAGCAAATACATAATAAAGTAAACGTCAACCCTGACAACTTCATCTCAGCCCTAAAAAACTGCAACTGGACTCCACTAAAATACCTCAACCTTGATGACGCTGTCCAGTTTTTCAATACCACCTTCCTTAAAGTCCTAAACACCCATGCACCCACAAGATTTACTAGACTTAAAGCCAAGTTCTCCCCATGGCTACAAAAAGCGACTAGATCAGAAATGAAAAACCGATATAGAGCTAGGAATCACTGGCGCAAGACAAAAGACCCCTCTGATAGACAGAAATTCTGTGAATTACATGATAAAGTCAAAAAATTAATAAAACAGGACAAAATCCTATATTATCAGTCTGCCCTGAACTTCACCCAAAACAACCCTAAACAATTCTGGTCAACCATCAACTCCATCCTCCACCCAGGAAAAGTACGAACCTCTCCACCAAACAAAACAAACTCCTCTGAAAACATTGCCACCTCTTTCAATGCTCACTTCACACAAACAGTTCTATCATTAACAAAAGAACACAACCCCTCTCCCCTACCCCCTCCAACTACACCTAGTAACCTGCCCACTGCATTCACTTTCTCTTCTATCCCTACCTCCAACATAAAAAAACTCATCAAAAATAAAGCTCACAAAACTAGCAGCTGACAACCTCTCAGCTGAGTACCTTAAAATTGCAGTGGAAGCCCTAGCCTACCCAGTTGCAATCCTGATTAACCAATCTTTATCTGAAAGCTATGTCCCTTCACAATGGAAAATATCCCACATTATCCCCCTCCACAAAGGTGGGCCCTCCACAGAATTCACCAACTACTGGCCCATAGCAATTCTGTCTTCTCTATCAAAAATACTTGAGAGATGCATTCACCCTCAAGTTCTAAACTACTTCCTTACTAACAACCTCCTATCAAACACACAACATGGTTTCTGACCATACCACAACACAACCACTGCCTTACTTGCTTTCACTAATACAATCCTTCAGCATAAAAACAGTGGTTATTTCACTTCTGCAACTTTCCTAGACCTATCTAAAGCATTCAACATGGTCTCTCATAAACAACTCATCACTGTCTTCAATACTCTTATCTTTCTCTCAGTCTGTCACAAACTGGTTACAGAGCTACCTGACTGACCACCATCAATCCATTGTTTGGCATAATGATATATCCCTCCAACTCCCTGTCTCAATAGGTGTTCCCCAAGGATCCATCCTTTGACCCTTACTCTTCTCCATATTCACTAATAATCTAGCCACTACTACTAAACAAGCCACTCTTGTACAGTATGCAGATTATTCCACTGCTCAGCCCACTCCCTACCTGAACCTCAAAAGACCACACAGGAAGCCTTTTCCTCAGTTGAAACTTGGCTTTCTGATACACAGTTACTACTTAACTCAAACAAAACAAAACTCCTCATCTTCCAACCCACCAAACACAATCTAAACACCCACCAATTTAATATTAAAGCCAATGACAACACCATTATCCCCCCAACAGACCACACCAAACTACTTGGAGTTGAACTTGACAATAACCTCAAGTTTGACATCCACATCTCATTAACCATAAAAACAGTACACAAAAAACTAGGAACATTATACAGAAATAAGCAATTCCTCACCAAATCAGCTAAGATTTCAGTTGCAAATAGCTACCTTATCTCCACACAAATCTACGCCTCTCCAATATTTACCAACCTAAGCCAAAGGGAGTTAGGTAAACTCGAAGCTTGCTACAACAAAATAGCAAGGTTTGCCACTGGTGCAGACTACCGTAGCCACCACTGCACCTCACTTACTGAACTAGGCTAGCTAGAACTCCCTCACCTCCTTCAATGGTACCAACTTTCACTCGCCCATAAACTACTAAATCATCCTCTAAAAGTCCCCTCCCTCCAAAATCTACTCCAACCCTATCATACCACTAGACTCCAGCAACAAAGTCAATTACAGGTAACTAGAACCAGGAACTCTGCTGGAGAAGCTCTCTTCTCCTACTCCATAGCAAAATTATGGAATAGCCTTCCTCACACTATAACTTCTGTGTCATCACGCACTAACTTCAAGGCTGCTCTAAAATCTAATCTAAAAGAGCACTGGGCATGCCCCTGTAACAAACCTCAACATCTCTACCCCAACCTCTCTAATCCCTTTCTTCCACCCCTCAAACTACCTTCGGACTGCAACCAAATACATTGCTTGTAAACCTATATCACAGCTGTAATCTTAGCCACTGTTATTCAGGGGTAATAGCTGCCACCTCAGCTATTAAAATACCTGGTAGTCTTTATAGCACCAATGATATAAGTGTTGTACCATTTAACTAAATAATTTCATTTTGAACTATAACTGTTTACTGTTGTTGTTGTCTTTTGTCTTTTCCCGGTTAGCGGTCGCCACAGCAGAACTCCGGTCTGCTAATGATTGGCAGTAGATTTTCACGAACGCCGAGGTGGCAGCTCGACATTGAACCTTCAACGAAGGCATGCTCATTTATGCATGTCTTTCAAATGCCCACCCAACCATGGGGAGGACATGCAGACTCCACACAGAAGGCACTCCCCGCACTCCAACCAAGAATCGAACGGGAGAACCTCTTGTTGTGAGGCAACAATGCTACCGCTACACCACAGAGAAAGTATGAACTATAACTGTTTACTACTATTGTTAAACAAAACCTACCTATGTGTTTTGTAACTTGTAATTAATTATTGTTTTTAATTGTTGTTTTTATTATGGAGCTTTTCTCCCCAGGCCTCCGCTGAAAAAGGGCCTGTGTCCAGTCGGATTTTCCTGGTCAACAAATTTAAATAAATAAATAAATACATAAATAAGTAAAAAAGCATTTTTAGACAGCCTGCAAGTTGTGAATGTTAGAAATTTAGTGAATATTCATGCATGCTATGTATGTATGTATTTATGTATGCAGCAAAATAGAGAATGGCCTGACACATACATAGATATGCCAGACTTACCAGGATATATACAGAATATATATATATAATCTATACATAGATTCATAGGTTCATACTAGGCTATCTGTCCTAGGGCATTTATAAGCCTAGCCAGAGTGTGTTTTGCTTTCGCCACCCATTTTAAATTAATTTTGCTATGCCCTTTTTCGAGGATAATATACTGTGCCTCTGTCTAACAGTGACACAGAAGTGATACCCGGGGTAAACCTACAATCTCCCATCCACTCATCAAGATTCCTCTAGAAGAGAGTCAATGAGGGACTCTGCCTAACCTGGACTGGGATTTTATTCCAGAGTGAAGGGAGCCTCTGGGTTATGAATCTGTCCCTCCAGCATGTCCTATTTATTTCAGTGCTGAGGTTCAAGTCTCTTGAGTGCGTAGCTCGATGGGATTTGGATTTTCTGAGGTGCAGCATGTCCATTAATTCCGGGTTGGACATGGCTTTATATGTCAGGCACAGATCGCCTCTGAGCAGGCGGTATGCCACTGAGTAGAGCTGGAGTTTCTTTAACCGGGCAGCATATGGCATATGTTTGAGCCCTTTGATCCTCTTGGTGAGGTACTTTTGGGGTCTTTCCAGTTGCTGCAGGTGTCTGGTAAGGTACATCCCAAAAGGGGCATTGTACTCAATTATGGGCCTGATGAGGGATGAGTAAAGAGGCACGATGACCTCCCCTGATCTAGATGTGAATCCCTTCATGATTAGGTGGGCTATATAAAATGTTTTTCTAACCACTTTGGCCACGTGGTTGTCAAATGAGAGATTGCTATCAACTTGGGTCCCCAGGTCCCTAATTACTTCTTCTGTACTTAATGGATTACCACCTATGTGGTAATTTGTGGGCACTTTGTTTTTGCCAAAGGGGATGACTATACACTTTTTGGCATTTAGCTTGAGGCCATGGCTCTGGCACCAGTTGTCTGTTTCTATGAGGCCCTTTTGGAGGATGTTTGTGTCAGCTGGAGAGTTGATTATGGCGCCCAGTTTGCAGTCATCTGCAAACTTGGTCAGCCACAGTCCTTCCGTGTTTGCCTGTACCTCCCAAAAATATATACCGAATAAGAGAGGTCCCAGGACTGAGCCTTGTGGGATGCCACTTGTAACTGGTTTGGAGTCTGACATGGCTCCAGCAATTCTAACCATGTGGGTTCTGTCCTTGAGCCAGTTTGCAACCCATCTAGTGACATAGGGGTTTATATTTAAGCTAGTGAGCTTATCTATAATGCCCGAGTGGGGTATTGTATCGAAGGCTTTTGCGAGGTCCAGGTAGGCTGTGTGGACCACCTTCCCCTCATCAATGGCCTTGGTGACTGTTTCAGAGAAATAAACAAGGTTTAAGAGGCAGGATCTGCCCTTAACAAAGCCGAACTGGGTAGGATCCAGTGTCTATAGGTCCCCAATATCTTTATTTATGAGGTCCGTGATGATCCTTTCCATAGCTTTGCAGAAAAAAGCTAGTCAGGCTTATGGGGCGATAGTTTCCAGGATCTGTTGAGGCACCACCTTTGTGGAGATGGACCACTGTTGCTGTACGCCACTCTTTGGGTACATATCCTGTAGTAAGGCTGAGATTGAACAGTAGTTTTATGTTTGGGTTTAGCTCTTCTTGGAGTTCATGTAGGATGCAGCCCGGGACACCGTCTGGTCCCATTGATGCTGTGTTTTTTGCTTTGGAGAGGGCGGCTCTTACGTGAGCATCTGAGATGTCAGGGGGGCAGCACTCTGCTGGGATAGATATTCACCCTTTTGGTGGGGGGGGGGAGAAATTTGCGCTGAACCTGTCAGCTAGGATGTAGGCAATGTCTCTGGGTTTGGTGTATTTTTTGTCATTTTGGACTAATTCTGAGCATATCTGGGAATTCCCACCCAGGTTCCTAACATAATTAAAGAAAGCCTTGTGATTATCCTTAGTGTCCTGTGCAATTTTTCTCTCGAAGCTGGCCTTAGACGATTTTATGAGTGCCAGTAGTTTTTTGCTAATACTGATCAGAGATGCCTTCCCTTTTTGGGATTTTGCTCTATCATGTAGTAGCTTCCTCCTTCTATTGTATAGATTGTTTATGGCTGGGGTCCAGCCTATTTGTCTAACTATAGCAGTTGTGATATACGTACATGCAAAATGAGTCATGCTAATATGGCCTGTGCATCAAGGTACAAGCCAACTGTAGCTCACCCACTGACAAATGAGTTCTGTCTCTTAATTTTCTTGATGTAAATCAATATGCGCAAGATGTATTGTTGTGTATTTCACAAACAGATAGTTATCCCACACAAGACATAGGCAAAATAAAAGCCCATGTGAATATTATGTCATTAATTCATCAGCTAGCAGGCAAATGTAGAAAACTGTCAGGTTACAATTATTTGTGACTATTATACGTTTGTGTGACTGTATAAATTGATATGATGTGTGTCCTTCTTGGTGTAACTGCCACACTGGACATGCTGACTTCAATAAGTGCATTAAAGTACAGATGTGAATGCACTTTATTTTAATTGATATACAGCCCTGAAGCAATCCTTGTGAATAGTAAAAACTGTATGAGACTACAGTAGCATACAACACACACAGTTGAAGTATTATCATGTATTACTAAGTGACCTGTTGTAGATTTACATTGTGCATACACCAAATGTACACTGGCCTGTGACAAATGTTGTTATCCTCCACCCATAGGTCACTATTTCCATTGCATGGATGTGGGCAAAGCTAACATTGCAGAGGCTAATTCACTTACGACAGAGAAAGAACAACAAATGACAACAAATATCTCATGACATTCAGTACTTAAAGGTCTCTTTGCAATCTAGCCTGCATCTATTACATCATTATATTGTCCATACTCACAAGAAATTACATCAAAGACTACCTTAACATGAACTAAACAAAACAAACAAACTTATTAAACTATGGTGATATCATGGAAGTAACTGTAGTAGTGCAGTCT
>NC_056746.1:26945141-26983799 GCF_019279795.1 Protopterus annectens
GTTTCCTTGCAATATATAACTAAATGGAAAAGTAATTCTCTGTTCAAACATCTCCTGTTTTCTTCAGAGTATAGAGGGGGCAGATGTTTATTTGATGTGTTCTTTCATGATTTAAATTCTAGCACTACCTTTTTGCATTCCATGATGACTAATGTAAGAAGGGTGATTTTCTGGGTGTTGCTTTGGATATCACTAAGACAGTAGGTAAAAGTAATTTATTAAATAAAAGGCACATTAAAAATATTTCATGTTTTTAGTTAAATTCAGTTTGTAGATAATTTAATGATACTAGGGATCAATTCATTTGAGCTCCAAGAATTTGTTTCAATGATAATGATTTTCAAGATGAAATAGCTTTTTAAGTGGTCTTCGCAAAAATAGAATGCCCTTTAGATGACTTAAAACACAATACAGGTAAAATTTCACTTAAACATTCCACTAATTTTCCTCCTATTTTAAAACTGCTTTTTTTCATCTACTAAACATAATATGGTTGGTGCTTCAAGATGTTTTACAATACCCATTTATGATGGTAATAAGGAAATGTTATGATTTTCAATGAAATATGGAACATTGTTTTAGGTAGTAGGGTACTTCCCCATACTTCACTTTTAAAAGGCAAACTAATACTTTTAAAAGGCAAACTAATGTAAATATTTTTATAGAGAGGGTGTTGGTGGTATCATTTTAAGGGTAAGAAAGTTGGGTTTGACATACATTACAGAGGAAAATAAACACACGTGAAGGCAATCAATCTGGTTAAAAATGGAAGAGGGGAACCACCCTCGCTTCCTCCTTTATTATAAAGCACATGGTCATGTGACCTCTCTTGACCTCTCCACGCCAACGATGCCAGTGTAAGAGCACACATATGATCATTCACTCTCTTTTATTATTATCAGCCAACACCCCCACTTGCACTTATGCTGTATACAAATACATTTTAAAAACATATTTTTAGATAACCATTCCTTCACATTCCAAATACGTAATACATGAACTTTTCAATCTTCAAATTCGTAGCAGGTTTAGTAAACATATCTGCAACCATGTCCGTTGTCGGGCAATATTCAGTTCTTACTTTGTCATCATTAAGTGCTGACCTGACAAAATGATACTTAATGTCAACATGTTTACATCTCTGTCGGCTTACTGGATTCTTTGACAAAGCGATTGCTCTTTCATTGTCCTCAAATATTGTTACTGGCACATACTTGCACTCTCCATCCATTCCACTAAACAGCCGCACAAGGTACAAACTCTCCTGTGTTGTTGCTGCCAATGCCATGTACTCTGCCTCACATGTAGATAAAGCTACCGTTTGTTGCTTCTTTGATTTCCATGAAATAATAGGCCCGTCTCTACTGAGGCTAAAGCAATAACCTGTTGTACTACATCTATTGTTTTGATCTGTTGCCCAATCTGCATCACTGTATGCTATAAGCTGAAGTTTCCCTTCACTTTTCTTGTAACACAGCTCTCTGTCCAATGTACCTTTTACGTATCTTAACACATGTTTAGCTAGTGTTAAATGAGATTCACTCAGTTGTGACAAATATTGTGAAAGTTTACTAACAATCCAGCTAAGATCAGGTCTCGTGCTTGTCATAACATATATCAAACTACCCACAAGCTCCTGATATTTTCTTGGATCTGTAGATTCACTGTCACATTCAAAGTTTGGTTTCTGTTCGGAAAGGGTACTTCTTACTTTCCAATTAGACATAACAAATTTCTCAAGAATTTTCGTGCTGGACCTCCTTTGGTTCATCTTTACTTCACCACTATTCTGGGTAAAGTCAATGCCTAGAAAATGTCTTAGCTTTCCCAGATCTTTCATTTTAAATTTAGCCTTGAGCATTTCCTTTACATCGTTTAGTGATTCACGGTCACTAGCTGCTATAATGAGATTGTCAACCCATATAATTAGAACTGTTTTCTCATTTTCAGCTTGTCTAGTGTATTCACAGTGGTCTGCAGGGTTTTGGATAAAACTATTTTCACAAAGATAATCGTGCAACATTTTGTTCCAGTTACACCCTGATTGTTTCAATCCATATAATGACTTATTCAGTTTACAAACCAATTTTTCATCATTATTTCATTTATTTTCAAAACCTTCAGGTTGCTCCATATATACCTCACAGTCAATAGGAGCATGTAAATAAGCCATTTGTACATCCATCTGGTGCAATTCTAAATCATACTGAGCTGCCATCTGCATTAGACTGCGTACAGATGTCATACTCGCAGTTGGTGCAAATGTTTTGTTATAATCTATACCAGCAACTTGACTGTAGCCTTTAGCTACATATCTAGCTTTGTAAGTCTCTGTATTGTCTGCATTGTCTTTTACAGTGAAAACCCACCTACCCTCCATTGCATTTTTTTCTTCTGGCAGTGTGGTGAGTGTAAATGTGTTGTTTTCCTTTAATGACTTAATTTCCTCCTTCATGGCTTTGACCCACTTTTCCGAGTTAGACAAAGTCATGGTTTCTTTAATGCTCTGCAGTGTGTTGCATATTAATCGGTAACAATAGTCAGCGTTAACTGTCACATAATTGTCATTTTCAACTTTACACTCACAGTCCTTCAAGTATGCAGGTGGTTTTCTCTCCCTTTTAGAGTAGTGTGTATCCTGCCTTTCCTCTTCTTGCCTTATTTTTGTGTCTCCTTCATTCATTATAGATTCAGTGCGATTCACTTGTATTTCTTTTATGATTTGACTATCAGCTTTTGATTCTGACTTAACATGCACACTTCTTCTGGTATTAAGATCTTCATCCATCACTTCTGGGTCTGTCTGAATCTGGCATTCAGCTACATTCTTAGTAAAAAACTTGACTAACCTGTGTCTAAGGACCCTTCCTGTGTCAGGATAATAAACCAAATATGATGGGCTGTTTTTATCATATCCGACAAAGATCCCCTTATCACATCTTGAGTCTAACTTATCTTGTCTGTATGCATAACACACTGATCCAAATTCTCTCATCCTTGAAAGATCAGGTTTCTTTCCTGTTAGCATGAAGAATGGGGTCTGCCCCACATGCCTATTATAACATCTGTTGCGAATAAAAGCAGCAGTCATTACTGCATATGTCTACAACTCTTTAGGTAAGTCACTCTCTATCAACATACACCTTGCCATTTTGAACAGTGTCCTCCAGTTTCTCTCTGCCATCCCATTCTGATGTGGTGAGTAAGGTGCAGATGTTTCATGTCTTATAACATTTTTACTCGATAGTGACTGGAAGTCTTTCGACATGAACTCAGTGCCATTATCTGGTCTGATACACTTTACCCTCCCATAAGGGGCTGAATCTGCAATAAACTTTTCAGTCGCCTTGACTGTATCACTCTTGGCTTTCAGAAAGTAGACACATATTACACCCGAGTCGTCATCAGTAAATGCTAAAGTGTAGTTAAAGCCGTCTTTTGCTACTGGCTCAATTGGGCCTGCCAAATCAGTATGGACTAGTTCAAACACAACTTTTGCTCTTGCATTTGATTCTCTGTTTCTGTTCTGTACAAATTTCCCTTGCATACAGGTTTCACAATCTAGGTTAGGTCTCTCACCTTTACCTTTAATTTTCATTCCTTTTACCACTTTTTCTAATTCTGACACATCTTCGAAATTATAGTGACCAAGCATTTTGTGCCATGCTTGAATGTCATAACAGTTCTGAGATGCATCGTAATGTATCTCGCTATAGTTTTCTTCATCATATGTGTCTAAATAATAGAGTCCATCACACTCAATTATGTCAAACCTGGTGCCATTTTTATATGTGTCTAAATAATAGAGTCTATCACACTCAATTATGTCAAACCTGGTACCGTTTTTATAGATGAGTTGGTCCCAGCCTTGTTTAAAGTTGATCGAGGCCCCTTTGGACGTTGCTGCCTTAACAGAAAAAATGCTTTGTGGATATGGCAAGATATACAGCGCCCGAGACATCATCACCATTATTTTTTGACCCTTTGTGTTTAGCAGCCATACCTCTGCATTACCTCTCTCTGTGCGGCCCCATAGGTTCTCGTTCCATCAGCTAATTTCACAATGTGTTCCTCCGGTTGGAAAGTTGCATCAAAGTATTTCAACTTTTTCAGGTCGTTAATTATGTGTGATGTGGCACCAGTGTCCACCATTAATCCCTTCTGTTTAATTCACGAATTTGATGCTAATTTATTCTGAAGACAAATGTGTGATCATCCGCATCAGTTGCTTGTCTCACATTGTCTTTCTTCTTTCGTTTACAGTTACTGCCCCTGTGGCTGGAGTTTTTACACAAACTACACCACTGTCTCTGGCCTTTATATTCTCTCCGGCATTCTTGTGCCTTGTGTCCCTTTTGGCCACAGCTATAGCATATAATCACTACTTTTACTCTTTCCCCAAGGCCACTTGCTTTCATCACATTATCATTACTTACATTGGCATTAAATTTTTCGGTATGTTCATAGCTTCTCAACCTTGTTTTGAACTCACCAAAGCTCAACTTATCATCATCTTGCATGATGTGGACTGCAAATGGTTTAAAGGTTTCAGGTAACCCTTTCAGAATCATCGCAATTAGGAATCCATCACTGAGCTTCTCCCCAGCATTTCTAAGTGCCATAATGGCTGTCTTAGCCCTAATTATATAGTCAGTGACACTTTCACTGGTGGCCTTCTAGAGGCTTGTTAATTCAGAGTATAGGTTAATTACCCTTGGCTTCCCTTTCCCGGCATAATGGTCTCTCAGGATCTGAAGCACTTCTCTACCATCTTCTGCAGCTTCTGTCATGACGAGGGACAAACTTTTGTCATCTAAGAACTGTATTAGTTCTGCACATGCCTCCTCATTTTTCTCAGCATCGTTGTCAACTTCCTCCTCATTCTCGTCATCCTCTGCGTCCTGCTGCACATTTCACAAAATGGCATCTTTTGGCCCTAGCAAGCACAGGTGTCCCAGAAACTTTGTCTCCCACAACTCATAATTCTTCTCATCTCCTTCGAAACATAGTCTATGCCATCGGCTTCCTACTTCCCTCCTGGGCCCATAACCTGTTGGCGATATCATCTTAAGAGTAAGAAAGTCGGGTTAGACATACATTTACAGAGGAAAATAAACACATGTGAAGGCAATCAATCTGGTTAAAAATGGAAGGGAACAACCCTCGCTTCCTCCTTTATTATAAAGCACATGGTCATGTGACCTCTCGTGACCTCTCCACACCAATGTTGTCAGTGTAAGAGCACACATACGATCATTCACTCTCTTTTATTATTATCAGCCAACAGCGGGACATTACAGATTGTTACAGAAAAAACTAAATATAGACAGTATATTTCCATCTGGGATATATGTGTGCTGTTGTTATATTAAAAAGACACAGTTTTGGATTTTGAACCTTTTTCAAAAATCATTTTTTAATAAGAGTCATTTTGATTGTAACTTAGGTTGCTACCTGTTTAACATGTGCATAGGTGTATATGAGGCTAATGGCTACTGCAACCCAAACATGACCCACACATTTGATTTATATACGGGTGATTTACTGACTCCCTCTGTCCATGAGAGATATAGGTTTATCAGACCAGGTGTCAATTTTCAATTACCCATCCACTGTTTCATCTTGTGCATAAATAGAGCTAGGGAAGAACTCTGCTTCACATGGATGGGGATCCTGTTCCAGAGAATAGGTATTCTCTGAGAAACAAAGTAGGTGTCTTTATGTTGGAAAGACTGTTAGAAAACTGTTTAAAAGTAAGAAAGGAACATGTTTTTTTCATTAAGAACTCATTACATTCCCAGAAAGTATGTTCCCAATTATCCTTTTCTTCCCCATCACACCTCCAACATTTGATGTCCACATGAGGAAAAATTCTTTGGAGTCTACTTGGGGTATAAAAATACTTATTTAAACACTTCTAAACAAAGATCCTAAATCTTCTAGACTTTGTTGCAAATTTGGTAGACATACATCCCCTAATGTTTCTTTGTGAATTGTTTATTCAGTCTCTCTTTCCAATCCTTTCTAGCATCCTCTGATTGATTCTTATAGTTATCATGCAATGTTTTGCTCTACTAATTATTCCTTTTTTTCTGTTCCATATTCTACTAAAACCTCTACCAGTGCTGGTATTTTGTTTAGGACCCCCTATTTCTTTCTCTTTGACTATACTCTGATATCAGTCATTGATAGGGAAGGCAATTTCTATTCTGCAGTCCGGATAAATTCTTGGCCTCTTCCCATTCTATTACATTTCCCTCTCTAATTATTTGCTCCCAACACCTTGGTTCTTTTACCAGTTTTCTCCAATAAATTCCAGCCCCCTCTTGCCTATTGTCTGACTTCTTTATTGCAGTCATCTCTATTGACAGAATCTCCTTTATCCATTCCTGTGTTGGCTTAGTTCTTAGAATACTTTCTGCTCATTATAAATATAATATTTGCACGGTTATTGCTACTCTCCTTAAAGATTTGTATACAATATCCCAGTCTCTCCTTGATTCTTGAGCTTCCCCCTGTTTAATCATCATCACTTTCAACTTTGGATTATAGTTTTCTGCTTGGGGTATGTATAGGAGTTTTAATTGTGTAGCTCTGAAATGCCCCTTCAAATCAGTTAATCCTAAACAACCATTTTCAATTGGAAGAATCAGCTTATCCCACTTGACTCTTGCTATCTTCCCCTCCCAGATAAAATCCTTCAGCTCTTTATTATTTGCTATCCACAACTTCTCCCCTGGTTGATAAAAAATATGCCTGACCTGTGCATAAAACTAAAGGGACTGAAAACGTTTTAACTGCTTATATCTTTCTATCCATATCCATACAATAGAGCTTCCAATTTCTCAGGGTTTGTATTATTTTGTTTAGTTTCTTCAAACATATCCTTAGCTGCCACACCAGAATCCTTTTTAATCTGTACTCCTAAGTATTTCATTTTATCATCTCTCCATAAATATGGATTTTGCTGAACCAATTTGTGTGTGGGTGCATAATTTACAGCTATAAACTTTGTTTTAGCTTCATTAATTTTGTATCCTGAAAAGATTTAAGACTGCCTCAAAATGTTTCACAACACCATAATGTCCTTTTTCTGTTTTTATCAGGTATAAAATAATATCATTTGCAAATACAGCCAGCTTTTCTTGACTACCATACCAATTATATCCTTGAATTTTTGAGTCTCTTATTTTCTTTGCCAGTGGCTCTATATATATAGTGCAAATACAAAGAGAAAAGAGGCCACCCCTGTTTGGTTCTTCTGCTCAAACAGAAATGATCAAATAGGAACCCACCAACTTTAATTTTCACCTGTGATCCATCGTATATCCTCCTAATCAACCTTATAATTTTATCAGGGTATGCAAATGCTTCCATTGTCCTGCTCATAAACTCCCATCTTACTATGTCAAATGCTTTCCCTTCATCAAGACCCACCAACAAAAGTGGTATTTTCTTACAATCAGCTTTTCTCTGGATTATCAATGCTCTGTTAATGTCAAATGTTTGCCTCCCCTCCACAAAACCACATTGAGCCATGTATATCAATTTTGGCATCACCTTTGCTATTATAGACATAAACACTTTATAACCACGCTTTAGTATTGAAATAGGCCTGTATGAAGCTGGCTATGATGGGTCTTTACCATCTTCAGGTATTTCAGCCACCATCGCTTTTTTTCCAGGAAGTTGGTACTTC
Source organism: Protopterus annectens (assembly GCF_019279795.1). NCBI lineage: Eukaryota > Metazoa > Chordata > Ceratodontiformes > Protopteridae > Protopterus > Protopterus annectens. The sequence goes on from NC_056746.1 coordinate 26,952,841, forward strand.
TCCTCTTAAAATAATGTTAAACAAAACCTTCCAGATTTTTCTCAGTTTTTCCTTCCTAGTTTCCAAACTTTCACAGGAATGTCATGTATTCCTGGGGACTTTCTGGTTGATTGGTTATACATCATCATTTTTATTTCACCTGGACTTATCCTAACTATTAGTAATTGAGCCTCATCTGCTTCTAGTTTTTTTATTACATCATATTGCCCACAGGACTGTTGTGTCTTCAAAAGAAGTCAAGTGTCTGACTGGATTATTCTGAATCAGATCATGGTGGATATAGTAAAGGAATGGACTAAAAAAAATACACTGCTTTTGGTAAAGACATTTTTTGTTTTTTGGAAAACAAGAAGGCTGTGGGTTCTATTCCCATTTCATGTGATTGGATTGCTGACATTGCAGCACAGCATTAAGAAGTGTTGCACACTTGAGTGTGCTATGCTTCTGGGTCTATATTATAACATTGAAATCTACAAAGATCGAATGTTATAATATAGAACCCTAAATATCGAAATCCGCAAACATCGAAAAGTCAGAATAGCAATTTTTTTCCCAGGGGAAAAAAAAATCGCTATTCCGAGAAACATACACACAACACAAACACACACAAAAAACAGCAATCCACACACATACACTTAAAATCCTACACCTAAACTAAACTTTACATACACTACTAGCTATCCACTTACCTTAACCCGACCCTAATGTCCGTCGCTATCGCACACTCACCTCACCCGCACCCTAACCGTAACTCACCTAACCCGCCTCCTAACCCTAACCTACACACAACCGCACACTTACCTGACCCGCTCCCTAACCCTAACTCACCTAACCTGCCCCCTAACCCTAACGTACACACAATCGCACACTTACCTGAACCCGACCCGTAATGATCCAACTTATCGAACGCTGAAAAAAGCGAAACCACAGCAACCGCCCACCAAATTCGTTCCCTGGGAAAGAATTCTGTGTCCTGCACCTTCGCTGTTTTCAGCATTCGACAAAACTGGTTCGATATTATAACATTCAAACTTTATAAAATTCAATGTTATAATATAGACCCCCTTCTGATGAGGTGTTAAACCAAAATCCCATCTGCTTCAGTCGGTAGTAGCTCATGTGGATGCAAAATATCCCACAGCATCTATCAAAAAGAGTAGGGGAGTATTTTGTAATAGTGTGGCTGGTTAATTACACTATGAGTTTCTTTTGGGTGGGAGAGTAACTAGAGGTTCTAAGACACTTTACATTAGTTTCTCTTTAAGCTGATCAAACTCCTTTTATATTGTATTTTTAAGTCATGATTGAAAAGGACTGAATAACCATTTGTTGATATTATGGTTCATGCATATAGAACCCCTGGATAGTTTAAGATGCATGTGTACTATAAAGTAAAGTTTTTAGTAATTTTTACTTATTAGATCTCCACTGGACTGTTTACTGAAATGAGTAAGATATGAAATTGAAAGATGTAATGTACATCTGTTGGCTATCTTGCACTTTAAGAGTAGATGGATAGTATAGGTGGTTGATCTTTATTTATTGTCTGGGAAAGTCCAATTTGGAATGAAGCCAGTTTTCAGCAGAGGCCTGGGGAGAAATGCTCCAGATGCATGCCTTTGTAATGTGGGAGGAAACCAGAGCACCTGGAGAGAGCTCACATGAATGCAGGGAGGACATGCAGACTCCACACAGAGGACACCCCAGCCAAGAATTGAACCAGAGAACATCTTACCTGTGAGGTGACAATGCTACCGCTGCATCACTGTGCCATCTTGAGGCTGAGTTGTTGGGCGTTAACTACAGAGGGCAAGTTATACTGTCATAGGTTTGTGTGTGAATGCTACTCTGGTGGCAGATGATGGAATTGACCTGAGGATATAGGAACTAAAAGTATACAGATGATTAAAGAGAGGTTATTTAGCCGACATTGCTAAGTTATTTTGTATTGGGTACTTAACTGAAGATGACAACTTTATGCTACATCGGAGCTGGGAAAGCTTGCAGAGTAAATTTTAAGAAAGGGTAGTTTAAACAAAAATGTTCCTAACGTTATTTCATTATGATAAGATATAATTTTTAATTTAAATGTAACAGAATGGTAATTTCTTTTTTCCCTTTATTATACAGGGACCACAAGCACACTCCCTTTTAGCTATATGTAGACTTTTAGTTTGTTATTTCACTGATTTACCAAGTATTATAAATAACAGTAAGGATTATTTCATTTCTTTTTAGGTAATAGATATGCAGATATGTTTAAGTTTATTTACTTCTATAAGAATATATATTTAATGACTGAAGGATCAAGCTGACTGAGGACAGTGGGTGAGGCATTGCATTTGCTGTTAGATGGAGGGGGGGTAAGTGTTTCCAGGCTTAGATGTGGGGGTAAGTGTTTCCAGGCTTAGATGTGGGGGTAAGTGTTTCCAGGCTTAGATGCGGGGGTAAGTGTTTCCAGGCTTAGATGTGGGGGTTAAGTGTTTCCAGGCTTAGATGTGGGGATAAGTGTTTCCAGGCTGAGATGTGGGGGTAAGTGTTTCCAGGCTGAGATGTGGGGGTAAGTGTTTCCAGGTGTAGATGTGGGGGTAAGTGTTTCCACTCTTAGATGTGGGGGTAAGTGTTTCCAGGCTTAGATGTGGGGGTACGTGTTTCCAGGCTTAGATGTGGGGGTAAGTGTTTCCAGGCTTAGATGTGGGGGTACGTGTTTCCAGGCTTAGATGTGGGGGTAAGTGTTTCCAGGCTTAGATGCGGGGGTAAGTGTTTCCAGGCTTAGATGTGGGGGTACGTGTTTCTATGATGAAGGGGAATGCTTTGCATGTAGTAGATTGGTGATGCAGTAGTTATTATGGTGCCCTGCTAGGCTAGTAGGCATATGAAGGGGTTATGACATATATATAAAGTCTGGGCTAGTGACGAAGGAGGCACCCATGGTAACTGCAGCTTGATGAAATGTTAATATTTGAAAAAAGGCTGATACAAGGAGAATTATTTTGGAAGGGATAGTTTGGTCCTTATCAGTGTGTTTCTTTTAAATAGTTGGTTGTAGAATGACCTGTATCCTGCTTTAAGATTTCTGTAAAGGGATATTTTTTTGTTTATAATAATCTCTTTTAGAGTGTTCCAAAAGATGAAGTTTATTAAGATGCAGTCTAGTCTGACAGTATGTTTCATTCTTTTCTCATGTGCACTATATTGACTGAGTCTTGATATCATGAATATGCAAGATTTTGTTTTTCTTTTTTTTCTTATGTGTATAATAAGGATGATAAAAAACATCTGACACTAAAGAAAAAGTCATGTAATGGAAGAAAGCCTGCAGTGCAGTCAGTGTGGCACACAATAATAATGACAGCAGCAATATAAACAGACAAGTATTTATTTAGTTATTGATTTATTTATTCATTTTGTTAAATGCGATAGTCTGACTACGGAAGAACCTTTCAGTATAATCTACAGGAGAAAGGCTCCAGACAAGATACAATTAGTACAATTTGATATAAAGTTAGTGTTATCCTCATTAGTTGTAAAACAAGTATTAACAATTTTAAATTATAGTTACAGTTATATGATATATAAGCAATGGAAAATAGTCAAAAGAAGTTTCTTAACTCCACACAAAATTGCACTTATATATAAAAAAGATATTATACAATGAGTGGCCAGTAATATTTAAAAAGGAGCAGCCCAACCAGCATGCCTATTGTAAATCTGAGAATATACCAGTGGAAATGTACAAAACTGAAGATCGCAAATGAATGAGAGAGATGGCACAGAGAAAAATAAGAGGATAGTCGGGTACATTCTGCAAAACTAAAGAAACATAACCTGATTATCCTTTTATTTTCTCTGTCCCATCTCTCCAGAACATTAAAAGTCTCCCAGTATCTTTTTTCTTAATAAATAAGTTAAAAAAAAAGCAATAGAGATCTTATTTTCTCCATTACTTCCTTTACACAGCACTGATGCACTGCATAAGAATGGGAATGCAAGTCCCATACGCATGCGCAGTACATCAGAAAAAGCCCCCAGACACCAGAGAAAAAGGGCCCCACAGAGGCATTATACAAAGACACTATTTAAGAAAAGTAAGCATTTTTTTTCTTAAATAATGTCATTGTATAACAGCAATAACTGACTCCATGGTGGTTGCCCTCATGATTAAACCACACCAACAACGGGTAAATCTTCAATATACAACACCAACGTCTTCGGTTATTGCTATAATATTAAATGTGAGGAAGTTTCAAATGCAACCTGGAGTCATATGATCCTGGAATGCAAAATGGCTGCTTCATTTTGAATAGATTTCAAAGACTTTGCTAAAGCATTATGGTCATATAATTGTATTATTACTAATTCATTGATATTGTTTAACACTCCAATTCCAGGTTCCATCCCAAGAACACAAGTGCCTCTCCCCTGGTCTCTTCTTGCTATAGCAAGGAAAGTTATTATTGTAAATTGGAAATGTAAATGCAACCTCTCTTTTTCAGAATTTATTTCTCTAGCAAAGAATGTATGTAATAGGGAAGTACAAACTGCTCATGCTAGAAAAATGAACATCACTCATACACACTTGTCATGGATAAAACGTAAAGGTCTTTTGGAAAAATATTAATAATGTATAGAATATGTTTCTGTTATGGACACTGTATATAATTTTACTTGTATTAGCTGATAGTTTCTTTTATTACGTTTTTGCTGTTCAAAACCTAATAAAAAGTTTTAAAACAAAATAGTCAAAAGGATGGCAGATTTCTGAGAAAGAGTCAGAGGAGATTACAAAAGGGATATGAAGTGAAACAGTGATGGAAGGACAGAAAGAGTGCTTGAGTAGAGAGGTTTTGAGTCATAGAATGGCTTTTATGGCATGCTGGAGGCAAGGATAAAGGGTGTTTTACCTGAAGGCATAGTAAGGTAAGACAGTATGGTTCTATAGATGTGCTAAATCAGAGAATTTAGTGTAGAAATGTGCATGTAGAGGAAGGGAAGGGCTGGTGGAAAGCAATGGATTTTGGGGATACCAGAGAGAGAGAGAGAGAGAGAGAAAAGAAAAGCAGTTATGGTTTGGTGAAAGTTTGTTTTGGTTAAAAGTGGGTCTGAGAAAGACTGGGAGGGTGAATAAGAAGCTATTTACAAGATACAGGGAGACAGAAGTGTAGAAGACAGCAAGGGAATTAATATGGAGCCATGACCAGATGCTAGTCCAGTAATAGTGCCATGTAGAGGAGAGATAAACTTTAGGTCTTGTTGGAATAGTGTGCAGTATGTTTCACTACTGGGTTGGCATGGGAAAGAGTTCAATAGTTTTGCAACATGTACTGAGTGTAAAGAATTCCCAAAGTGATTTCTGGGTAGAGGAATGATAGGGTATTTTAGGTCCATGGATCTAAGTTCTCTTTTTGGGGTGTAGACAATAATTAGGTTTTGCATAACTGAACATCTATTGGAACTGTTAAAAATAGTAAATGCAGATTTCACTTGTGCATAATCAAGGACATTGCTAAGTTCTAACCATTGTAATTGTAATTTCTTATCTATAGCTATATCTATTATATATATATATATATATATATATATATATATATATATATATATATATACATATACATATATATGGGTCTACTTTAAATGATAGAAATACCACTTACCTGACTTCCTAAATACTGAGACAAAAGTGCCGAAAGTTCACTTAGACACTTGTATCACCGATGAAAAATGCCAGGTAAGTAACCACTTGGCCACAACAAAATGAAACACAAAAACTGAAAGACATTAAATTCATCCACATGGTGGTCTTCACCCCCCCCCCCACACCCCCCTAACAAAATATACCAACTCCAATATTGCACTACAATGGGGAAAGGGGCAAAGCTCACCATGGTGGTCAAATGGTTACTTACCTGGAGTTTTTTGTTGGGGATGCAACTGTTCATTTAACTGAACATTCAGTGCTTTCATCTCAGCATTTAGAAAGTTGGGTAAGTGGTATTTCGATCATCTAAAGTGGATTTATCTATCTATATATTTATATCTATATCTATATCTATATAGTTTCCAAAAAGGTTTAAAGGAAACTTACTGTGAAATGTAAGATATACTACAGAAATTCTCACAATGCTATTGATATGCATGTGAAAAAACTGGCAACTCGGCACGTAAAAATCTACTGCCAATCATTAGCGGACCGGAGTTCCGCTGTGGCGACCCCTAACCGGGAAAAGCCGAAAGACACAACAACAACAGCAAATGATGTACAGCAAACTCCTAATAATAACTTAGTCTCAGTAACCCTAATTGCTATAGTAAGCCAGGTGTAAAGATAATCCCCGGATTCATGAAGCTTGCACCAGGTGTAGGAGTAGCATCAGCATTCTAACACCAAAGATGGCTGCCGAACGATTCAGGTACGAGCCGCTCCCACGTGCACTACCTGTGTACACTACGCCTGCACAACTCCTGCGTCTTGTATGCCAATTACCCCATTTGCAGCAGTGTAGCATGCAAATGAAGGTATGTAGTGATTCAGGAAGTGGTGCAGGCATAGTGTAAGCATGCAGAAATGTAAACCGTAAAAGAACGGTTTACATTTTTGCAAACATAAAATCAGAGCCATGACAGCCGTCCAAACACATGTATTATATTGTTAATATATGCCAAAGGCTAAATATATAGCCATTGGCATAAAAAAATGTACAAAATATAAAATTAACATTTAATATATATAGTCGCAACATGGAAGCGCAGGGCAGCAGTGAGCAAAGGGGATCGCAAGGAATATATAAAAATATAGAATAAAACCACAATGAAACACATATCATGATTTCCCCATAATAGTCAATGTCAGGCATGCTACACCATATTCATGGCGCAAGGGTTGCTAAGGGGCAGTGACAGTGTTATGCACAGTAGCTAGGAATTAGTAGGCAATGCCATGCAAATGAGAGGAGTAATAGTGAATCACAGATTCCCCGCTGGTGTAAGAATGCACCTCACAGCATAGAGTTATAACACCGAGGTGAGCCCTTGAGATAAAGATGACCTCAAGAGAGCAGTGTGTCGCCATTGCTGTAAGCACATTGGAGCATTGGTTAACTGGTCTGCCCCTAGCTAGGCAAAGCTACAGGATAGGGGTGTGCCAAATTGCCCATAGCTATGTTTAGCTGAGAATACACAAGGTAACCGAGTATGCATGTGAACGAAGATGAAAACGTGCGTAAACCTGGTAAATGGGTATGCGAGGCGCGCACTGCACAGCTGAAACAGGAAGGATATATGAAAGAAATAAGGAAATGCTGCAGCAGTGAAATTGGAGTACAAATGACTAATTAACACCTAGGAGCCTACAGTGGGCCATTGACAACAGCTAACAAGGCTGCAAGCAGCTACTTGTAGAACAGGGGAGGGGAGGGGCTGTAATGCAGAGAAAACAGCAAAGTGTCAAAGCAGAACAAAGGCGATATGCAGTATATCAGCTACAAGGCACATTTCGCCATGACTGGGTAGGGAAAGTACAAAACAAGAAAGATGGCAGGTGGATGCATGTCTGATAATGGGAGGAGATCCAGGTCTAAAAGTAAATTAAAGGGCAACAGATTAATCAAGGCAGGCAAGTAGATCTCCACAGTAAAGACCCCACACATGCTGTACACATTGCAAAACCCATAATTAAGACATGCAACAGCTGGAATAGCTCATACACACCCACTTATATCAGCAGCATCCATAGCACAATACTATAACGTGTGAAAGCACCTCACAAACATTTGTGTATTCCCATACACTCTGCATCAGTGGTGTATACAGATGGGGAACTTTTATTATGTACATATTATGGGCTGCCATAGCTTTGATCCACCAGCATGTGTTGGAGACTGAAGGTGGTGTGGAGGATGATGCACACGACCACCGCAGGCACCAGAGGAGGAGGAGAGTGTTCAGACCCAGGGTAACCTACCAGGGGCTACATGATCTGGAGATAGTAGAGCATTACAGGGTGGACAGGGACACCCTACAGCAACTTGTGGAGCTGTGCCGACTACACCTCAGAGCCAGAACAAACAGAGGTGAACCCACCCCAGTGGATACGAAGGTATGTGTAAGCCTGAGAATACTAGCTACAGGTACTTTTCAAAGACCAACTGGGGATATCATGGGTATCTCACAGGCATCAGCATCCAGGGTAATACACCAGTTCCTGGATGCCATGTTACCACATGCCAATGAGCACATATACATCCCCCAAACGCAGGAGGAGTTGGCCAGCAATATGTGTCACTTCCACCATGTGGCAGAATACCCAGAGGTACTGGGTGCAATAGACTGCATGCACATACACATCAAGTCACCACCCGGTGAGCAGGGTAGGAGCTACATAAACCACAAGGGATACCACTCCATCAACTGCCAGGTCGTGTGCAATGTCCAGGGCATTATCATGGATGTGTGTGCTGGCAGCTCTGGAAGATATCACGACTCCCACATCTGGCATGCCTCACAGCTGTACTGGTTATTTGCCGGGGGGGACATCCCAAATGGCCACCTGCTGGGGGATGCTGGCTATGCACTGGAACTGTGGATGATGACTCCCATCAGAAATGTGCAAATACTCATGCAGGAACTCCATAATGAGGCACACGCACAAATCAGAATCATCATAGAGTGTGTGTTTGGGATGCTGAAATCACAGTTCCATTGCTTGAACTTATCTGGTGGAGCCTTGCAGTACACTCCAGGCACATGTGCCCACATCTTCATAGTGTGTTCCATGCTACACAATATGGTCCTGCAGAAACAGCTGCAGCAGGGACAGAATGGTGAAGGCCCTCACAGCTCACCACCATTGCCAAGGGCCCCACAGGCACAGAGGTACTCAGACCATGAACACCATGAGCCAGCCCCAGCAGGCAGACGAAGGCATGCCAAGTATGCCCATGACTTGGCAAAGAGGGAATGTTTAGCACACACACTGACAGTGTAGGCACCTAGGGACTGACACCTTTCTCCACCTGCACACACAGTAAAAATGGATGGCACACGCACAAGACTACCTGTAAATTGTCATGTATAGGCAGTCTACTGTGTGCATCCAACATAGGCAGCCCTCAACTAGTGCACACACAACAGCCTTTTGCACAAGGTAAGTCAACACCTGAACAGTAAATTAAGCTATCAGCATATGCAGATACTGTATGTATAGATTCATAGGTAGGTACTTGGCCAACTGCCAGAGGCCATTCATAAGGCCAGCCAAAATGCGTCAGCTTTTGCCACCCCATTGATTTCTTAACCATCCCTCTGTGGAGCAGAGCCAATGGCGGGATCCCTAGGATGCATCTACTGTTTCCCTATCCACCCTTCAAGGTTTCTCTTGTTAGTGAGGGGCTCTATATAATGTAGATAGGGATGTTGTTCCAAAGTATGGGGAGTGTCTGTGACAGGAAGCTGTCCCTCCAGCATCCTCCAGTTATTGTTGTGGGAAGGTCAGCTCACTACAGTGTATGGCTCACTGTGACATGGATTCCCATAGGTGGAGCATATCCATCAAGCCTGAGTTCGACATGGCTGTGTTGGCCAGCGGAGATCATCTCTTGGTAAACGAGATGCCACCGAGTAAAGCAGGAGTTTATTCAGTCTGGCTGCTTAGGCCATATGTTGGAGGCCAGTATTCCCCTTGGTGAGGTACATTCGTGGACCCCCCCAGCTGTTGGACATGTCCTCTGAGGTACATCCTACATGGGTTATTATACCCTATGATGGGAATGATGAGTGATGAGTAAAGGGGCACTATAACCCCAGTATGTCTAGATGGGAATCCCGTAGTAATTAGATGGCCTACATAGAAGGATGTCCTAACTACTGTGGAGATATGATTGACAAAGGGGAGATCACTATCTACCTTAGTCCCTAGATACCCCATTACCTCGTCTGTATTAAAGTGGCTGCTGCTCATGTGTTAATATGTGGGTGACAATTCCACAATGGAATGACCACGCAGTTAGTGGCACTTGGCTGGAGGCCATGTTGTTGGCACCCTGTGACGTTCTCTGTGAGGTCCCTTAATGGATGTCTGTGTCAGCTGGACTATCAGTCATGGCTCCCAGTTTGCAGTCATTGCCAAGCATGGTCCACCGTAGTCCACCTGTATTTGCCTGTACATCTGAGATGTATATGCCAAACAGTAGGGCTCCCAGGACTGAGACCTGTGGGGCACCAGTTGTGACTGTTCAAGAGTTGGACCTGGAGACCGCTAGTCGTACCATGTGGGTTCTGTGTGCAAGCCCGTTGGCAACCCAACCTGTGATGTATGGGTGAATGTACAGGCTGGTGTGTTTATCAATAATACCTGAGTGGGGCATGGTGTCAAAATCCTTGGTGAGGTCCAGGTAGTATATGTGAACCACCTCCCCCATCATCTAACATCTTGGTGACTGCATGTAAGACGTCAAACAGATTCAGTAGGCATGAACTGCACTCAGCCAAGCTGACCTAGGTTGGGTCACATGTTCAAAGGTTACCAATGCCATTGTTAATGAATGCCATGAGGATGCGAACCATACCATTGCAGACCAGGCTAGTCAGGCTTATGGGGTGGTAGTTACCATGGTCAGTTATGATTACACCATGATGGAGTGGAATAACCATTGCCACACACCATTGTATGGGCATGTAGCCTGTGGAGAGGCTGAGGTAGGAATGCTTAATTAGGTGGGGGGCAGGTTGCCTTGTACAGTTTGCAAGATGCAGTCTGGGTCAACATCTGCCTCTGCTGTTAGAGAGGGCCATTTCCACCTGTGTGTCTCTGATGGTTGAGATACTGTACCTTTCGGGTAGTGTTGTGGGCTCTTTAGGGGGGTGAAGTATGTACCAAATGTATCTGCAAGGATGTTGCCGATATCAGTAGGGTCAGCGTATTTTGTAGTATATTTCACCGACACAGTGCAAATCTGTGTGTCACCACATAGATCCTTGACATAGACAAAGAAGGCTTTGTGTTTATCTTTTGAATCCTTGCGTATTCTCCTGCTGATGTTAGCCTTGGATGATGTCATGAGGGACCTAGGTATCATACTAATAGTGGTCATGGATGTCTGCCCTTCATGGGATTTGCTGTGTGTCTGGAATGCTGTCCTACTTCTGTAGTATGGCCTGTTTATTGCAGAGATCCACCAGACCAGTGTCCTTGTCTAGGAGGAGTGAGTCTTGGTTTACCAGTGATGGCACGATCCATACATCCATATAGGTGCTTATAGACAGCATTTGTAAATCTGTCTGTATCTTGAGCAGTGTTTCCCCTTAGCGTGGGGGCTGTGAAACCCCCCACCCTGATACTAGTAGTATAACTTCAACTGTAGGAAAGGTATACACTGTGGTATCCGTGGGTGGGGGAGATGCTAGGGTGTGTAAACAGTGAATAGTTCATGGTCAGATCTAACCAGTGACCAGTTAACCTCCGTTGTGGTGCACCTGTTGCCCATGTTGGTGATGACCACATTAGGGAGGTTACCACCTGATACAGGGCATATGAGGTGATACATTCCAGGAAGCGCTGGTCCTGGAAGTGAGTACCGGAGTACGTTTCCCAGTTAATGGTATGGTAGTTGACATCGACCAATGCCAGGGTGTGAGTTAGGACTGTCGTGTTCTCCACTGTCTCCAGGTAGGTGGAGTGGAGGTCCTGGGTCATGGAGGGTGATCCATAGCAGGCCACATTCCACATTGCAGTTGTGGCTGATGTTAGCTGCACATGGATGATCACAGAGCTATCATGATGCCCCACTAACCTGGAGGTGTAGATATCCCTGATGAATACGGATACAGCCCCTCCATATCTGTCAGTCCATGTTCTGTGGCTGAAATGTGTGGTATGGGTTGCAGTCTGGTAGTGCTGGTGTGCTCTCAGGAGCCTTAAGACAGATTTTAGTTAATGCACAGATGTTGATGTTGTCCATCCTGAGGAGTGCTGTGAGTGCATGCATGTTGTGATCACAACCCCTGGTGTTGAGTTGCATAATCCTCATTGAATCTGCTATTGTGCTGTTTACAGAGCTGGTATTCACCTTTGAGACTCTCCTAAATAAGGCACCATGGGGGCTCCAATAGCCTTGGTCAGTATTCCAAAGCATAAGGCTGACACATAGGCTGGTATGGTATCATTGCATGCATGTTCCCCCTCTATGCTTGTTCTTCATCTCCACTGTAGGTAACCTACTGGTAAGTAATAGAAAGCCTTAAACTTATACAGGTCTTCTAGCTTCCAAGATAGGCTTTTGGAGTGACTAAGTATCAGTGTTCCATATGTTCTTACTGTACTCAACTATTTCCTTACTACATGGTGAATTCTCACTGTATATTGTGATCTGAAGGTCTGTTTATTCACATACTATGGCTATGATGGCCTGCAAATTAGAGGTTTACAAATAGCCTACTACCTATCTGCCCAAGGACAATTAGAAGCATAGCAACAGTGTGTTGGCCTTCCTTGCACGATTGAAGTAAATGAGCCTCTGTCAAGCATAGCCAATGAAGCAATTCCAGGCAGAGTTGCTGGAAGCTGTTGAAGACTGGGGTTGTGGAGGGTGATAGGGGCACTTAGTGATTGAAAGAGGGCATGTTAATATGGCAATTCAACACCATTCAATTCCCCCAACAGGTCTTGCAGCTATCAAACTGTGCAGGCTCCCCCAACTCCTGTCTGTATGATTCTGGGACACATGATCCCAGGGGTGTATAGTCTGTGATCCATTCACACAATAAGGTTTCCCTTGAAGTGTGTCAGTGAGGGGCTCTGCCTAATGTAGTTAGGAATGTAATGTATTGTCTCACAGTACATTTGTTATATGTTGTTATTTCAAGAGTACGTGAAGCTCAGTGAGTTTGCGGGCTCCCGCCCTTTGCTTAGACAAGCTTACACATAGAAATAATCTAAATAGGAAATAGGCGGAAGCAACGTTAATGTCAACAGTGTAATGGTTACAGCATCTGCATAGTATCTGTGCATTCGAGGTTACAATCCCGATAATGGCAGGGATGTTTATCATGTGCAAAAGTATACCTTAACCACAGCTTGCATATATAGGTAGTAATTGTCTGTATAATAAACATTCGAATTACCCATATAAACCTATGTGTATAAACGAGTACAGTCAACAGAGAATGTAATGTTATGTCAGCACATAGTGAGATGTTAGTCACTGACATGTATATATCCAGAGTAGTTAGCGGATGTGGCCGTGTTTGCACCCACTGGTTTTACGTTATAAAGTTTGTTTTACTGTGTTTAACCGCTGCTATAATGTCACACAAACACTTTTAAACATGCTTACAACTGCTTAAATGAGCCTTATTCTGCAGTAAAAAACATTCATAAAGCATCACAGGTGTCGTACCCTGGACCATGCACACTATAGTCATGGGACACATCACTAAGCCATCCAAGGTGTACACGTGTTTCATGGTCTTGAGACTACATCTTATACCATACGCATTTCACTGTAATGATCACAAATGGGACAGTGACTTTGTGTACATATGTACAGTACATTGTAATGTACTGTAGTTTGTGAACCAACACATTCCAGTCTACAGATGTATTACTGTTACAAGCTAATACAAAATATATGTATATATATATATATATATATATATATATATATATATATATATATATATACATATATGTGTGTGTGTGTGTGTGTGTGTGTGTGTGTGTGTGTGTGTCAGTCAGTGATGTCTGCACACACACATATATATATATATATATATATATATATATATATATATTATACTGTTACATCAATAGCTATATATATAAACATCTATGAACACACTTCATGACTCAGAAGCACTCCAAAGGAATTAGAGTGTACACAAAACACATGCAGCTCTGGTATTATAACAGTTAATATTAACCTAATTCACCATAGAAGGGGTGGTTGTTGTGTATGCAAAGATTGGGGTGGGGGAGGAATGATGGGTAATGCAATCATGCATCAAGGAGGGCCTGGGTTGGATGTCCAATAAGTGAACTGGAGGGGCATACATGGAGCATGGGGACAATATAAAAAGGACACAAAGCAAGAACCTTACTCATTCATAATACACCCTGTCATGTCACATTGCAACACCTACTTTCACAAACATATGAACATTAACATGTATCAGACATATGTAGACCAGCTGACTGTCACATATGTTTTCAGTAGTGAGGAATGTCTGTAGTACAATGTATATTCTAAACCTAACATTTGTACTTATCTTAGATGCCTTAGTGGTAAAGTCAGTGACTGTAGTGTTCATGTTCCCAGGTTCAAGACCTGCAAGGACTGTTAGGTTATTTTGAGGGCCAGAATAAGGGCTTGTGGATGCAGGTGGATTAAAGCACTCTTAAGCAGTTGTAAGTGGGTTTCCACGTGTTTGTGTGACGGTAAGCGACACTGAAACACGGTAAACGGAGAAGTGCTTCACACGTTTGAGCTTTGCTTAACGTTGCGCAGACCATGGGCAACCCTGCCCACAACCACGTGAATGTGCATTAGTCACACTTTCCCTACCAGTGCCTACTCTGCGAGGTAAAATAATAACACCTTCCAGGAGTAGAAAACGCAACCATGTACTTCATCCTCAGAGTAACTTAACACTAAGCTACGACAACCCGCCATGTATCCATTTAAAGGTGTATGCTCATATATAGATGTATATCTATATATTTATATATATATATATATATATATATATATATATATAGAGAGAGAGAGAGAGAGAGACATGTTGATATATACAGGTCTACATATATATGTAGATATATCGATAGGTTAAAAACATCTACACATCTATAGAGGTACAGATAAATGTATGCAATAATGTATATATCTATATACATATACACATACATATATATATATATATATATATATATATGGGTCACCTTTAAAATCCTGAAAGCTCAAAATCCTGAATCTCAAAATCATGAACACAAAATCCTGAAAGCTCAAAATCCTGAAAACTCATAATCCTGAATCTCATAATACTGAAAAACATACAGGACACCAACACTGATGTGTGATTGTGCGGACATTCGGGGTAGGGAGCAGGTCAGGTAAGTGTGCGATCGTGATGGATGTTAGGGTTAGGGGCGGGTTAAGTGAGTTAGGGTTAGGGTGCGGGTGAGGTGATTGTGCGATAGTGACAGAATTTGGGGTTAGGGGTTAAGTGAGTTAGGGTTAGGGCACAGGTGAGGTGAGTGTCGATGGATGTTAGGGCTAGGGGTGGGTTAAGTGAGTTAGGGTTAGGGTCGGGTGAGGTGATTGTGCGATAGTGACAGAATTTGGGGTTAGGGGCGGGTTAAGTGAGTTAGGGTTAGGGCACAGGTGAGGTGAGTGTGCGATAGTGACGGACCTTAGGGTTAGGGTCTGGGTTAGGTAAGTGGATAGATAGTAGTGTATGTGCAGTGTAGTGTAGCTGCAATATAGTCTGTGTTGGTGTCCTGTATGTTTTTCAGTATTATGAGATTCAGGATTATGAGTTTTCAGGATTTTGAGCTTTCAGGATTTTGTGTTCAGGATTTTGAGATTCAGGATTTTGAGCTTTCAGGATTTTAAAGGTGATCCATATATATATATATATATATATATATATATATATATATATATATATATATATATATATACATATATATATATATATATATATATATATATATATATATATATATATATGCACACACATACATACATGTCTGTCGACAGCATCCGAAGTGGTCATATCTGAGTATAACATAGAGCATAGCAATCACACATTCCACCCCCCCAAACAATATGAACATATATGAAGAGTATATGCCAGTACACTATTACAAATAGGTTCTATGGATACAGTCACCAACACAACTGCAATGACTGCAAATATCCATTACAGAATTACACAGACAGATTTCATTTTGCAAATCTTTATTACATTCTGATGTATTGCCAAAAGGATTCAAGGACTAACAGTACCTGCATGCTATACAGGAAGCATTTAATAGTGCCTTAATGAATCAGCCTGCAATTACCATTGTATTAGTCCACTAAGGGATAGGTGTTCACATAGGGAAAGAACACCCACACACATATAGACATTATATGAAAGGGTTTCCTACACACCTGCATGTGCTATGTACACCCACCATCTACCCCACAATCGAAATAATTACATCAATACATACTCTCATACCATAACCAATTATGCAACTACTGTACAATATCTGCTGTGACCTTAACATACCTGGATACAGACACACTATCATGGCCCTATGTGAAATAGTTGCCATTATATAAATGAACAGCTGCTGATGTAAAAGGGTTTGAATGAACTAATCCCGTTTCAGAGGGTTGAAAGGTCCGTACACCAGGAAGTTTTACCGAATACTGATTATTAGCACAGTATGATACACAGAAACACCAAACTAAATATGTCTGGTAGGCACTCTAAACCCCCTAACATTATATGCATAACTATGCAGCCTTGAGCTTGTCAAATAACCTGGCCAGACTGAAACATATGAAGAAGTATTAGGTACATGTTATGCAAATGTGTAGTGACCCTTGTTGCAGGGCTGGGCCAAATGGCTATGTGCAGACCTATATAGAGTGGATATTGAGAGTACAGAGACACTGGTTGAACTACCAGGTTTGTGTAGCTCAGCATCTCATTGCCAACCTAACAGCCACCTACACATACTGTATGTAAGGTAGTGCACAGCACCTATAATGAAACAGGTTGCATATTATCTTTAACTCCAGTGTAACATCTGCAGTAGGAGTGTAAGACGTAGGAGACAGCTGCCCATGTGTAATAGCCACTTCATAGGTGATGGCTCACACTATCTGATTATAGCCTGATCATGTTGATAGTGGCATCAGAGCCTATTGATACATGCCTCTGTTTGGAGAGTGGGTGTTTGTGCCCAACAGAGCTCATGGTCCTGGTGGATATGTGAGTATATACCCAGAGAAGGAAACAGACCTGTAGACACTTGCATCATCTGTAATCAACTAACAGGATGTGATGTGCTCCTCAGAGGAGGATTGCTGCTAAAGGTAGCTACAATGTTTCTGTAATAGCCAGTGTTGTCATGTCCATAACACAAATATGTACATGTGAGCATCACTGTCTAAAACATCTTCATAGGCAATACGTAAACTAAATACGGTACTTGGTACTTACAGTTCTGACTGCTCATACAGGCATGTTCACTAGTCAGCTACTGGTGTTTCCTAATGTCAGCTTTGTGTATGTGGCCATCCTGGGGGAATGTAATCTCTATGCCATGTACACTGCCAGACCCACCTAATACCATGTCCCACACATTGTTTGGGATGCAGCTACAGGGGTAAGCTGGAAGGCAGCCCAGTCTACAGCCATGACTGGACTGGACAGTCATGAGGTGTAGGTTAACACATGCAGCTCATCAACACAACCAACACATACCCTTACCAGAATACAATAAGGACACCCACACACACACTACCAGAAATCACACACATTCACAGACACGTCTAAGTATCTGGCCATACAAGTGACCCCCCCAAGCAGGATGAGACAGACACAGAAATACACAAACTGTATGACATAGTTTGCATAATTGTGCCACACCTCTGAACACATGATTGGAAACATGCCCAACAGTACTCATTTGTGAATGCAAACTCTAGCACTATGGTACACACCGACCTATACGAGGACATACATACTGTCAGCTGCCTGTTTGCCATGATTAGCCACATACTCATACACTCAGACCACCTTTTGAACTATACAAATGGCTCTGGCATATTCCATGTTGTTGTGCAGGACCTGTGATGCAGTAGCCTGGACTGCATGGAAACACATGTAGGAACTGTCAGGTCTTGTAGTCCATGCAGGTATATCCCAAGGCCTGGGTAGCATTCTGCCATTGGCCAGAATAATACTACAGTACAGGGACAAAAGGATTGTATTCCACAATTGTCTAGTGTAGTGGTGCATGTCACAGGGTATCCAGTATTTGTCATCCTGGGATAACATGATTGACAGACCATGATGCTTTGCCAGACAGGGCCTGCACCTGTCACCCCTGGGAATTTGGATACTGCCTAGAGCTCATGCTTCCTCTATAGTGCCTGCATCATGCACGGTTCAAGTGAGGGTTTACTGCTGTTACAAGGACAGCCAAGCAATAAACTGCAGGTCTTGCTACACAATGATACATGTCAGAAACACTATATGGACACACATATGTCAACCCTAACATGGAGAACATATCTGTGCAGTGGCTGAGACATGTTTCAATGCTCCGGAGAGCACACCTGCATGACCACGTTATAACAAATACCTCACCTCTTGCCCATTATCCTTTATTGGAACACATGAGCTGCAGGTGTGTCCATATTCCTGAAGGATATGTACACCCCCACGCTAATTGCACTTGCATAACATCAGATGCATTCTGCTGGGCAACTACCTTTGTGCCAAAGTTTAATTCAAAATGCACCTTGAGACAGATCACCCACCAGGCCACGGACTTCCCAACTGTCATAATGTGCTGTAATGGGGAAGACTAGGTCTGAGACAGAACCATAATAATGGCTACTCTCAACTGTTCCAGTATGAACTGGTAAGACTCCTCATGTACCAACACCTGCGCTCAATGCATGTTGGATTCCATCGATCCCACTGACCTGGATCACAGTAGTCACACAAACAGGGCTAACAGTATGCTACACATAGTTAGTCTCCAATGCCAATGCTATGTTTCCTAAGAGCAGAGTGGTGAATGCCATGGCACACATGCAGATGGACAATGCATGTGCAAATGCTGAATCCTACACAAATGAACCTTAAGCCATCACATATATGCAGTGATTGTGCCATTGAAACAGAACCAGGATTCAACCCAACACATACAAGTAGGCAAAGTGGTGGTACCATGTGTTAAACTGTACCACAGAAGGTAGTAACTATTGCAAGAGTGAATACACGAGTGTAGATGGTCCCTGGTCCGCCTCAGTAAGATGCAAATACACCATATAAAACCACACAAAGCTACTGTGAAACTAATCAGCCACATATTATGAGGCCAACCACAGAGCAGTCTATATCTGTGTCATTAATTGTAATGGCAACGACAAGACCTGCTGTGCTGCACAGCACTATAGCATGGGAAGTACTGCACCTACAGAAATAGCACTCGTTCATGCAGATAGGGTCTCGGAGAACCTAAACCCACTCCCACATTCCCCCCACCCCCAACAGGTACATTTAGTAATATATCCATGTGCACTACAGGGCCCCTGTACTAACGGCTATGCAGGTACAAGCTGAACTCTCTAAAGCAATACATACAGCTTTCATGGGACCTGTCAACATCCCAGGGTGTATCCTACACAAATGTAACAACATTCAGCTATCCACATACACATAATGTTCAATCATAGCTCCATGTCAGGCTGTATACAACTGAATGGTGCACAGCAACAGTTATCACACCCCACAAAGTGGGAGACACCATTGATAATGGGACATAGTGCACAACTACCCTGCTGAGTCTGGTCTGTATGACCATGAACCGTGGTCAACGTAATTTATGTACTCGGTGCAGATGAAGAGGACAGTAGGGTTGATTCACACTGCATATCTCATAGGACACCATCACCCATACTGTGTTCCAGCTACACTCAGTAAACTAGGTGTATATTCCTATGTCACAGGAGTGGTTGGCAACTGGACTGCTGGCAGAACCCACACTACAGAAGGTGTCTGATGAATACACTCACATCAAACCAGTGCCAGCCACAGTAATACAGGGGTCATTCCTGGTACTCCCCCTCTTTATCTATACCACATAGACTAACACAGAAGGCATCAACCTATTGATGTTTGCAAATGACTATGAACTAAGAGCAATAGTTGACTCATTGTGTGCCACGTTCAACATAAAGAAGGGCCATAGTGTGTCAGATATGTAGTGTGTGATGTATGGCCACAATCTGACAGCTAAGTATTGCATTGTCATACCTTATGTTACAAACCCTGTACCCATTAACTACCACCTAGACAGCAGTCAACATAATGGCAACTGTGTGTATGGGATGCAGCTGTACAGTACTTCCCTTTGATAGTTACATCACCACAAAAGACAGGTAGTCGTATGTGGCACCCTTAATCATGCCAGAGTGCCATCCAGAAATATAGAGATAACTGCTCAGCCATACCCAACACCCATGTGACCCATAATAGATTACATATTTCTTTTAAGGGTTATTGCCCATGTGTAGAAGGCCTGCACTGCCCTTCACAATCCCTAGCTGCACTATGTAGCATGCAGCCTTCCCTGAATAAAGCCATGTCCAACCCAGAGGTGTTGGACATGCTATACTTAACATATCCTGATCCCAAATAAACACATGCATCATGGACATCCACCTTTCTAGTACAAGGATCACAACATGCCTGAAAGATCCCTGTCCCATACACTTAACATACTCTTGCCATACTATGCATCCCTGCCCAGTGAAGCTGCACATCGCCCCTCTCTATGACATGGTGTGATGACCGCATGCCAAATATATCAGTAACCATGTGTATCAGTTCTGTGGCACTGCTTGAACTGCCACTGAAACTTACCTGTCTGTTGCCTACAGCTAGATAACCCATCTGCCTAGGCTCATAAATGGCCCAGGGCATATAGTCTACTAGTATGACCATACTTGCTATAGTTGATATCCAACCCTGCAAATACCAACAGGCTAGCTATTGTCCCATGTGTTACACATGTGCAACACAGGCAATACATGGCAGGATGCTACACAGCTGTACAGTGCCATGTAGATGCATATGGCAAAGCACATACATGCTTGCAAGTCTGCAGGGTCACAGGTCATGTCCCTAATGGCTATGTATGACTTTATATGTGACATATACACAACATTAAGGTTGATTGCATTAATGTGAACACATCCAGGCATGTGCTGATATGTAAAGACACTACTACAGGCAAACAGACATGCCCACGTCATGATAACATCCACATGGTGTATGAGAAATGTCATCACATGACACACACATATATGGCAATAACATCAAATCACCAGTAGGTGTCAAATGTGTGTGACCTATACATGTCAGTGGTGTTAGTGTCATGTAGATTTACAAAGATGTATTTGTAATCTTAATAAATGTGATACACATGTATATTCAGCTGTACTGCTGTACTTCTCTGTGGGTTACTGTGACCTGTATCCATCATTATGTCTTCCAGGTATGCCATTTAACAGACTTCTGCCGTACAGCCGCTTGGAGTATGAGGTTCTCATCCCATACCTCCTCAACTACACGGCGCTCTTCAGCCATGTACCATAGGATGCACAGCAGCAGGCTGCCCTGTGGGAGGAACTCTGCAGGAGGGTAAATGATGTTGGTGGTCACAATCACACCTATCAGCAGGTGCACCAACACTGCACTGACCTGATAAGATGGGCAAAACAGCGTGCTAATGCAATCACCAGGGAACAAGGTGAAACAGGTGGGGACCACTCACCCAGCCCCCACTCACATGTACCGAGGAGCTACTGGCCAACCTGGGGACACCTGCAGACCTCCATCCACAAGCTTTAGCTGGTATTGTGGAGCTGTATGTCTCTCAACCACCGAGCCTGGAATTGCCTGGTAAGTCACTACTGCATATAAAACACAACTATATATCACATAGTTAGATGTGTTACTGTACAATATGTAATGTAACATCATATGCAAGGCATGTATGCACACATGCCACATACTATAGTCTGCGATTCTATGTATGCACAGATGTGCATACTCCATAGTATAGTGTATTGTACTGGCTTATGTGCTAACATGGACATTGCACCCTGTAGTTATCACACAGGTGTGGATAATGATCTTACTGCTGTGACACTCCAGTTTAGGTACCTTTGGCATTTTGCAGTGACAGCAGCCTGTGTCAGGTGAGATTGTTATTATTTACCAGGCCTGATAATGCACGGAACATATTAATAGCATGCTATCTGTCATAACACACATACACGTAATGTATGGTGGTCCTGTTAATGGACACTGGTCAGACTTGCAATGCATCACACTGTTTACCAGTGTGAAACAATTGAAGATTATATGAAACACCTACACTAATCCTTCCAAACTGTCATTGCCAGATGTGTGGACAACAGTGAATACAATGGTGGAGGTGTGTTTCACTGTAGGGACAGGTACTACATATCAGCATTACACACGTTGGGAATATGAACAGTACTATACAGAGAGCATGTGTGTGCACACACACTACATGTGTTGGAGCTGGAGTATGCCCGGCCCACAGGATACATCCTTGAGGAGTATACGCTTGCTATGAATGTCACACAATGTCATGTGCTATCAGACATGCCCATGGCATGTAGTGGGCTGACTGCAACACTGCTCAACTATCCTGCAAAACATGTCTCACATCCCATACATACTACCCTTTGTCTGCATAACTCTGTCCTCAGTGGGGCATATGACATCTATGGGTGTATGTCATATGAGATAACACTGACATGTGAAATAAGATGGCCATCACAACCATTGGACTGAACATGTGTACACATGGCCATGGAGGATGGCCAGAGAAATGAAGCAACACACACAGTAGAAGTGATGTACATGTGTGTACACCCTGCTGTACATTGGCTTGACACAATACAACTATGGCCTTTGTGTAATGGTGATACTGCAGATGTGAAACACTGAACATCATACAGGCCTGTGCACTGCCTGTGTAGGCATAACATGTAACCACCACATAACATGTCTTGAACATCTGGAGTGTGTCACGACATGGAAGTATTCACCTATACAGTATCCAAATACATACATGTGTTGAACAACATACACATACATCCACATCAAGCCACAGATACAGTACATTCACCTTGCTGGTGTCAGACATCACTGTCATGCCTGCTCCTCATGTGTGTGAGGTACATAGATGGCATGTATGACATAGAGTACATGTAAGTTAGCCATGTGTGGGCATAGTTGCCAGGTATCAATAATATGGTTGCAGATGTGCAGGGGTGTCAGCCGTATACCCTTCTGTGACTGGTGTCATGCATTCCACATTAGGGTTTATTGTGTATACACCTTGGTGATGTGGGTCACATTCCACATTAGATATGTATTATATGTGAACATAGTCATGGCTATGAACTGTGTCAGTAGCTCACACTGTATAGCAATTGTGAAGCCACATGATGCCCTGCAATGGCTATGCACATCAGCTCAATGTGCAGTATGTCCCTGCATATTTGTAGGGTGGATAGACAACATTGCATCAGCTAAAGGCCCATGTTAGTATAACAAGTCCCTGCATTGGGACACCATTACCGTACTGTAGAGTGGAAAGGACACCATTGTGTTACACATGTATGCATGTCATTCAATACGTCAGCAGAAGACATGTCATACTACATGTGATTGGCAAGGTCATACATCACACAGCAGGCTGGTGTACTGTAAACCTGTGCTGGTCTGTGGCATCATTGCAAAGTAGGGACAGCTATGTCAAACGTGTGTACAGCCACATGCACAATGTCTACACTCAGCTCAGGGGTAGGCAGAATATTGTTGAACAGACATGCACTGCTTTGGGGGAGATATGCAAGCTAGGGCTCAGGCAAACATAGTATGCAGTTGACATACCCTACAGCTCCTGTCCTCACATATACGGGTGGTGGCCAACACAGAGCATCAGCGACAGATGTACAAAGGTCAGCGATGGTATGTTAACATGTGGTGTATGTTGCACACACCATGGCAGTGCAGTGCAATGATTCAAAGTGCATGCATTGTGTTGCAGTTATGGAGCATAGGCTACTAACACAAATGGTGCAATACAGGTATGTATGCTAACCATAACTATAATTATATAAGGTGCATGCCGTCTGCTATAACACATGCATGCTGTTGTTTGCAACTCAGGGATGTCTGATAAGTACCACTATAACTGCCTAAGCTGAAACTATAACTGTCTAAGTTGACTGCCATCTGCCATATCACCTGCATGTAACATGTGTGTCAGTGTGTGTCAGTGTGGGTCAGTGTGTGTCTGTGTATGTCACTGTGTGTCAGTGTGTGTGTGTGTGTGTCAGTCTGTGTCAGTCTGTGTGTGTCAGTGTGTGCCAGTCTGAGTGTGTCAGTGTGTGTCTGTCCATGTGTGTCCACCTGTTTGTCCATCTGCCTGTCTGTGTCCATATGTCTGTGTGTGTGTCTTTGTGTCTGTCTGTGTGTGTGTCTGTCTGTGTCTGTCTGTGTGTGGGTGTCTATCTGTCTCTCTGTATGTGTCTGTCTGCAGTGTGTGTCTGCCTGTCTGTGTGTGTCTGTCTGTCTGTCTGTGTCTGTGTGCATGTGTCTGTCTGTGTGTGTATGTCTGTCTGTCTGTGGGTGTCTGTCTGTCTGTGTGTCTGTCTGTCTGTGTCTGTGTGTCTGTATGTCTGTCTGTGTGTAAGTGTCTGTCTGTGTGTGTGTCTGTAAGTGTGTGTGTGTGTGTGTGTGTGTGTGTGTGTGTGTGTGTGTGTGTGTGCATGTGTTTGTGTGTGTCTGGCCTAAGTTATAATGTAAAGTTCTTGTCTTCCCCTCA
Source organism: Protopterus annectens (assembly GCF_019279795.1). Classification (NCBI taxonomy): domain Eukaryota; kingdom Metazoa; phylum Chordata; order Ceratodontiformes; family Protopteridae; genus Protopterus; species Protopterus annectens. The sequence continues at coordinate 26,977,496 of NC_056746.1, forward strand.
CAGGTGTTGATGTAGGTGCACTGCCCTCCTGCGGTCCACCTGATGTAGCATCCCCACAGACTCTAGCAGTGATGATGATGATAGTATGAGTGAGGCACAGGCAAGGTTGTCAGAGGATGAATCTGTGCCATTGGCTGCCATTCCACCTGTCTCTCCCACATCCTCGCACACTGTTCCCCTGCCTGCACATACCCCATCACCACTGGCCATAGAGGAAGGACAGTTGGTTGGTGGTAGCATGGAACAGGGAAGTGTGGTGACTATGGAAGGTGTGTTTGCACACCATGATCCCAGTCAACAGACTGGTGATGTCCCACATAGTCATGTGTCCAGTCCTGCTCGTAGGAGGACCACTGGCCAACTTGCCCCTGCGAGACCAAGCACATCAGCTGGAGTCCTCAGATGCACATTTCAGGCTGTAATGGAGGCACAGGCACATGCTGAATGGCACAACAGAGAAGGTCTGCGGCATCAGAGGGCTGCTGTCCGTTCATTAACTGACAACATCCAGGCACTTGCAAATGCTCACCATCATCTTGCAGATGTTTTGGGTAGATGATTGTGTGACATCGTGGGAGTCCTTGACCATGGCATGTCAATCCTCGAGCGTGGAATGTCTGTGCTGGAACATCTGGTGGGAGTGAGTTGTCGGGCACGTGGACGTAGGTCAGCTACATCACCTGTTGAAAGCCTACATGAACATGCTACTGCACATGCCTGCTCCCATAGTGGCGGTAGCAGCAGCAATACAGCTGGTGCTGTGCAGTCCACACCAGGATACAGCAGGACACGTGCACATGGCCCTGGATGGTCCCAACAGGGACACAAATCCAGTGGACATGTGTCATCAGATGGTACCCAATCTGGACCTCTGCCTGGTAGTGCCCGTGCAACCCCTGGCAGGTGCAGGTCACGTGGCCATGGCCAGACACTGTGAACTGTGAAACCTGCCTTGTACAGTCTGCAGCTGTCAATATTACCCCTGTGTAGGCCAGCCACATGCCAAACATGTGTGCATGCATACACACACACTGGAAACAAATGTAGGGCACCTCAACACACACACACGCATAACATCCACACACACCCAATGATATCACAGGCCCTAACACACATGCATGATGTCATCCAATGGCACAGCCTAGGCCTCTGGCAAACATTATCACCCTGTGCATATGATGATGCCTGTGCTGCATCCCTGTCATCCACACCATCGGTGCAGGGACATGTTCGTATGGTCTGATGCACAGGGTGAACATATTAGGTAGACAATTGTATAGTAATATTGTTGAGTAGTGTTGACAGGCAGCAGACATACCATGTATTGCAGTTGTAAAATGCATTTTGTACATTTGACAGTGTGTATCATGTGTAACAACAATAACAGCATGTTGATCCTGACGTTCTGCCTTCCTCTTTCAGGTGTAGTTGCATGTGCCGGGGATGTTGGTGTTTGCGGGAGTCCCATATGTACATGTTGACTACCCACAGGTCAGTATGACAATACCTGCATACACGTTGTAGCTTCCACATCACAGTTATATTCTCCCATGTTTCAATTATGTTTACTGTTCTACTGATCCAAGAGCATGATAGCAGTGTAGTAAGCTACTGTGTTCAGAGACGTCACATCCATAGTGGGTGACAACACAGGTATAGATACCTGTAGCGCAGAGTGGGTAAAAGAGTGGTATGCTGGAAGACAAGGGTAAAGGCCAGTGGAAATAGTGGCATCTCATTGGGAAGCAGTAATACCCACTGCCATGACAGCATGCAGACACACCCACACACTCAGGGATTCACAGACACAGTAACACACACTCTGACACACACACACACACACACACACACACACACACACACACACACACACACACACACACACACACACACACACACACACACACACACAGTTGCCAGTGTTCGGATGAGAACCCCTGCCTATGTGCATATCATTATTATAATACTATGCAATTACAAGACGCGTCACAGAGATTACACATTTACAGGTAGCTGGAATGGCCTATGATCAAGGACATCAACAGGGATACTACAGTGCAGTGAGTGTATGTGGGGAGGGGGTCCATCAGTAGGCTATGTAACAACAGGTCACACCCCAGGGAGTACATGTTAACAGGCGGTTAGTATGCCCATCTACGATTGGTGATATCAACAAGGATGCTAGATTGCTTTGAGTGGATGGGAGGAGGGGGCATTAACATTTCACTATGGTAAAATACAGCCTCACTCCAGGAACCGGACAGCCATACACACGGACAGCCATACACATACACACACACACACACACACACACACACTGGCATTCCCAAAGATATACACCTATGCCACACACATACAGACACTTTACATGTATGAGGATTAACCACCTGCCTGTGCCTTTTTTTCTACACTTCACTCTGTACTGGTGTCAACAACAGTGTTCAGGAGAGTGATAACATGTGGGATGTATTCCCAACCATACGTGACATATATGGACACACACCTATACGTGCCAGTACTGTGATTCAAACACCAGCCCATCTCATGATAGGTAGCATAGACGTACAGCACTATCGCATTCGGTACAATGCTTACTGACTCTTTCCTTTGACAACTGTGCTGATATATACACAATATATGCACAGGGGAGGTATTACTGTTACAGGTGTCATGAGGTTTGCCTTCAGTGTCACCCTTACAGCATTCTGCATTGTCTGTCTTCCACTTCAATTAACAAAACCTGACCTTAGCAGGTGCACAGGTTATTGTAGGACTGGTTGTAAAACACCAGTGAGCTGTCCTCAGTAATTATTCATCTGCAAGGAAGCCCCACCACTTAGTAGTCATGTCCAAACATCTGTCCATACCTCATGTATGGCTTACTGTACTTAGAGCATATCACCATATACAGTTGGCAATGTTGAGGCTGTATTACAACAGCATGATGTACTAAGACAACAAGTCACCTTCAGACATCAGACACTGCACACACATGGAATCTATACAAACAGCATTACATGTACACAAATGCAGTCTACATCAGTACGTGCACTAGCAGATCAAGAGGATTCATTCCACACCTTTCCCACACCATGTGTGAAACATAGCCGAGCATTACACCATAATGGATGTTGTATTCATGTACTGGTAGGACACCACCACTTTCACCGAGTAGCCAAATACATATATTACAATAGCAAATATTAGTGTGACACACACAGCATTATTCCATGCCATGCTCCTATGAACTGTTACTTTGGCTGTGCCATGGTGAAGCCAGGGCACTGTAATGGTCAACAGTAAGCACATCATATTTGTCACACACCTCATGTGTACTAGAAGAGTGCCAGCACTGTGCTCTGTTAGAGCTAGGCAGTGCACTCATTCAAGTATGTGCGAGGTCTGTGGCTTGTAAACATCTCACCCCAGCATGTACTGGCTATTGTGGTACTAAGGCTAATGTCCAGACAGCACACAGCATGCATGGCTTGCAATTGTTGACATGGGGTTTATGTAGGAGCTGTGGCCACACATGGCTGTACATGTCATGAACATATCACCTGTGACTACTCAGGAACATACAGAGCAGAGCTGGATTTCCCTGAGTCTGTCAATGCAGGCCTTGTGTAGGTCCTATGGTCCTGTTATTTGGGTATATTTGACATACATGCCACACAGGGTGTTGTATGATATGATAGGTGTCATGGGTGACCAGTAGAGAGGGGATATTACCTCTTTCAACATAGATATCAAACCTTATGTACTGTTAGCATGCTATCTGCCATGTGCATGTGTGTAATGACTGTAACCACATGTATGTAGAAAGGTAAATGAAAGCTATGGTAATGTAATTTATGTTGTATGAGTGTGGGATGTACATATCCAAGGCAGGTACGGTTAGGTCATATCCAACCATGAGGGTGTTGCTTACTGGTGTACAGCAACAGTCAACTGTGTTAATGCTGACAACATCTGATGGACCCTGGTATGTGTACAACTGAGCTGGTTACAGTGGTATTATTGCATTGCATAACACATTATGCAGCTGTGTCTGTACATGGGTACTTTGCACAATTGATGTAGGCCTAGGTACAGTCCACTAATCGAGGGTCATCTGGTGGTCTACCTTACTATGTCATACCACATATGGATGCGTTGGTAGTCTGGGAACATGATGATGGATGTATATGAGGATACAACCTAGAATGCAGCATTTGGCACTGTCACCTGTACCTGACTCATCTGTGATGCGTTATGTCAGAGTATAGGTCTTTACATGTGAGTAGCCTTTACGAATATGTGTACACCCCCACCTGGAATGGTCCATACCACTGTTATAGCCCACTTGTCTGGATCTGAGTTATATGGTGGTAGTGCAATTGTTCCCAACATCAGTATTCCCATTGTAGGTTCTACATTGATCATATGGATTACTAAAGCCACACATCTAGCACGGGTTAGCATAAGCATCCAATGCAATTGTCATGTAGGTGTCAGGGTGTTACATCTGTGTGTAGGACATTTGCCTTGGAATGTGGCTATATGTGTAAATGTGACCTAGGTATTATCCACACACACGTGTAACATGGATGCATGTGCTCTGTGTTGAAGGCTTGTCGTTCAGTCATGACAGCCCAGAATGACAAACACTGGACAACCTCATAAGAACAGCAGGACATTAGCTCATTGTTTTGGTCTAGCAGTTGCCACCCATACCATGACATCACTGCACGTGGCATTAATGTGCTTGGTAGCAAATGTCCCATGTAAGGTGACGGACAGAGGAAGAACTTGTGAATATTACCAATGTGAGATATACTTAGGGTAGCAGTCCTGCTAATAATGACACTACTAACACAGCCGGGAGAGGTCATCCTGACTTCTGCACCTCAGTACCATTACACAAGGTGGCTCACACACTATGCTTGCACATGCCACTGTTCCACTTATAATGCCACTGTCCACAACCTGTTATCAATGTATGCCTTTCAGGGCAGCAAGGTGTGTGACACATGCTGTAGGTAGCATCCGCCTGTGCGACCCAGGTAACCTATTGTCTGTCACGTCCACACATGCATGAATGTGTATGCGTAACATATATATGTCAGTACTTCATGTACATGTATGCATGTGTATCACACAGCACAGACACAGATATATCATTTACAGGCCACATACAGGTATCAGGTAGTAAACCAGTATGATGCGCATATATACTGACAGGTAAGATGTGCCTAACTGGAAACCTGTGTGTTTACATTAGGAGTCCATTACAATGTGTTCTGTACATATAAGTGTTTAAGCATGCACGCTGTGGCCTTCAGTGGTTAGAATCAGAGTGCATCCCAAACAGCCCTGTGCTGCTAAGTGTATGAGTGTACCCACTGCCACCTTGTGCAATTTGAGTCAGTGCATCCAACAAGCCCTTTGTTAATAAGTGTATGAGCATGCCCAGTATAACCTTGTGTAGTTGTAGTCATAGTGCATCCCAAATGGCCCTATGCTATTAAGTGTATGAGCATGCCCACTGTAACCCTGTATAGTGATAGTAGTTGTCCATTCCGCAGATGGCCATACTCCAGTTCAGGTTCCTGTTGTGCCAAAACTATGCCTCTCAGGCCTACCTGTGGATGGTGTGTCTTGTTTGTGCATACAGGTTGTAATGGACACCTACTTTAAACACACAGGTCTACAGTTATGTACTTCATGACTGTCAGTCTCCCTGTTGTTGTCCTCAATTGTAGAAGGACAGTTTGACTGTCATGGGATCTGTAATCTCTGTGGCACATGACGTAAGTGCATAGTACTGTAGTAGTGATCCTTAGATAGGCAAGAGTTCTGATCCGACCACTGGCAACTGTTTGTGTGTGTGACAGCAAATGCCTGAGTGTGTGCATCAGCAAAGGCCGAATGTGGTTGTGTATTGGTGTCTGCATCCTGTCATGGCAGTGGATTTTGCTGCATTTCAATGAGATACCTCCTTTTGCACTGACCTTTATCCTTGTCAACCGCTATACCTCTCTCTTCCCCCCTCCCCACAGCAAGTAATCGGTCCTGTGATGTCACCAAGCTCAGACGTGGAATAAGTAAGTGTAATTGTATGTGTTCTGGGGCACATACCCCAACTGCATATCACTGTGCTAGTTATCTTTACATAGGCAAGACGTGTATGCACAATACTGGCAAGTGTGTGCATGTTTGTGTGTGTGACTACCCTGTAGCCAGGCATACACATGTGTAATGTCTTTTAGCACACCATGGTAGCCATCTGTGGTGACTGGTGTCTACAAAGTATTACATAGTT
>NC_056746.1:26994829-27074829 GCF_019279795.1 Protopterus annectens
CGGATACATTCCACTACTTGCTTGTGTGTTTACTACTTAGATTTTATTTCACTGTTCGTGGACACTCTTGTATGCTTAGCATACATTTCGGTATCCACGAACACTGCTTACTAACTTACTATTAGGGGCGGGCTCTACTAGTAGGCATAGTAGGTTTTGCAAGTGTCGGGGCATGTTTACACCTCCATAGAGTACTTGTACACGCCCCCTGTACTCGCTTTTACATTTCATGTGCGCCGAGGTGGCGCACCCTCATACATATTCATATGGCGCTGCTGCGCCATCTGTAGTGAGGACGCTTGGTGGAAGGCTAAAACCGTCCTTGCGCTCAGCTTCTTGAATCCCAGGGAACATTTCTGACCTGCACCATTGCTATTTAAAGTTCTTGAGGCACCGAATGTGCCAGTGCTAGTATTTAAGCATAAAGACATTAGTCTTCATATGTCATTTGTTATTTAATTAAACATAGTAGGTCAAACTTTCTGATGACTAAATATGTATTTTGTAATGACAAACCTAAATTGCCTTAAAGAAGAGAGGAATCCAATCATGGAGCACTTCTCCTCACCTTTTATATCTCTTTGTCCAAAATACCTGTACAAGTATCTCCATGACACCCAAAACGGCTTGAAGTTCATGTACCTATTACCTATGGAGTCAACTCATAGACAAAGATTTCCCAGCATCCTTATGCTGAAATTATGCATTCTATTTACTAGCATAGTTTGCTGACTTCACTCTGTTACCACTCCTTAAAATGCTCAGTCAAACCCTTCTAACTCTCTGATGGATCCCCCAAGACTAACTCTTTAACCTGAATAATTCTGTTTACCTTATCTTTCCCCACACCTAACCTGAAAGCCATATGTTGAAATGTCTAACACTCTCCTTAACGTTTTTTTTATCTACTGCCAAGAAGTTACCAGAGTGCTGTTTGTCTTATAATCATGATTAACCCATTACAATCTCTCTGTTCCTTTTATTATAGAGAAACAAAATCATGGGAGTACATGCCCTGTTCTCCTTATAACTGCCATTGCCATCATGTACCCAGTCCCCGTCTTTATCAAGTGTCATATATTCCAACATGCTTCCATGTCCAGATCTTCTCCTTATCTCCAGCATAATGTACAGAACCACACACTTCCATAGCTAACGTTGAGTGGCCTCTTCTCTTGTCACCATCCATGGTCTTTTCAGAAATCATTGCATACCTTCTTCATTCAGACCTGTTCTTCTTTATAACAGTGGACCTTATGGAAACCTTAGGAGCGCTCATATTTTCAGATTTTGTACCTAACTCCTGCACTTCAGGTTTCATATAAGCTCACATTTATACCTCCCATATCTGTTCTATGCAGTCCAACCCAACCTGGCTCTCACTTCTTCATATACATCCCTTGAAATAGAAAATTGCTAAAGCCTTCACCCTATCCATAATCATCAACCCCCACTTTTCCTATTTTGTACAAGGTGATGGAGTATTGTTCCAGCTGTCACCATCTCTCTCAATTCAGTATAATTTTCCTACCTTCTTTAAAAGTCTTCCCTGACTGTCACAGTTATTTGTCTGACATAGTTTCATAGGTTCATAGGTAAGTACTAGGCTAGTTGCCCTTGTGAGTCTTTTTAAGCCTGGCCAGTTTTCCTTTTTGTGCTTGAATTAACCTGTCCCATTTGTTTAGGGATTGGCCTTATCCACCCCATTGTTGATAATTATATACTACCCCTAATGAGAATAACTGGGATCATACTATAGATAATTTGAGGAAACTCATGCACAGGATAAAGCATATAGGAGCTGCCTGTGTTCATTATTAATGCAGAGGGCAGTCCTGGGGTAAATGTTCTTTTTACCATCCATATACCAAAGTTGCGCTTGAATATGAACAGGGATGGACTTTGTTTTATGTGGATGGGAAGTCTGCAAGAAATACCTGTATCTCCAAACCATTCTGTTGATGTAGCAGAAGAGGTTTAGATGTATAAACTGAGTATTTCTGATGCCATTTGACTTGCTGATGTACAGTAAATTCATCAGTATTGGGTCTGAAGATGTCCTGTAAGCCCGGCGCAAGTCACCTCTTAGCAGTCTGTAAGATACTGAATATAGTGAGAGGGTTTTGCATCGGTCAGAGTAGGACATGTTGCTTAGGCCTTGTATCTTTTTATTAAGGTATCTCACACAATCCATCCATCTGTTTTCTAGATGCCTTCTTTACCTCTTGCCTTCTTCCTGTCTGTCCCAAATCTTCTTCACAAGGTTCTCTTCTGCTTTCCTGCACGTGTGCCCAAAACATTGTAAGTTTTTCTCTTTGACCTTCTTTGCAATTGGAGTAACTTGGGCTTCTGCTCTGATTCTCCTTCCTTTGTCTGTCCCACTGTGTGCATCTTAGACACTTCATCTCCACCACCTCTCGATTCCCCCACTGCTCTGCTTTCATTGCCCAGATTTTTGTACCATACATTAGTACTGGTCGCACCACTGTTCAGTTTCTTTGGCATTCTCCTGTCCCATAATACCCCTATCGATCTGTGACAGCTGTCTCAGCCCCTCTGATTCTATCTTTGACCTCCTCATTCAGACTTCTGTTCTGCTCAGCTATCCCTTCCAAATACTTGAAACAGTTAATCTATTCCAGTATTTCCAATCTATCTCATTTTTCACCTCCTTCTGATTCTACCATTTGTTGCCATCTGTATTCAGTTGTATCCTGTGTGTCTTCTGTTTTGCATTCCATTCTCCTATCATATGCCAAAGTACTTGTTCGGAGTTTGCCTGTAATGCCACATCAACTGCATACAGTAATTTTGTTGACCTGTCCCCTACAACCTGTTTGCTAACATAGTCTATCACTAATATGAGCAGCAGTGGGCTTGGAGTTAAACCCTGATGTACATCCACTCTCACTGGGAACCCATCTGTGAGTCTGTTCACTGTTCAGATAGTGCCCTTGAGTCCTTGTGCATAGTCTACACTATTTTTGCTGATGCTTCTGGACCTTCAAACTACTGAATGACTGCTCAAATCAGCTTTCTTGCTATGTTGTTGTATGCTTTTCCCAAGTCTAGGAATGCCCAGATAGATTCTTCATCTCTAGTTTTTTTCTCAACTATCTGTCTCACTGCAAAAATAGGTTCAGCTGTGCTGCATCTGGATCTAAGTCCAAACTGCTCATCTCTCATCTAGCTTTCTACTATTCTGCATTCATCCGTCTCCATCTCCAAAACTTCATGCAGTTTGACACCTCTACACTGCCTACAGTTATGAGTGACTCCTTTGTTCATAGGTTAGTACTAAGCAAATTGCCCTTGTGAGCCATTTTAACCCTAGCCAATTATCCCTTGTGAGACTCAAACCCTGCACCTGGTGTTTGTAATGCAAACACCTTAACCATTCAGTCACACTTCCAACCTTCCCTCTCATGGCACTAAAATGTTTATGTTACAGTCACCTGATATACACCTTTCTCCATTCTGCTATGACTACCCTCTGAAGCAATATCATCCTTAACTCACCCAATATTTTGATCATATCTGTTGTACCCTTATCTAAACCTGCTGCTGCTGCCCTGACATCATCTTCTTTAGTGCTGTTCTAGGGAATTTCTTTTAAGGGGGGCTTCTCTTAGTTGTTCTTTGACTTTCATTGCCGGCTGTGTGTGAGGTGATACAACTTCGGTGGGGTTTTCTTCTTATGGAATTTTTTTGAAGTATTCCTTTCATCTGTCTTTGATATTTATTTATTTATTTATTTATTTATTTATTTATTTATTTATTGCATTTGTTAACCGGGAAAGTCCACTGGGCCTGGAGGAGCTGATTTTCAGTGAAGGCCCTGGGAGAAAAGCTCCACATCATTACATACAATTAGCAAAATAAAACATTGTAGATACAAGAATAAAACAAATGTAATGCTATATACAATTAGTTAGCTCAGTTGTTGATATATACAAATGTACAAACAGTAGAAAGGATAAGAAATTCGCTGAGATGACATTCCAATAATATGTAGGAAAAAAAAAAAAAAAAAATATATATATATATATATATATATATATATATATATATATATAGTTTTTAGGTGACAGTATAAATGGAAACAGAAGTATGAAAGTCAGAGTAGAGGAAGAAAGTTTCTTAGCAGTATTTATGAGTATAGAAAGACAATAATATCTACATGTGAGTGAGTCGGATTCAAAGTAGAGGGGTGTAGATTAAAGGGAGAAGCCGGTGAGCAGTTGAGAAATGCTGGAGAGAGGAGGGGTAAGAAGATACAGAGAAAAGAGTGGGAGAGATTAGGGAACAGAAATAGGGGAGGATCCATGGTGGGAAGCTAGTTGCTGTGATTATTTTAGTGGGGTACAGGAGCATCGCCAGTTAGACACTAAATTTAATTTTAGGGATTTTTTAAAAGAAGCAGTCTTACAGGTTGATCTGAGAGGAGGAGGAAGATTATTCCATAACTTTGAGACTGCATGGGAGTACAGAATTTGGCCAGCTGACAGTTTGGGTTTTTCTATAGACAGCAACATTTTGTTTTCTGACCTGAGGTGGCGATTGGGCTGGTACTTGTTAGTAAGGATGAAAGTGAAGGGCAATGTTCAGGTTGGTAGATTATTTTGTGGGCTGTGATTAGTTGAAGGTAAGTAAGATGATGGTGGGAATCCAGTCAGTTTAGTTTATGCAAAGAGGAGCAATGGTGGGTAGAGTATTTAGAGTTTGTAGCAAATTTGGCAATTTTATTGTAACAGGAATCAAGCTTAGTTTTTAGGGTAGATTGTAGGTTGGCAAGGATGGGAGCACCATGAAGCAGGGTAGGAAGTAGGAAGGATCTTGTAGGCTGCTGAGCAGGTTGTTGCTAGCATCCCTTATGAAGGATGTCTGATGACTAACTTCTTTATCTTTCTGTCTCTGCCTTGCAGCCTGATTACATTTCTTTGTGCCATCTGCTGAGTCACTTCCTAGAAGCTGGTAGAGTGCCTCTAATGTATTGTTCTTTCTTATTGCAACTGCTCTCTTAGCATCTTTATTAGCTAACCATTCTTTCTTAGCCTGGTCCATATTTTCTATCTCCAACTTTTTCCTTTCTTTTGATAACTTTGTAGACCACCAGGTTTCCTTATATATCTTATTTCCATACCTGGATCAGCCACATATCTGTTCTATAGTCCTCACACATGCTATTTTGAAACATTACCATTCTTCATCTTTACCTATTTCTGCCTTTTTCCTGAGGTGCTAGAGCCCTGTGTGTTTTCCTGAACTCTTGTACTTTACTTCTAGTCAACTTCCAGGTTTTCAGGCTACCATCTGTTGCTCTTAGAGCCTTCTCTGACCACAACTTGCAGATGACTGAGGCAACAAGTGGTTTCTGCTGTGCGTTCACTGTTTCCTTGGAGATGACGTTGCAAATTTTTTTTTTATTTTGTTTTATTTTTATTTATTCTTTGTTGACATGGTTAGTCCCGCTACACTAGTGGCCTCTTTTCAGGGAGGACCCAAGGTAGCATTTATAGTTCTAGGGGAAATTTGGCCAGGGCATCATGGAACTTCCCCTACTCTTGGTAGTCGGGGAAGGATTTGTGTTTTACACATCCTGGCTTCCTGTTTCCTGTCCAGGTGCGGAGGCAGGTAGAATTGCTACCAGAAGTTTTTTTCTGATGCTGTGAATGCAGAAAAACAGTGATATTGGATGAAAAGGAGACTGTATCTGTAACAGAGATAGATTCAGCGGAAAACTTTCAGAGGCGATTGTTTGAAGAAGAGACAGTTACCTTTGAGAAATGCATAATTACAACCCTCCAATTGGGAGTTATGCAGGATGATTATTTGGAAGAAATGGTAAATCAAAGTGAACCAGAAAGTGCAGCAGCAATTTCATGGAGTGCCATCATGAAGAAAATAGAAGAAGAAAAAAGAGAAGAAGAGACTGTGGCAGAAAAAGTTCAAGAGACAAAAACTCATGCACAAACTGTGGGAGAAGGAGCAAAGAAGAAAGAAGAAATAAAAGAAACACAAAGGAGTATACATTATGTGTGAGCTATAAAAAAGAAGAATGTTTGGACAGGTATGAGGTTTGGGACTCTGTCATAGCACCACTGGGCTTGAAAGCAAAAGAGGTAAGAGCATTCATTTTAATTAATAAAAAGACTTTTGTGACTTGATATTTGAGACTGGGCAGGAGAAGGAAAACTTTTTGTGTGCATATGAACAAAAGAAAAATATTTATCCATGGTCAGAATATGTTGTGCAAGCTTTTTAGAAACAAAAACAAGAATAATGATCTAGTTTAGAACTGAAGTTGAAGCAAAAGAACTGAAAGAACATTTGTTAACTATATGTAAAGAAGTAATGGACACTACAAAAGTATAAGATGAAAGAGAATTATGGACTGGGGGATGTAAATGTGGAGTAATACTGTAAATGGAAAATGATAATGTTATGCACATACCTAGTATTATTAATGTTCAAGGTAAGAGGGGTTTTGTGAAATACAGGGGTCAACCAAAAACTTGTAATTTCTGTGGAAAACATGATCATTTACTCAATGAATGCGATAAAAACAATGTTATTTATGTGGCAAAACAGGGCATACTGCAAACAAATGTGCAATAAATATGTGCAATATGCAAAAATTGCAAAAAAAATGTGGCAATATTGGTCATTCATGGCTAGAATGTGAAATAAATGTGCAAGAAAAGGAAAAGAAAAATGAAGTTATACAAGATGTAACTGATAAAGAGCTTATACGTTAAGTTAAAGAAAATAAAGAAAAAGAAACAGAGGAGACAAGTGAGGAAGAAGCAGACTGGTGCACAATAAAAAATAAAAAGAATTTGATAGGGAAAAGAGTTAAAGAAAGGAAAAAAATTAAAAAAACAAAATGCTTAGAAAAAATAAGAAAGGAAAGGGATAAACATTTTATTATGCTAACTGTTCTTAAAAGCTGAAAATTTAGCTTTAAATGTGAAGAGTATGAAAAATCTTAAAAGGAAAATATGTGTATTACAATGGTGTGCTGCAGAAGAGGCACATATTGCTTTAGAATATATCAGATTATTAACAAAGGAAGACAAAACACAAACTGAAAGACTTTGGAATGGTGTGGTAGTTTGGAACATGTGGAAAGAAACATGCTCAGGGATATGTATATTATGTCAAGAGACCATTAAAATATTATATGTAACCATAGTGGAACTAGGCTGAACTATGGTAACAGACTTGAGATGGAAAAAATATGTGTATAGAATTATAGCTTTATATGCATTTGTAACAAAAAAAGAGAGAGAAATGATGTTTAAAAATATTCTTGAATATGTTTGTGTAAATATGGACATTATAGTGGTAGGTGATTTTTATTGTAATTGAAGGAAAAATAATTTGTGATGTTAAAATGGCTAAAGAAATTATGAGAACTGGAATGTTAAGTGTATGGGAGAATAACCAATGGACCAAGGAATGAAATTAGGACATATATATATATTTTTAATATCTGACAGTTTAAAAGTTATAAAAAGGAATTAAGTATGCTAGATTTTCAGATCATGTGGAAATATGGGTTAAAGTACTGGAAAATAAAGAATATATAAGAATAGGAAAAGGAATGCAGAGAAACAATGAAAATGAATTAGATTTAGAAGGGAAAAAAAAACTTGTGAAATTATGGAAAAAGTATATGACTATGAGGGAGTTTTGAGAATTGGACTGTTTGGTGGCTTATTTTTAAATAAAATATAAAAAAGTATTTTTAAATGTATAAGGAAGAAAAAGAAAAGAAAAAATGAGATATATAAGATATTAAGTCAAGAAACATTTAGAGACTTATTAGAGAAGAAAAATTCCTTTTATGAAAAAGAAAGAAAAATATATAAAATGAATCAAATTAAAATTAACTTGTTATATAAGCAAAAATATTGTTTACAAGGAAAAGAAAATGAGCCCTGGATTTACTAAACTTCTGTGCAGGACTAATCTAGTCCTGCATGGAAGCGGCAGTTGAAGAGGAGGACGGCAGTACGCCAAGCATATTAATGAAGGCACGCTGCCTGAACTCCTAATGCTACATGGAGTATGGATGAGTGCAGGGGGCGTGTCTGAGAGCAGAGCTCTCAGAATAAACATGCCCCTGCAAAGTAAAACAGAACAATATCTAAATAAATGAGCGAGACTGCTCATAAGTGTCCGCATATCCCCACCAACAGTCTCCTTGTGTTCAACAGCAACGGTACAGTCAAATAAAATGGAGAAACTCTTTTATTTATTGTTTTTAAAACCCCGATTACAGCTAACCATACGTGCGTGGGTTCGCCCATCACTTAGCTACGGTTAAAGCAGCTGAAAAGGCTGAAGAGGATAACAAGGAATATATATGCAGGTGAAGCAGTACAGCAATAGTGTAGTGGTTAGAGCATCAGCCTACCAAACAGGCATTCCCAGTTCAAGTCCCACTACAGCATAAAGCACTTTCCATGTGAAATATGTATATGAACATACTTTTACATCTAATTGCTGTATAACATAATAACATTTAAATGTGAACTGGAGTACTGTATTAAATGCACATGTGAAGTGTCAGTGTTATAATAAATAAAGCACTAGTAAGCATGTTTGAGCACAAATAAGCAGTAGTACACATATATAAGCACTAGTAAGCATGTTTAAGTGCATTTGCGTTGCGTGGGGGTAAGCATTGCCTACACAGATTAAGCAAAGTAGAAGCTAACTGAGTGCAAGAAACTGTAACCGGAGGTTAGCAGTGCTTACCATCATGCAAACCCACTTACAACTACTTTAAAGTGCCTTAATCACTTTGAATCCAACGGCCCATGTTCTGTCCAGCAACAAAATGAACTGCCTCTGCAAGGCGCAAACTCATGACCATATACACTATAGTCACAGTAATTAACCACCAGGCCATCATAGCAATAGATATGAATGAGATATCAGCAAACTAATCCTCACTACAGGAAAGTCAAACCAAACATGTGAATTGAATCTATGTACAGTGTGATGTTGGATAATCTGCCACAGAACATAAATATGTGAACTGAAGTACGGCAGTAAGCATAGAGCTGAGGTGTGATTGTAATAAAGTGTAGTATTCCCCAGGATCCCATACAGTGTATGTACACATGAATCATGGCTACCAGACACATATATAACCTGTATGAAGAATAACTCATTGCCAAATGGCAAATACAGTGCTAATTAACTAATAAGCAATGCTAACCGCAGCACAGCTCAAGTTAGTAAGTGTAAGCAATGTGCAGCGGAGCCAATTCAATCTGCCTAGTGGTATACCTCTTTAAGCAGAGCCAACCTTATGTAAGCAGGTGTGCCCATAGCTTAGCCTTTTCAAAACCAGCCAATCACAGGAAAGTGCAGGAAAATGGCAGTATTTAAACCCCACAGGCAGGAATACTTCTCATAACTGGTTGTAGCTTCCTACTGTAGGCAGAATGTGGGTGAAGGCACTCAATTTAGAGCACAGTGCTGGGGCATACAGGAGTCAAAAATTATGGTATGGCTCCTGGTAAAACACCATGATCAGAGACTACTGCAGGGCCAGTACCAGGGCTCACAGTATAAAATGGAGGCCTGGGACAGTCTCGCCCATGACCTCATCAGTGCCACAGGTATCCCCCAGACTGGTGACCAGGTCAGGCACCACCATGCTGACATGAAGCGGCAGAGGGGGGTGTACTGGAACAGTGGATCCAGGAGTCTCAGCAGATGCCCAATGCCCCTGGACAGAATAAGTACTCATTCTACTATGTAGTAAATAATTGCCAAGCTTGTATATACTATGGATAGGTATGGCTAAATATCACTGCATTTCTCTGACAGCTGCAGATGAGTGGGCTGTGAACCAGCAAGCCCATGATGCTAGGCTGCAAAGGCTGCATCGCAAGGCAGGTTAGTAATCAGTCTGCATGTACTGTCATAACAAATAAATATATCAGCTTTAGAAAGTGTTGTACCAGTAGAAATAAATGTGTAATAGTCTGCGAATAAAGGTATAACTGCTGGAGTGCTTCTGTTTACTCTTCTCTCATATGTTGGTGATCTGTTCCATACTATAAATAGTACTGTTGTATCTTAAGCAGTGTCACCCACATCATGGTAAGCAGATAAAATGCGCATGAAGTCCTGCATAACAATGTTGGAAGTGCCAAGAGGTCAGTTATATTGTACAAACTAGGAGACTTAGAAAACAGTCAAAAGTTGTACATCAATTCCCTGATAGCACAGTGTACTGTGAGTTTAGCTATAAAATTTTGTCACACAGCAGGAGTTTGAATCCTGGGAGTGCTACTAAGTTGTATGCATAATCATACCCCACAACTGTACAGATTTTGATACAATGTTCAGATAGAAAGCTGTATGCATAATTACAACCAACAACTGTACAGAATTTGCTAGAATGTTCAAGTTGAAAGTTGTATGCATATTCACAACTGTTCCAATCTGTCCAGCATGTCCAGATAAATGGTCCTTATCACCAGCTTGGTACCCTGTTCAACTGAAAATCCAGTGTGATGTTCCAAAAATTGTAGGCAACTGTCAATCACATATAACTGATATTCAAACGTTTACATAGTCAGAGATTGTATATTGAAACAAACCTGTCATTCTAGCACCTCACCCAAAGTGTATGGCAGCAATTCTCAACATATGTTGCATTAACACCTGCAGCCTGTCACTCCTGTATGTAAGACACAGGTCAAGTATATAATAATATATTAACATACCAGTGTACAATATAAGGCCATTGTGTAGTGTAATAATACATGTAAGGGAAAGACCACTGCAGTGACTAGGAATGTTGTGAAAACTACAAGGATATATTAGTTGTTAACTTGAACTCTCTCTCTCTCTCTCTCTCACCCCTACCATATCTGCATAATAATCCAATGACACTCCTCAACTGGTATGTGTACACTCCAACCTTCTGTTGGGACATATGTCCTAATGGTTTATAAATATTCACATTTGTTTCTATGCATGTGCCATGTGAAAATACACCCATATTGGTAGCCTGTTGCCATCAGTGAAACCTGCACGCTCCTGTAATGACCACTGTTGTTCCATATATGCATGTGATCTGCTTGCTCTGCAACTGTGTTAATTCTGGTGTGTTGGGTTAATGGTAATACCTATGCATGCTGTTATAACTAATACTGAATGCTGTTGACTGTTACTAACCCATATCTGTCATAAACCTGTGACAACACAACTCATATGGGAAGGCCGGTCCCAGTGGACCCACCTGTCCCACCTCAGCTGGCCATGGCCCCAGGCATCAGCACATCTGGGGCCCAGACTGCGACATCCACCTCCGTGGGCCCTGCAGTACCCTTGGGTGGAACCGCTGCAGGGAATGGGGCTCACCCCCCCTCCTCAGAGAGGGCGCAGAGGGGAACCTGTTACCTGTCAACAGGTCTGGGTGATGGTGCGTAAGGAGCTCAGTCTGGAGTATCGAGAGTGGCTATGCCAGCTTGAGGGCCGAGTGGCACTATTAGAGGGTGAGCCTGCCCCTCCTACACAGCCCCCAGCATAGACACCTTCGGGGCCATGAAGGTGCAGTGGTGATTGCCAATGGGTGTGGACCTCAGTCCCACTGTATCCCATTCAGGGCTCATGGGCTTGCGACTTCCAAACACCCCTCCCCATCCAAAGTATTTGCCCCCCACATGGGTCATATACCGGCACTGTATGCATCTTTATTGTCTTATCTGTTAACCTAGCCAACCTACCTCCCCAAATATACTGACTACACCTCCCCAACATCCCACTCTCACCTGAAAAAAGAAAACAAACGGCAATCTGTTCCCAAAAAAAATCTCGCACTATACATAGCTATCCATTTCTCACACATGTAATCTGGTCTAATTGGCATCACAATGAATATATGTTGTCCTCACCCCTCTCCCAGGGTTTGAGGGTCCAAATGTACCTGCAAATATAGTGTATATGCACAGCTGTTGCTGTAGAAGAAATGGGTAGCTATGGACCTTTCCAAGACCATTCCTGCAGATGCCTAGCTATTTTCCCTACTGCCCTTCCCTCTTTGTGCCCCATTTTTCACCACTTTCCTATCAATCCCTTTTTCTTCTCTTTTAAAGGAATTAGCATGGGGGTAATCGGTAAGCACTTTTAAGCAGTGGTAAGCGGGTTTGTGTGGGTTTGCATAGAGGTAAGCACTGCTAAAGTCTGGTTACAGTTTCTTATACTCAGCTGCTAAATTGCTTAACCTGTGTAGGCATTGCTTAGCTCCGCTCAAACCAGCGCAAACTTGCTTACAACTGTTTAAAAGTGTCTCATTCACTCTGTAACCAACGTACCTTGTTCTGCTCAGCAACAAAATAAACTGCCCCTCCAAGGCTCAAACCCAGGACTCCATATACAAAGTGATTTACCACTAAACCATGGCAGATATACATAACCTGAAGTTTTCACAAACATATCATGCAGCACAATCAGTCAACAGTACAGGAAATGTATTATTATAACACCACATAACCTGTTAATGCAAGAAGTTTAGACAAAGTATTCCACACTGTGGGTACAAATAGGGATATATGTCAACTAATGCTCTGATACACTTAAAATGTTGCTAGTTACACAGTTATATGTATTAGAACACATATGTAGAAGGAGATGAAGTCTGAAACACAAAAGTGTTGCCACTAGTTACTGACTTCAATGCTGTGATCATCCATGACAATTGCCAAGTGAATCAGGAACAGGCCATAATATGAGCCGAATATGCATGGACATATGGAACATATGTGGGCTGTAATAGTCCACACAATCCCAGAACATGTCCAACAGCATTCATAGATATCCCCAATATGACAGAATGGCAGATGTGTAGTAATCACATAGCCGGCCTACCACATGCATATGTGGAAACATAGTGGCAGTGACAATGGCATGCAGGTGAAGTACCCTGTAACAGCCCTGCATCTCTAGTGTCCCCACAAGGAGCATATCTATAACCACATAGCAGAAAGTGTTGTACAATACAATATATGGCCCAATGGTACACATACCTGACACATACTACTAGTGCAGTGTGAACATTATGTTGGAGCTCTATGGTGGTGGGAGACTGACATGTGTATTGTATTATGGTAAACTTGACATGAGGTGCTTAGACATATTACCATCATTATGTATTTCAGGGAGTATGGCACATCAGAGGAACCTCACATACATTGCCACTGAGGAGATCATCATCACCAGTATCATCCACAACTATCAGCTGCTCTTCTCACAGACAAGCATGGACAGCAGGAGAGAACAGCCATGTGGACTGATGTGGTCAGCAGTGTGAATGAGGTGGGGTTGCACAGCCAAACTTATGAGCAGATCTGCCACCATTGTAGTGACCTGCTCCGGCAAGTTCGATGTGCCGCTGTCATGCGGGGTGACCACCTTGCAACAGGGTAGGAGGGCATAACATCCATCCCCCCCTCACCAGAGTGGAGGACCTGCTCATCAGTCTGGTAGCACCTGCCCGCCCGCAAGAGCTCCAGACCCATATGGTCATGGAGGTGGGTGCTACTCACACACACCACACAATGAGCATGCTGGTAAGGTTTCAGTGCATATCAGTAAACTACTGTAGTATATGCATCTGTACAGGTAGACCATGCATGTATGAGATGTGAAGTATATTGCTGTGTAGTACCGATAAGCAGTAATGCATAAACTGTAGTACTGTGGACTTCAGCTGTTGTTGTACTGTAATATTGCAGACACCCTGTAGCAATGCCACAGCTGTGGCCACTGACATCAACTCTATCCCATGTCAATGTAGGTACCTCTGGGATACCAGCAAGGCAGCAGCTGGATGCCGTTGATTATGATTTAAGGTTATGCTTGGCAATTCACTGTGCATGTCATAGCTAAGGTGTAGAACATGTACACATCTAACACACCTACCCATAATGCATGCTGTACATGTGCACTGACAGAGCACACACCTCACTAATTGGATTACCAGCTTCAAACACATGCAATGCACAGTCCATCTCAGACAACTGTGGCTACACTCCAGTGCACATTGCCCAGGCACAGCTGACATCTGCCCAACATACACAGCTATGTCATACACAGAGCAGTTGAACATGCAACATATAATGACATCCCACTCCCTCTGCTAACACACGCTCCAGGGACCTAAACCTAATCAACACATTACACAGAACATACTGGAGGGATAGGGCCCTGTCCTGGGGAATCACCACACTCTGGAACAGACTACCCATACATGTCAGGCAATGCTAATTATTGGCCCTCTTGACAGAAACACTTGGCAATTGGATAGCATGTGTACACCACAGCCTGACAGGGGGACAGGGGAATAACAGTGGGTGGTGCATGGCAGGGAACCCCTGTGGCTAGGCTTATGTAGGCCCCAAGACCAATAGACCAGTACTCACCTATAAACCTATGTTTACCATAGGTAACATCAGCCAGGGCCCAATCATGGTCAATAATGCTCTCTACACTCACCATAGGTACAGTCCAATATCTCTGTGGTTGATCTAATGGTAATCTACCACTCATACATGCACCACTAATGATGACATATGTGAATACACATCAAGCAGTCACTACACATGTGTCCACACATGATCCAGGAATACACAGAGGCTATGAGCAGAAGAGGAAACACACCTGACTCACAGAGACACATCCTGCAATGGTGTGTACACCCATGAGGTATGGTGCACAGTACATGCCAGGGTGCTGAAAAGATGCACAGCAATGCTGTGGACATGGGTGCAGTGGGTTCCAGGGGGAGGGCCATCACCTACAAACAGAAGCCATACATCTCAGCCATGTATAATGTTGGTAACAGGGATTGACTACAGTTGCAATGCATGCTGTTCAGCCCCACATGTCCTGCATTTTGACATGTGTGTAATTACAGGTATGTGTGTGATACTGTACTGTACCATCACCTGCTATTGTGTGTGTTATGGAGTTGCGGGAGCTGTCTGTAGGTGCTGTTTGGTGTAGTGTATGGGTTGCCATGTATGGCGACTGCATGTGTGTATATCTGTGTGTGTGTGGCCATGTCTGCACACACACACATGTGTGTGTGTGTATGTACCGTTTAGCGGTGTTGTAGAGGTCTTACAGTCTGTTACCTGTTTTCCCCTCACAGGTGGCAAGGTGGAGCTGGGTCCCCCCCCCGCAGGGAATCTGATGTCACTTATACAGTCCGTGACCCTGAAGATACGTGTGTTGAGGCACAGAAATGTTCATCAGGGGTTGCAGCTGGGCCACCAATTGACAACCCACACATACCAACACCATCCACACACAGAGTCACACTGCCTATACACACCTCATCACCATTGGCCCTAGCTGAGGGACAGCCTATGGTTGGCATGGGCCAGGACAGTGTGGTATTTATGGCACATGTGTCAGAACGCAGCCGCCATAGCCAGATGTCTGGTGGGGTATCACATAGGTAGATGTGCAGGGGTGCTTGTAGAAGCACTGATGGTCATCATGCACCTGGCAGACATGCAACATCTATTTCATCCACACGCATGTTCCAGACTGTCATGGAGGCACAGGCATGAATGGAATGGTACACCAGGCAGGCTCTAAGGGCGCAGAGAGCTCATTACACCTCTGTAACTGGCAGCATCCGTTACCTAGCAGGTGCCATCCATAATTACACAGAGGTCATGGATAGATGGTGGGGTGAGACATTGGAACTCATACAAAATGTCATGTTCATGCATCAGGACATGGCGGGATGGTTGTGACGACCACGTGGACATATGCTAGCAACAGCAGCTGGAGGTCGCCTTGGACATCCAAACAGTCTCAGCTGCTCCCGTAGTGGCAGTACCAGCCCGAGCACTGTGGGGGGGGGCTGTCCACAACCCATCATATCAGACCACATGCACATGGCCCTGGCCAGTCCCTGGAGGGAACTGGATCCAGTGGATGTCTGTCAAACTTGGGGGACAGTACTCGGTCTGGATCTGTACCTGATACTGCCTGTAGCACCCCTGCCAGGCAAAGGTCTTATGTCCATGGCTGGAGACGGTGAACTGCAAACCCTGCCAGGTACAGTCTGCAGCTGTCCCACAATTCCCTGTATAGGGCAGCCACATGGAGGAACTGTGTGCATGCAGACACACACACATAAACAACAAACCTAGGACAACCACATACCTGCACACACAACATCACCATTGGCCCATAACAATACTCAGCCCCCTCACGCACACACATGTTGTCAATTGTATGGCTCAGCCTAGGCCTCTGGCAAACCAACAACACACCCTGTGCATATGATGATACCTGTGCCACTGCCTGACATCTGTATCATCGATGCAGGGACAGGCTAACATGGTTCTGATGCACAGGATGACTGTACAATACTGTAGCAATGGAATGATGTGTAGCATGTTGTCAGCAGCACAGTGAAATGCTTATATCTTGGAAGGTATAGCTATGCAGCCATGATGCTTCATAGCTTTAATTAACAATGTTGTATTGTTGTCATCAGTATCTGTTCAGATTGTGTTGTGTTTGTCATGTGCCACATGGCTGATGGGTGTAGTGGTGTCAGCAGGCCTTCTACAGTGGGCACCAGTAAGTCTAGTGGGTGGTACACCTACTATGGCTGGGTACAACACACAGTGCCTTTGGTTAGGATGCAGTACAGGTACGGGACTGTACACATGGAGGTATGTCTCCGTGCAGCTAACACATCTGTTGTACATGTAATCCCACCAAGACAGGAAATGCACAACCACACAGTGCTATATATGCAGTCTGCAATGTAGATGACATTGAACATGCTAACAGCAGGGTGTATGCCCCTCTCCCCACTCTACTGCGATCCTCACCTAAGTAACATGTGTGTGCCAATGCCGGTGGCATAGCCCTACCCTTAGGAGGGTTTGAGGTGCTCAACTACTGTGAATGGTGTAGACAAAAACTAAAAACCTGATTACATAAACTGTACAGTATTACATACAGCTATGTGGGGGATAGATGCAACAGTAACTGCAATAATGGTGCTTGCGTCCACAACAGCCACACCCAG
Organism: Protopterus annectens; assembly: GCF_019279795.1. NCBI lineage: Eukaryota > Metazoa > Chordata > Ceratodontiformes > Protopteridae > Protopterus > Protopterus annectens. Next base: position 27,011,922 of record NC_056746.1, read on the forward strand.
TGAGTTATAGCAACCCCAGTAGTGCTGCACACCTCAACAGTGTGGAGGAGGGCATTGACACATCTATGACCTGTGAAAGACTGTATGCCCAAAGGATGGCGCCTGTGGTATGTTGACATATGCCAAGCAGTCCGGGTGGAAACATATCCTGTAAATGGAGGTAGATCCCATAACAACTACACACATTCCTACAAGCAGGATGGTGTACAAAAGCCTGCTATGATCTACATAGGCATTGTGCACCTCCTAACCCTCATCTACACCTGTCATGATTAGCCTAAGGAGGTATACCAGGTTCAGGTTGTATTCTCTGCCTTTGACAAGTCCAACATTGGCAGGGTCATGTGTGTTGAGATAACCAGTGACACTGGCCATGGGTTAATTTTTGGTATACTCCATGTCCCTGTAGACCATGGTCATCAGGCTACCGGTTGGTAGTTCCCACCTGACATGGTGGGTTTGTGGATGTCCTTGCCAAGATTGGTGAAACCATTGTCAGGTGTAGGGCTATTGGATTATATGAGGGATCCCAGCTACTTACTGTACCTGCCCAGGGGGTTCCCCCAAGCATGCCATGTCACTTGACTGTACTGCATGATATGTTAGTAATGCCAGCCTTACATCCTACAGGTGGGATGGAGTACTGTTAACATGTACTGCCCTTGTTATGTAGGGTCCTGCTTATGGGATCTGCTAAGGTTGGTATTGTATTGCAGGCCAGACGTATTTGGCTGGGGGGGATACCTATCCATGCTAGATGTATGTTGTTTGGGTCTCTCAAACCCATCAATGGTGCATGTGGACATATATGTTGCGGTTATGTTCCCAGTTCTATCTAAAGATGTATGTCCATATATGCATATATTGATATATATGTGTGTTCACGTTTGACAGGGGGACAATCATTCCTTTAAACAGCCCTTTCTGCAAAGCGAAAGGACTAACCCATCATTTCTTACTGCACCACAGTTAAGAGAACTGCAGTTCTAAAGGCACCTTTGCTAGCACTCGAACTGCAAGTTGAAATACACATCGTAATGGCGGGGGTCATGACTCCCTGCACCCCACCTCTGGGGGCCTGGGCCCCCCACAACCCCCCTACTGTGATATATGGACACCTAGTGTGCACTACAGTGAGGATAGGCAAGTATTCCCATCCCCACTATATTGGCATCCGCAACCAAATTGCTTAATCTGCAATGAGCGAATGCATACTGACATTGGCACATTGCACATTCTATGCATGTATTGCAGGATTGTGCAATGTTGAGAACATACTTTAGGTCTACCAGCTTCCAGACACATGTATTTCTCCCTTTGAAAGGTGAGCCATATATATGCTGACATACATGCATTCCTAGTGCTGTCTATAAGTGGACATGTGGATATATACATATATATCGATGGCTGTATGCGTATCTGTGTATATATGTATGTATGTATTGGCTTATATAGATATATATATATATATATATATATATATATATATATATATATATATATATATATATATATATATATATATATATATTTATTTATATCTATATGTATATACATATGTCTATACCTATATCTACATATATAGATATGTTATATCCATTTAATGATGAATATATATACACACACAAATACATCTACATGGTGGAATACATTCCCTGTAGTGTTGTATACCAGGGCTGGATGATATGTATGTGGAAACATCATGATTTTGCATGTCTGCCATGGCTTAGTGGTAAATCGCTTTGTGTATGATGTGCAGGGTCCTGGTTACGAGCCTTGTAGGACCTGTTTATTTTGTTGCTGGGCAGAACACACAAACCTGCTTACAACTGCCCTACGGTGCCTTAATCACTTTCTATCCAATGGGTCGTGTTCTGGCCAGCAACAAATTAAACAACTCTGGCAAGGCTCAAACCAAGGACACTGCACATTCTAGCCAAAGCAATGTACCACTAAGCCATGACAGGTACACAGATAGTCAATGTTTCAGAAACATATCAACCAGTCCTGTCATACAATAGTGCAGATGTATACCAACATCTAGATGTCTGCGTGTGTAACTATAGTGCAACCTTAACAGATACAACATATCCATATATGTATAGATACACATGTATTCAAATATATATGTTGTTTTACTAACCCTATACACATATATATCACTATCTATGCACATATACCTATATATCTGTTAGCAGATAAATATATCTATATAGTTATATATGGCCATATATATGTAGATAGCAATTGCAGATTAACAAATACACCTATGTCTACATGCACCGCTAATGGGGTTGAGAGGCATCCCCCCACAGCCAAACACCTGCACCCTGCAATACAATACCAAGTACAGTCTGCCTCCCACAGGACATGTAATATGTGGAAGCCATCAATGTCCCCAGAATACAGATATACATACATATATGTGTATGTATATCTGTCCCCAGAATACAGATATACATACACATATATGCTGATACAGATATATATATATATATATATATATATATATATATATATATATATATATATAGATGTATATATATACATATATATATATATATATATATATATATATATATATATATATATATATATATATATATATATATATATATATATATATATATATATATATATATATATACATACACATGTGACTACACATACACGATCAGATATATGTACAGTAAGATATGTATGTAGGAGGTGCTCACAATATGGAACAGTCAGTATACCTAGAGTTAACACCTAAACAACTGGACACTGTATGGGCTAAACATACTAATGTCAATCATTGCCTGCAACATATACCCATAGAAAGGTCATAGGAAAGACACCACACACAGGTTTGCAGAAATGGGACTGCTTTACCATAACGGTCCTTTATGCCATATCATATAACTGTTCAAATACTGACAACCATATAAACGGTGTACTGCAACTGTGAAACAGTTAACTTATACAGTAGTCTGGAAAGGTTCACAACTGTTGCAGTCCAAGCCATGCCCTTCAGAATGTACAATAGTGCTGACAGACTGGGCCACAGGGTACCACACAATCAACAGTATGTACTGCAGGTGTGTAGTTCAGCAGCCTCCATCTACACTCTGTACAAACATCGTAGGAGGTAAAGACATTTTTTGATCATATGGGTTGTACCTGGAAAATGACAAGGCATAACACACAGAACAGTCTGTATTACAGGAGGCAGTAGGCTTGCAGTACCCCAAGTCATGTAAGTAATTGCAATATAGGTGGAGTATACGGTACTGTGCATCCACATATCTTGTAGCAGCTCACCCCTGATACCCCCACATTTGTAACAGCCTAGGTCATTTATGGTGCTCCCCACCAGGATTCTATGATACAAGGTCATATACCACTGTTACATACACTGGCCTCTGCAGTGCAAAGGGTGCACATGTGTTGTGTAGGTGATGCCCACACATATATGGCCCCAGCCCCAGTGTATGTGCAGGGGATGCAACAGCACTGCACTAATGGCAGCAATAGCAGTGTGATATACTCACAGCCCACTACCGAACAACCCCCAACAGCATGACAAATGTGCACAGCTTGGTATGTAGATGGGGGACAGAGGCTGGAACACAGGCATATATGTGGAACACTGTTACCATACACTAAGCAAGGTGCTGGTGTTACAAGATAGTCTGCAACATACCCTTAGTCAGGGAATTGAGGTTGGATATAGACATGGATGTAGCCATGTACTGGTAGCATGAAACACACACACTGACAGTATCATATCTGACACAGGGCTTGTGTGGTGGATGGAAAACACATGATAGATGTACCTCTGTCCAGCAAGAGGTTAGGCCCACAGTAGTGAGCTATGCAGACAGATTGCATTCCAAGGTACAGTAGTATGTACACACACACACACACCCTGTAACACCAGTACTATGCAAAGCATTACACACCTCTAACCACAGTCTATCTGTAGTTCCTGAACCTCCTACAAATATGTGTCCGCTCTGAGTGTGCAAGTTCTCCTGTAAGAGGTACTGCTACCTGCTGCCTGTATCACTGATGCCCACACACAGGACGGATGTCTATCACACAGGAAATGTAAAGGGACCACGGCCACATGCTGTAGGGTTTATAGTGGGTGGTTGCCATGACAATGGTAATCAATGTAGTGCATGTGTCATTATATATATATATATATATATATATATATATATATATATATATATATATATATATATATATATATATATATATATATATATATATATATATTATATATATATATATATATATATATATATATATATATATATATATAGTATATATATATATATATATATATGTGTGTGTGTGGCTATCTGGATAGATATATGTACATATATTTCCACATATGTCCTGGACATGGAGTGTAGCTGTACCCCAGCCCCTACAGTCCCAATGTCGTAGTGCAAAGGGATGTCAGGTATGTATAGCAGGTATATTACTAGACTGTTGTTACTGTCATTGGGATTGTCTTCACAGACATGGTGTGTGTGGATACTGAAATTTGTTTATAACATGTATGCCATTGGCTACTGACAGACATCTTATGGAAATCACTGGAAAGTACCGCTGCTAGCATGTAATGCCCCTGTGGAGTGCAGCAGAGATATTGGTCACTATATATGGAACTTCAGACACACCCTGTACAGTTCAGAGGTATGCATATATTCCCTTAGTGCACCACATGTGTACCAAGCCTGAAAATATGGATGTAGACAGCCATGTAGATGGGTATAACACATATCAACTGGTATACATTTGGCACCATCATTTTTGGGTTCACACACTCCTATCTGGCCTGACACATAATGACTGCTGGCACAGGGGTGCCATGGATACATACTACCCACTAGATATTGACATACATCTGTACAGCAACCCACTGCTCTGTCTGACATACATGACATTTAAGGGAGGCATGGCAGCAGTACAGCTGGCAAGTATTTGCACATGACATCCCACTGGTTAAGTACACTAAGCTGCTAGGCATGTAACACGGCACTGTGCAGGCTACAGGCAGACTGGCACAACACTGGCCTACATCTCGTATGGGGGAGTGCACATGTATTTGCATATATAGCAGGCTTCAACAGCCATGTCACAGCACAGGGTAAGTTACACCTGTGTGAAAATGCATAACCACAACCAATGTGAACACAGCGACAGCCACATATGGTAAGCTAGCATAATATTACAGAATATGGACTATCTGTTCTACACCATCCTCATATGTGTCACTCACAGAATGTCCCTACATATTCTGGGCTGCTACACAGTTTGGTCTGATGGCTGTCTGTGGTATGGGACATGTGTGTGTATGGCCCTACAAACATGTATGGCAAAACAGTACCACACAGTGGGGCAGCATGTAACATCTGATAGAAGGGGAGCTAGGATAATGACATCTACCACAGTGTGTACACAAGCTAAAGTACATATTAACAATACACACACTGCCGACATTCACCATCACTACACAGACCTCAGTACGGTACAAACAACCACAGAATGTCGAGCTTATGTCATGAAGTAGAACCCCTACTGTATATGACATGTGTAGCAATCTGATATATCACTGGCTTATCAGATATGGTGACACTATTTATGGCGTACAGCACATATGCACCACTTCATGCATGCCATATGTACAAACGTTGACAGTGGTGTGGCTGACCGCACTTACACAGGGCCAGTATAGACATGTTGCTGTGATAACCTTCCATATTTTCTATTGTAACGGTGTTTGTTGCAACATATGTCCTATGAGGGAGAGGAATTCAGTAACTGTCATGGCCTTCAACATCTACAGACTGCAATCCTCACACTACCATCTGCATTCCACAGATAGATGCACTGTGGCTAACACACAAAACCATAGGCACAACACTGCCTAGTCTGCAGATGACCCTGCAGATGGGGATTCTTCATATACATGGAACTGACATGGCAGGTATTAATACATGTACGACAGGCATATCCAGACCAACACTGTTAAACAAACATTACTCCACATGCAGTATAGCAGCACTTACAGTCTGTAGTCAGGTCAGGCACATCCCCCTCCTGTTTGTTCCCCTTTTTCCACAGTGAATGTTGTTAGAGGTAAACCCTAATCCATTTGAGATGCTGTTTGCCAAACAATCTATCTACTGCTCACAGTAACTGAAAAGGCCCAACACCACCATGATGTTTTTAGGTATTGAAGTGTGTTTCCATGCAATTGGCTATGGGATTGTTACCACAGCTGTTCCACATGCAATCAGCAATGAGAGGGCTGCAATTCATGCAGAGACCATCAGATGATCATGAGCATCATGTAAACTACGCATGCTGCTGCCTAAGTTAGGCAGGTGTGGGTCTCCACATCCACCAGAAAGGGAGTGAGGGAGGTAGACAGAGGCAAAGACATGTCAGGGAGGGGTGGGAGTGTAAACCTGAAGCATGTTTGTGTCAAAAACCTTCCAAAACAGGGTATCAAACCCCTGCCAACTATGTAGTGCTATCACAGTTCAATGCAGCTATTGGATGCACCACATGGGTTACCTGATGTGGACCACTAAGAACATATATGTGAGGGTGAGTGACATCTGCAACAGGGATACAGTAGATATGCGGTAGGTGTCGTACATGTGCCTGTCTGCATGAACAGGTGCCAGTGTAAACAAAGGCACACTCACACGTGGATGCACACACATTGACACCCTTGGCAGGGCCAGGAGTGCAACTCATCACTAGTGGGATTGCCACAACACATCAATAGGTTCATAGGTTCATAGGTTCATACTAGGCTATCTGCCCGAGGGCATTTACAAGCCTAGCCCATCGTTTTGTGGCTTACGCCACCCCTTTAGTATGGGGAACTATACCCATTATTTTGCTGTGCCTCTGTCGAGCAGTGACACTGAGGTTATCCCTGGGGTATATCTGTGATCTCCCATCCATTGGTCAAGATTTCTCTTGAACAAGGCCAGCGAGGTGCTCTGCCTCACATGTACCGGATTTTGTTCCACAGCATAGGAGTCTTTGGGTGATGAATCTATCCCTCCAGCACGTCCTATTAATAGCCGTGTCAAGGTTTAAGTCTCCTGCCCTTGTGGCTCTGATGGATCTAGATTTTTTGAGGTGAAGCATATTCATCAAATCTGGGTTTGACATGGCCTTGTATGTTAGGCAAAGGTCACCTCTGAGCAAGTGTTTAGCGACTGAATAGAGCTGGAGTTCTTTCAGTGGCAGCATAGGACAGATTTTTGAGACCCTTTATCCTTTTGGTGAGGAACTTTGTGGCCTCTCCAGCTGCTGCAAGTGTCGGGTCAGATACATTCGAATGGGGCATTGTACTCAATCATTGGTCTGATGAGTGATGAGTAAAGGAGACTATGACCTCCCTTGATCTAGATGAGAATCCCTTCATGATAAGGTGGGCAATGTAGAAGGTCTTCCTAACTACTTTAGCTACATGGGTGTCGAATGACAGACTACTATCAACCTGGGTCCCCAGGTCCCTGATAACTTCTTCTGTGCTCAGTGGATTGCCACCTATTTGGTAGCTAGGGTAACCTTGTTTTTCGAAGGGTATGACTATGCATTTTTGGCATTTAACTTTAGGCCGTGACTCTGGCACCAGTTATCCGCTTCTGTGAGACCCTTCTGAAGGATATCTGTATCAGATGTGTTTTCTACTATGGCCCAGTTTGCAGTCATCTGCAAACTTTGTCAGCCATAACCCTCCTGTGTTTGCTTGTACTTGAAAAGTAGATGCCAAACAAGAGGCCCAGGACTGATCCCTGTGGGACACCACTTGTGACAGGCTTTGAGTCTGACATGGCGCCAGCAACTCTGACCCTGTGGGTTCTGTCACTCAGCCAGTTTGCAACCCATCTTGTGATGTATGGGTTGACATTTAAGCTGATGAGTTTTTCAATGATACCCGAGTGGGGTATTGTATCGAAGGCCTTAGCCAGATCGAGGTAGGCTGTATGGACTGCCTTTCCTCATCAATGGCTTTGGTGACTGTTTCAAAAAGTCAACCAAGTTTAAAAGGCATGATCTGCCTTTGACAAAGCCAAACTGGGTTGGATCCAAAGTCTGCAAATCCTATGTCTTTATTTATGAGGTCCATTATGATCCTCTCCATGGCTTTGCAGATAAGGCTTGTCAAGCTAATGGGCGTAATTTCCAGGGTCGGTGGAGGCATCGCTTTGTGAAGTGGTACCACAGTTGCAGTGCCACTCCTGGGTACGTATCCAGAGGTAAGACTTTGATTAAACAGCTGTCCTAGCTGTGGGTTTAATTCCTCATTGAGTTCATGGAGCACACAGCCGGGACACCATCAGGTCCCATGGATGCTGTGTTTTTGCTTTGGAGAGAGCAGTTCTCACTTGCGCTGGAGATGTTTGGGGGCTGCAATCGTTGGTATAGATATCTCTCCTTTGGGGGAGGAGAAGTTTGCACTGAACCTGTCAGCCAGTATGTTGGCAATGTCTGTAGGATCAGTAATCTTCACATCATTTTGAACTAGCTCTGAGCATATCTGGGAGTTTCCTCCCAGGTTTCTAACATAGCTAAAGAAGGCCTTATGATTGTCTTTTGAGTCTTTAGCTATTTTTCTCTCGAAATTTGCTTTGGATGATTTTATGAGAGCTCTTAGTTTTTTACTTATAGTGATCAAGGGTGTCTTACCTTTTAAGGATTTTGCTCTATCTTGTAGTAGCTTCCTCCTTTTGTTGTAGAGTTTGTTTATGGCTGGGGTCCACCAGACTGGACGCTTGCCTTTGTTACAAAGAGTCTTTGTTTTGCTTGGGATTGCCTTATCCATGCAGTCCTGCAGGTGCTGGTAGAAGGCATTTGTAAGTGATTCAGCGGCTTGAGTACTGTTTTCCGCTCGGGGCCTTAAAGGAGACCACACTAGTCTTTAGAAGTGTGAAGTCGGCTTTGAGAAGTTCTTTACTGTGGTCTTTTTATTTCAGGTGGGGTGGGATGAGGACCTCCAGCGAGATTAGTTTGTGGTCTGATCTCACCAGTGAGGGGTACACCTCCGGTGTTGAACATTGTGCTCCCATGTTCGTGATGATGAGATCAAGTATGTTATCTCCTCTTGTGGGATGGTGACTAGTTGTTCCATGGCATTTGAGTTTATGAATTCCAGGAACTTTTGGGCTAGGGTGTTTGGGCTTGAGTAGTGTTCCCAGTCTATATTAGGGTAATTGAAGTCACCTAGTATGATGGTGTTTGGTGATACATTTATCCCTCTAGTGTTTTCAGGAAGGCCATGTGAGGTTCCTGAGTTTGTGAGGGTGGCCTGTAACATGCTACAATTTGCAGAGCAGTCTTGCCTATGGTTAATTGCACCTGGATGGTCTCCGATGCATCGTATGCGTTGCCACCAGTCTTGAGGTGTGGGTGTCCTTGATGAATATGGATACCCCCTCCTTTCTTGGTATTGTCCGGATTTTGGGGCCGAACGCATGATATGAGGTAAAACCTGATAGCGCTGGGTGCTCTCAGGAGCCTTGAACCAGGTTTCTGTCACAGCACAGACATCGATGTTCTCCATACTGAGAAGGGCCTCGAGTGCATTTTGAGATTGAGACTTCTGGCATTGAGCAGCATTACCCTTAGTTTTTTCCTTTTTGTGTTCTAGGGTGGTAGGTTTAGAATTTGAGCCTTGCCTAAAAAGGCACTATGGGGGTGGCAAGAGCCTTTGCCAATATCCGAATCCCAGGGTGACAGGTGCAAGCCGTCCCTTGCGAAGCAGCGTGGCTTGTCCAGCATGTCATCCCAGGCAGACAGACACTGGATCCCCTTTGAATGACACCAGTGTTTAAGCCAATTGTTAAAGCTGATCATCTTATCTCTGTATTGTGGCATCATTCTTGGTGAAGGTAGGATACTGCTCAAGGTCAGGGTCATACCTGCCTGGGCTACATAATCAGAGAGCACCTCAATGTCTCTTTCATGTAGTCCAGGAGGTACGCCTCAGGTCGCTTACACCAGCGTGGACAATGACTGAGTCATATTTGTACCTGCTGTTGAGAGACCTGAGTGCTTGCGTTATGTGGCGGATTCTAGCGCCCGACAGGCAGCTTACTGTGACCTTCTCCTTACTCAGTCTGATGAGCGGACGCCAGTGTGTCTGACTATGGAGTCACCAATGACTAGTGTGTCTGGCATTGTGTTTGGCCTTAAGGGCTGTGACTGTTTGACACTCTGACTGTGAGGTCTATGTGTTGCAGGTGTTGTGTTCTGAGGTGGTGGTTGTTTGGGTGTCTGCTTTGGTGGCCTCTGCTGTTTTGGTAGATTTTGATCAGAGCCTCCGAGTATGTCTTTGTGTGTTTATGTGTATGATTTGAGGTTGTAATGGTACTATGTGAGACTGGGTCTATAGTGTGTGTGGTAACCTTCTCCTCCTGACTGGTCTTGCCAGTCCTATGTTGAGAGAGCTCAGCCTCCAGTTTGGCCGATATACTTGCATCTCTCGCATGTATTTGCGTTCTGTGCGAGGAGCAGAGCGTTGTCTGTGTACATGAGGCAATTGTAACATTGCCTCAATATTCCCAGGTTCACCAGCTGAGCAGGAGAGGACACTAGCAACTGATCCCTCGACATGCTAGAAGGAATAGACAAAAAAAACTTTAAAAAGATTCCGGGGGACGTGGGTGACCGAGAAATGGGGGGTTGCCTTTTTGGGGTACTATCTATGACAAGAGTGCCGTATCAAGGTAATAAGTACTGTAGGAGCAAGTGCTACGCTTTAACAGATAGAGAATAGTCTACTTGGAGTCAAGTAGAGATGATCTTTTAATTATAGGATACGCTGATTAGATCAGTAGTATAGTTCGAGGAAGGTAGTTTTAAGGGAAAATTTGAAGAGTGGATTTTAGGTAGCCCGAATAGTTTAAACCTGCTTACGCGCTGCCCTAGTGTGCAACGGTAGCAACTCCACGCCAAATCGGGCTAAATCGCTAATGCGCTAAAGCATGCTTTATAGCAGGGGGCTGGAAAAGACAGGAAATGACCCAAAATGGTCAATAAACTACAAGTTACTGCCTTAAACCACTCCTCTGAGGACAAATGAAGGAGTTATGGAAATGACCCCTAGTGGCCAATAAAACTACAGTTTCAAGTCAGTAACCACCTCCCGGGGGGCAGGGAAGCTGCTCAATGTTAGTCACTGCCACTGATGAATACAGAGACCCTCCTTCAGCCCAAGCAAAAATGGCCTCACAGAAACTTTCAAACAGTTCAGGAACAGCAAGCCTGTAACTGAACTATTTTAACTCTCAGAAAAGTGGGAAAAAGCAAGATTTTTTTGTTTTGTTTTTACAGAGATAGCAGAGGTTCACAAGTAATATCAAGTTATAACAGTGCAGTAAATGACCCCACACAAGAGTGCTAGGTCAAGGACAGAAAATATGCAAGTTTTAAGAAAAACGATTTAAAATTAAGTGCAAACAGGAAATTCAGCAAACAGCTTTTGGTTGTGCTCTAAATACAGCTACTAATGCAGAAATCAAGTTTAACAAGCCAGAAAATGCTCAAGCTAGGCAGCTATGCAGAAAAACTTAGCAAATAAACAGAGAAAAAATACTTAAAATCTCAAAAGTAGCTCCCTTCTTCTCTCAGCGTTTTTTCCTCTTGGAGGGTGCTTCACCAACAGCCAACAAGCCTGAAAAGACGCTCAAACCACGAGGCAACTAGGTTTTAAGAGAGGAAGATGAAGGAGTTATGGAAATGACCCCTAGTGGCCAATAAAACTACAGTTTCAAGTCAGTAACCACCTCTCCGGGGGGCAGGAAGCTGCTCAATGTTAGTCACTGCCACTGATGAACACAGAGACCCTCCTTCAGCCCAAGCAAAAATGGCCTCACAGAAACTTTCAAACAGTTCAGGAACAGCAAGCCTGTAACTGAACTTTTTTAACTCTCAGAAAAGTGGGAAAAAAAGCAAGATTTTTTTTTTTGTTTTGTTTTTTACAGAGATAGCAGAGGTTCACAAGTAATATCAAGTTATAACAGTGCAGTAAATGACCCCACACAAGAGTGCTAGGTCAAGGACAGAAAATATGCAAGTTTTAAGAAAAAAACGATTTAAAATTAAGTGCAAACAGGAAATTCAGCAAACAGCTTTTGGTTGTGCTCTAAATACAGCTACTAATACAGAAATCAATGTGCAGGTATCACATGCACCACACAGGTCATAAGGATGCCGTGTGGGCAAAGAGTATGAGAAGATGTCAGACATTAGACAGCATGTTTCTGTATGCCCTGGGGGGTTGTAGTGAGTGTGGATGTAGACATACGCACCATACAACACACATATGAACACACAGGGTGCCAGTTCTAACATGCATGGGTGCATGTCTACACGGGTGTGTGGTGGTCAACTGTGCCAGCAGGCTGTACAAGGGTAGGTGATGGGTGTATCTTGGCATTAGGCCACATGACAATGGTTTGCATTGTGGCTCAGGCCTGTATTTGCTGCATTTGCCCAAACAGGTATGTATTGTATCCCCATCCAGGCACCTGAGTGACTATTGTGTGTGGCCAGTGCTGTACACCACATGCCATGTATGTGTTCCTTAGTCCATGACATGGATGGTGTCTGGGATGTGCACACCTTCCACATGCATGTACAGTTACATGTGGACTGTACCTGGGGTGTCTGGCCCATGTTGTGAACACAGATTATCATCAGATGTGCCAGTCTTGCCCACCTGTGGCAGGAACTGGTAATGGGCAGCAGGTTTACCTTTCACCTACATTGATGGCATGCCAAAACAACATGTTGTCAGGCATGGTATGTCCGTTGTGAGTCAAATTAAGACACCACAGATGGTGCAGGTGTCCATTGGGGAACATGGTAGAGGTGCACTGTCTGCATGTATGTGCATATTGGGCAGATGGACAGGGTGACATGCCCTCTGTAGCCCACTGCTATCACTGCATAGCTACTATCAGTGGCCAATATGCAGTGTACTACCCACATATTGGCTGCTGCCTAGGCATATGTGTTCATATGACACATGGGTTGAGTGTGTGCTCTGGGTAATAGTGGGGTTGCTAACTTGGATTGGCTGGCCTTGATGTCACATGTATGGGTATGGCTTTGCACCCCGGCCTCCCAGCTAATTCACATCTGTTATCCCTGTATGGTTGATATTGTGATATATAGTAGGGCCACCATAAAAGAAATTAGCAAAACCCTGCCCACATTGCCCACACTCACCTCTACACAGGATATGAGTCACAAACACACACCTGTCATGTCTGGGAGTAGAACCCCTACCTAACAACTTTATTACACTACACAATTATAGTACATGCCACAGACATTATCGGAGTACTATTTTCCCAAAAGTGTATTTCACAGTGAATGACATCAGCAGGATTACCAAAGTAGGGCATTTCAACTGTACTGCAAGTGACTAGACTAAAATGCATTGCTCCCTACACAGACAGTGAGGCACACACAAAACATCCAGAACTGATATGTGTGGGTATAGAACCCCTAACCATGGTCTATAGTACACTATAGCATAGAGCTATTATGGGATACACCACAGGGATTGCTAGCAATGTCCTTCCCCAAAGGTGTATTTCACATTGAATGACATCAGCAGGTTTACCAAAGTAGGTCATTCCAACTGTACTGCAAGTCACTAGCCTAAAATTCATTGCTCCCTACACAGACAGTGAGACACACACAAAACATCCACAACTGACATGTATGGGTATAAAACCCCTGATCGAGGTCTATATCACACTACAGCATAGAGCTGTCATAGGCCGCACCACTGGGATTACTTAAGAGCTTTTTCCCTAAAGTTTTGGTTCACAATGAATGACATCATCAGGATTGGCAATGTAGGGCATTTGAAATGTACTGTGAGTGAGTAGCCTATGATGCATTGCTCCATACATGCAACACAGGTGTATTTCTAGGTGAGTGACATCAGCAGCTTTGCCAAAGTTGAGTATATGAATTCTAACAAGTGGGAGTAACCTAAAAAGCATTGTTTGTTATTTAGTCAAAAAGACATGCAGACTCACCCACACATCTGTCATGTCTGATAGTAGAACACTTACCTAATGACTTTATCACACTACAGCAGTATGCCGTTACAAGATATGCTACAAGGATTACTGGGCCATTACTTTCCCAGAGTTGTATTTTCAGGTGAGTGACATCAGCAGCCTTGCCAACGTTGAGTATGTGTATTGTATGGATTGTGAGTGGCCTAAAAAGCATTGCTCTTTATTCAGTTAGACACACACACAGATTCACACACCAACACAGTTGCCAGGTCTGGGGTTAGAACACCAACCTCATTAATTTATCACACTGCAGCAGTGCACAGTTACAAGATGCGCTATGGAGATTACTGGGCTATGGTTTCCCCAGAGGTGTATTTCTAGGTGAGTGACATCAACAGCCTTGCCAAAGTCAAGTATATGTATTGTATGGGGTGTGAGTGGCCTAAAAAGCATTGCTGTCTGCTCAGTCAGGCACACACATGCACAGATTTGCACACCAACACACGCACACAGTTGCCATGTCTGGGGTTAGAACACCCACCTCACTACTTTTTCACACTACACAGTTACAAGGCACACTATAGCGATTACTGGGCTATGATTTTCCCAGAGGTGTATTTCTAGGTGAGTGACATCAGCAGCCTTGCCAAAGTCGAGTATGTGTATTGTATGGGGTGTGAGTGGCCTAAAAAGCATTGCTTTTTTCTCAGTCAGATACACACACCACCACACACTTGCCAGGCCTGGGGTCAGAACACCTACCTCATTTCTTTATTACAGTACAGCAATACACGGTTACAAGATGCACTACGGAGCTTACTGGGCTATGATTTCCCCCAGAGGTGTATTTCTAGGTGAGTGACATCAGCAGCCTTGCCAAAGTTGAGTATGTGTATTGTACGGGGTGTGAGTGGCCTAAAAAGCATTGCTCTCTATTCAGTCAGATACACACAGATTCACAAACACAGTTGTTAAGTCTGGGGTTTGAACACCTACCTTACTAGTTTATTACACTAAAACAATATGCAGTTGCAGGACTCGCTACAGAGATTACTGGGCTATGATTTCCCCAGAGGTGTATTTCTAGTTGAGTGACATCAGCAGCCTTGCCAAGGTTGAGTATATGTATTGTACGGGGTGTGAGTGGCCTAAAAAGCATTGCTTTCTTCTCAGTCAGACATACACACCACCACACACTTGCCAGGTCTGGGGTTAGAACACCTACCTCATTACTTTATTACAGTACAGCAGTACGCAGTTACAAGAATCACTACGGAGATTACTGGGCTATGATTTCCCCCAGAGGTGTATTTCTAGGTGAGTGACATCAGCAGTCTTGCCAAAGTCGAGTATGTATTGTACGGGGTGTGAGTGGCCTAAAAAGCATTGCTCTCACCTCAGTCAGACACAGATTCACACACCAACACAGTTGCCAGGTCTGGAGTTAGAACACATACCTCACTACTTTATCACACTACAGCAGTACGCAGTTACAAGACACGCTATGGAGATTATTTGGCTAGGATTTCCCCAGAGGTGTATTTCTAGGTGAGTGACATCAACAGCCTTACCAAAGTCGAGTATGTGTATTGTACAGGGTTTGAGTGGCCTAAAAAGCATTGCTCTCTATTCAGTCAGATACACACAGATTCACAAACACAGTTGCTAGGTCTGGGGTTTGAACACCTATCTCACTACTTTATAACACTACAACAACATGCATTTGCAGGACACGCTACGGAGATTACTGGGCTACAATTTCCCCAGAGGTGTATTTCTAGATGAGTGACATCAGCAGCCTTGCCAAAGTCGAGTATGTGTACTGTACGGGGTGTGAGTGGCCTAAAAAGCATTGCTCTCACCTCAGTCAGACACAGATTCACACACCAACACAATTGCCAGGTCTGGAGTTAGAACACCTACCTCACTACTTTATCACACTGCAGCAGTACGCAGTTACAAGACACGCTATGGAGATTATTTGGCTAGGATTTCCCCAGAGGTGTATTTCTAGGTGAGTGACATCAACAGCCTTACCAAAGTCGAGTATGTGTATTATACAGGGTTTGAGTGGCCTAAAAAGCATTGCTCTTTATGCAGTCAGACACACACACACACACACACACACACACACACACACACACACACACACACACACACACACACACACACACACACACAGTTGCCAGGTCTGTGGTTAGAACACCTACCTAACTACATTTTCACACTACAGCAGTATGCAATTACAAGACACACTAAGGAGATTACTGGGCTATGATTTCCCCAGAGGTGTATTTCTAGGTGCGTGACATCTGCAGGCTTGCCAATGTTGTGTATATGAACTGTACTGAGTGTGAGTAGCCAAGAAAGCATTTCTCTCTACACAGGAAGAGACCGAGACACGCACACATACACACACTCACAAAGTTGTCAAGCCTGGGGTTAGGACTACTACCTAACTAGTTTATCAGTACAGCAGTACACAGGTATGGGACGCTCCATGGGGATTACTGAGCTACAGCACCCCCAAAGGTGCATTTCACATTGGATGCCCTCAGCAGGCTTGTCATGATACTGCTATGGGGAGGCAGTGTGTGCACGGGCTGTAACCCATTCATGTAGGGGTTGATATGCCACATGCGGGCACACATGGGGTCATATGCCACAGGTACATGTTTACAGCTACTAGGTGACAACTTCCTTGTACAGTCATGTTGCACAGCTGGCACGTGCAACATGCCGTCATGCTGACAGATACTGGTGGCTAGTATCTGCAGTGAGTGACACCTGCACCTCATGTGTTTTGGGCCTTTTGACTGTGTGCTGGGTGGGATAGGCCCAGATGACTCCTTGTTATGGTCACCCTCTTCAACACATCTATGTCTGTCTACCTTTGACTTACTATAGTGTGTTGTCCTTACATATATATCTATATTCCTATCCACTGTGTGTGCAAGGCACGAGTGGTGCATACTGACATGTGTCTGCACCGAGAACTGCAACTGCCAGAAATGTGTGGTCCACTGTTGTTTGCTGACATGGCCTTCTTGTGTTTAAGTGTGTGAGCATGCCCAGTATGGCCATCTATATTGCATGTGTGGATCAAGTCCAGGTGGTTTGTACTGCGGTGCTGACCTTTGTGTTGTACACAGACAGGTAGCATGCTGTGTCTGCAGGATATAAATCAGTCATTTGGCATTGACTATTGCTACATTTCTGCATAGCGGGGAGGGACACCAAACTGTTTCTACATTTTTACACAGGGGTGGGGGGCACACCTGACTGTTACTATAAGTGTACATAGGATGGTGGGGCACACATTACACTTTTACACAGTTACTAAGACTGTACTGGTATGTCAGGTAGACCATTTCAGTCTGTAGTCTTACCTATCATGCTGGTTAGAGGCATACCGGTGTACTACAGATCATAGCTTTCACTACCTACATATTAGTTTCTGACTTCCTAGCCTTCACAACTTACATCCAACTGGCTGGCCTGCTGTAGTCTGTCTGTACAAGGCTGGGGTAGGGGTTACCCATGGGGCTCATTCAGAGGCCATAGTACAGCATTTTTTTGTGCTTGTCTACACCTATCCTGCTGGCTGTGACTGTTGTTGGGTATGTGACCCCCCCGACTGGCACGTGTGAGTCACTTACCTTGTGAGTGTCCCAGTATTGAGGGTGATGATGCAGGGCTGCCTATGTCAGATGCACATAGTACACTCCCTGTACATGGCTGAGCACAGGTAGTGTCATGTTTGGCATCCCTTTTACTGTATGTGTGAGTCAGAGAGAGGTGTCAGTGCATGTGCTATGCGTTGCCTCTTTGCCAAGGCCAGGGCATAATGGGCAGGCCTCCTTCTGCCTACTGGGGCAGGCTCAGGTTGCTCCTCCTCTGAGTCACTCTGTGCCTGTGCAGGCCTTGACACTGGTGGGGGGCTGTGTGGCCCTACCCCATGCTGTTCCTGCTGCAGCTGTTTCCGCAGGATCATATTGTGTAGCATGGCACTTACAAGGACAATTTGGGTACATGTAGTTGATAAGTACTGCAAGGCTCCACCAGATGTGTCCAGGCACTGGAACTGTGACTTGAGCATCCCAAAAACATGGTCTATTATGATTCATGTTTGTGCGTGTGTGTCATTATGAAGTTCTTGTTCGGGTGTGTGTGCATTTCTGATGGGTGTCATCAACCATGGCTCTAGTGCATATCCAGCATCCCCTACTAGGTGACCCTGTGGGATGTCCCCATTGGCAAACATTTGGTACAGCTGCGTCAGATGTGGGAATCATGGTAGCTTCCAGGGCAGCCAGCACACACATTCATTATTATGACCTGGGAATCACACATGACCTGGAAGTTGATGGAGGGGAAGCCCTTGCGGTTGATGTAGACCATACCCAGCTCACCTGGTGGTGCTTTAATGCATATGTGCATGCAGTCTATTGCACACACTACCTCAGGGTATTCTGCTATTTGGTGGAAGAGACGCATATTGCTGGCCAGTGCCTCACGGGTGATGGGGAAATATACATGCTTACCAACATGTGCTGACATGGCATCCAGGAACTGGTGGAGTACCCTGGATGTTGATGACTGTGAAATCCCCTTTATATCCCCAGTTGGCCTTTGGAAGGTACCTGTAACTAGTATTCTTAGGCCTACACATACCTTGGTATCCAGTGGGATGGGTTTGCCTCTGTTAGTTCTGTGTCAGGCATGGCCAGCACAGCTCAACAATTTGCAGTAGGAGGTCCCTGTCCACAATATAGCGCTCCACTATCTCCAGCTCATGTAGCCCTAGGTAGGTTACCCTGGGTCTGTACACTCTTCTCCGTCTCCTCACTGTGCTTGCTCAGCAGCATTCACATCCTCACCACCCACAGCCTCTTGCACATGCTGGTTTATGAGGAAAAGCAGCCCCTAACATTTTTTCTCTTGCTTTCGTTTTGTAAAATGTCCCCATTTGTATACACCAGTGGTGGAGAGTTTTGGGGAAAAATAAGGGAGAAAGGTGTTTGTATAGTTTATAGTGGTATGCTGGGCTGGGCTAGTCTGCTGCCTGTGTAATTGGCTGATTCTGATACATTTCACCTGCTGTTTTCCCTTCCTACTGCCTCCCTGTTTAAGCCTGTGTGTGCTCCGCGCAAACGGAGTGCTCAAATGTGCATAGAGCTGCTATTTCCTGGTTTAACTTCCTTTTTCTTCCTGTAAAACCCAGTGGGCGGCACACACACCAGCTTACACTTTGTGAAGAATGCTAGGCAGGTTTAGACACACCCCTAGTTTAGCTGTGCTAACCTAGGAGCAATCCCGAGTCACAGGTCTCCAATCCGCTTACAGTATGCCTGCCACCTCCACATGATGTCACCTATTTCCTAGTCTTGCACCCAGCTATTTATACTCTTACACTCTTGGGATCTGCCTCACAACCTGGGAATATCTGGGATTCACTAACCTTTCCCTCATTTGCATAGGATTGCCTGCTAATGCATAGTTTCGTGTCCCACACTGAGCCTCCCCTTTAGCAACCACTACTCACTGGCCAGGTTGTCTTTTGCCTGCCATTGACTTGCATGGCAGAATACTGATTTTTGTTAGAATGCTCATTTTCAGTTTATTTTCCCCCTGATCCCGTTTGCGCGCCACTGCCTTATGCTTAAACATTCGAAATCAGCAAAAAAAAAAATAAAAGTAGTTTTATTTATTTTTTAAACATTTTGCAATGCCAATGGCCTTCTACTTGGCCATTGGTATGCTTCCTCAATAATATGCAGCCTTTATTTGGAGCTGTCATAGCTCCATTTTGGAATTTGCAGAAATGTACTCGGTTACTAACAGAGTACATTTCTGCAGATTGCACTCGTCTTGCACGGACTATTGTAAGCTTCTTGGATTGCAATATCACCTCATTTGCATGGATTTCTCCAGCAAATTAGGTGATTTGCATACCAGGGCTTAGTCCGTGGAAGATTAGTGCTGGAGTTCTCGTGCACGCCCCTGATGGCTGTTCCTAGATCACACGGCAGACATATTGCCTGCGTGAGCTACTGCACTCATCTTGCACTCCGTACAGGCTTTTGAGAATTCGGGGGGAGGTATCACCATATTTGAGTAAAATAATAAAAGAAGGAAAAATAATAAGACAATTGAAAAATAAGGAAGGTAAGCAAATAAGACAGCAAGAAGGAATATATGAAACATTTAAATAATATGTATTGGAATTATTTGTTAAGAGAGAAGAAAACAGAACAAATTTATAACGGTGAAAAATTAAATAAGGAAGATAATGAGTATTTAGAACAAAAAATAACCATGAAATAATTGAATAAAATTCTAAAAGATATTAACATGAACTCTGCAACAGGACTGGACAGAATTGAATATGGTATATATAGAGAAATGAAAGAGTGGCAAAAAATATTTTTTATATAAATTATGAATGAATGGTTAGAAACTGGAATTAAAGAGAAAGAGATATGTACATGAGTTACAAAATTTCTATTTAAAAGAGAAAATAAAGAGGGGGTAAAAATGGAGGCCTATAACATTGAATAATACAGATTATATTTTTTTATGAGAATAATAACAAAGCTTTTACAGACAAAAATGAATAGAATATATGACCAAAATGTATTTGGAAGAAAAGAAAAAGGAAGTCAAGAGTTATTATCTATAACAAGAGAAATAACTGATGATATTATAAATAAAAATGTAGAAGTAAAGCTTGTGATAATATCCAATATAAATCATTATGGGGAATTTTGCAGGCATATAAGGTAAGCAAAAAATATTACAAGTAATAAAATCTGTTTATGAAAGGAACTATGTGAAACTAAATGTAAATGGCTGGATTGGAGAAGAAATACAAATAGCATGTGGAATAAAGCAGGGCTGCACAGCTAGTAGTGTAATTTTCTCATTAGTTCTGAATGTAATAGTGACAGAAATTAATAAAATGTCAAGTAGTGGTGGATACAAAATGATGAAGGAAGTACAATTGCCAATAATGTATAATTATGTGGATTATATTGTATTAATTGTGAACAATAAAGTATGGATGGAAAAAGTAAATGAAAAATTAAGTATAAATTAAAAAAAATGGTTTAAGTATAAATAAGGAGAAAAGTAAAGTATTTGGTTTTGCCTCTTAAACCTGGTTGATTTCATTGAAACAGTCACCAAGGCCATTGACGCGGGGAAGGTGGTCCACACAGCCTACCTGGACCTCGCAAAAGCCTTCGATACAATACCCCACTCGGGCATTATAGATAAGCTCACCAGCTTAAATATAAACCCCTATGTCACTAGATGGATTGCAAACTGGCTCAAGGACAGAACCCACATGGTTAGAATTGCTGGAGCCATGTCAGATTCCAAATCAGTTACAAGTGGTGTCCCACAAGGCTCAGTCCTGGGACCTCTCTTGTTCGGTATATATTTCTCAGAGGTACAGGCCAACACGGAAGGACTGTGGCTGACCAAGTTCGCAGATGACTGCAAACTGGGCGCCATAATCGACTCTCCAACCGACACAAGCATCCTCCAAAAGGGCCTCATAGAAACAGACAACTGGTGCCAGAGCCATGGCCTCAAGCTAAATGCCAAAAAGTGTATAGCCATCCCCTTTGGCAAAAACAAAGTGCCCA
Organism: Protopterus annectens; assembly: GCF_019279795.1. Lineage (NCBI taxonomy): Eukaryota > Metazoa > Chordata > Ceratodontiformes > Protopteridae > Protopterus > Protopterus annectens. Next base: position 27,033,643 of record NC_056746.1, read on the forward strand.
CAAATTACCACATAGGTGGTAATCCATTAAGTACAGAAGAAGTAATTAGGGACCTGGGGACCCAAGTTGATAGCAATCTCTCATTTGACAACCATGTGGCCAAAGTGGTTAGAAAAACATTTTATGTAGCCCACCTAATCATGAAGGGATTCACATCTAGATCAGGGGAGGTCATCGTGCCTCTTTACTCATCCCTCATCAGGCCCATAATTGAGTACAATGCCCTTTTTGGGATGTACCTTACCAGACACCTGCAGCAACTGGAAAGACCCCAAAAGTACCTCACCAAGAGGATCAAAGGGCTCAAACAGATGCCATATGCTGCCCGGTTAAAGAAACTCCAACTCTACTCAGTGGCATACCGCCTGTTCAGAGGCGATCTGTGCCTGACGTATAAAGCCATGTCCAACCAGGAATTAATGGACATGCTGCACCTCAGAAAATCCAAATCCCATCGAGCTACGCGCTTGAGAGACTTGAACCTCAGCACTGAAATAAATAGGACATGCTGGAGGGACAGATTCATAACCCAGAGGCTCCCTTCACTCTGGAATAAAATCCCAGTCCAGGTTAGGCAGAGTCCCTCATTGAATATATATATTGTTATGCATATAATACTTGCAGCCTTTTTTGACCTTATCAGTGCAATATAATTGGATTATTTGACACTATTTTCTAAACACAAGGCTTTAAATCAAACCTGGTGTCCATAAACATTAGTGTGCCTGAAAATTTTCCTTAATAACATCCAAACTAAAGGGTTAAAATGTCACACAGATGAACTATTTAGTAAAAACTGAAAGAACACCCAGCCAAGCTAGAGTCTTCAGTGGGTAAAACCTTAAACTTCCAGCACTGGACACCTATGGGATACATGCAAGTAACTCCTTAAGAACATTCAAGTGTTTCAACTATATGGCTTCAGATTGCCCATGATTTTACATTTTTATGACTACATTCAGGCCAATATGGCATAACTCCACAAGTTGTAGACATGCCTGTATTTTTTAACATCTCAATGCAACATAAGTAGATTGCTTGACTATAATTTAGAAACATGGAACATAAACTCAAGTCTACTGTCCTTAAACATTAGGATTTGTGCAAAATATCCCAAATAATATGTAAACCAAATGGTAAAAATGTCATATAGATGCACCATTCAGTAAAAACTTCCACAGAAGCCCCATTCAAGCTAGAGTCTTCACTGTAGAAAGCCTTAAACCTCCTGTAGGTGAGGTCCATGGAGTCATAGGGGATATATATATATATATATATATATATATATATATATATATATATATATATATATATATATAATGAATCTGAATTTTTTTAAATTTTGAAGTTTTCCCTAGGTTGTTGTGGTTCCTGTGTTAATTTTTTGATGTGAAGATCATTTGGAACAATCCTGACAGGAGGTTTGATAGTGAAATATTTAGGAAAGAAACGTTTGTGAATAATCATTTATATTACACCAGTAACCATCCTGCTTTGTTAGAAATAACATACCTAAAGGAAAATTTATTTCTGCCTCAAGAATGACTACTAATAACTTTGTTTTTGAAAGGGAGATGGATTTTATTATTGGCTTGTTTTTTACAAAGGGGGTATAAGAAAGATGTGTTAAACAGGGTGGCTAATGATATACATGTTAGGCGAAACAGATTTTCCTCCTATTTTAGAATTTAGGTTCAAAAGTAAGAAGGAAGGTGGTTATACTAAAGAGGAGAATTATAGGACATCATGTTGCATTGATATGCCTCTTGATTGTCATGATATTACATCAGTTATAAATAAGAACTGGGATGTGATTCGAGATAATATGAACCTCAGTAAAACATTGGGGGATAGGCCTAAAATTTTATTTTAAAAGCAAGTACAGTCTGAAAAAGTTGTTAGAAATTTATTCCTATATAGTAGATAATGGTGATGTATGTTCCGAAAAGAATAAAGGCATGTACACATGGGGTACATGTACAGTCTATAGGATTGTCCTTGAAGGGCCTTATATTGATTTACCCCATTTAAATAGAACTATAACAGTATCTGGAGTATTTAACTGTAAAACTGTAGGGGTAGTTTATATTACTGTATGTTCCTTTTGTGGTAATTTTTATATAGGTATGACAACAAGAAGCCTATAAAAACAAATTAAGGAACATCTCTACACCATTAAAATAAAAGATCACAATGACACATTATATAGGCACAAGCTTGAATGTGTAGAAAACAAGAAGTTTTTATTTTCTATACTTGAAAAAGTACCCTGAGATTTTAGAGGAGGTGATTATAAATCCAGAATTGAACAAAAGGAGACATTATGGCAGCTGGAGCTTAAAGCAGACAGATGTCCTGGGGTTAAATGATTTTATAAATGTGAAATGTTTTTTAAAGAACAGATTGAAGATAAACAAAAATAAAAATTTATTATAGGTAATAGTGCAGGGATATGTGTTATATCTATGTTGTACAATTGTTTGTATATGTATATTTTTGTAGGATTTTTAGGATATTTACTTTTTAAATGTTCTTGTTTTTTAAGTACGTTTGGACACTCATTCAAACATGTTTAATTCCAAAAATTAGGTTAATTCATTGCTAATCAATGTAGAGGGTATATAATCATGTGGTTTTGATTGTTGTGGATGTTTTCTGATGAAGTCTCTTTGACAAAAGTGACTACTAAACAGTTTATGATGCTAATATCATGGAATTTCTTTCATATTTTTCCTGGATATCTAGTCATTGTGTTTATTTATCTATTTGGTGGTCTTATTCTCACTTGTCACTTTAGCAGAGTATTTGGTATTTCTCTGAAGTATAGGTTAATGCTAGAAAGATTTGGCAACCTAAATTTTGAGATGCCTGCAAACTAGGAATTATCTTATCCTCGCCTTCTGATTCAGCAATACTCCAACAAGACCTTTATCACACTAATGATTGGTGATATAATCGCAGTCTCACCCTAAATAAAATGAAACACAGTATACTCACCTTTGATTAAAGTATTTGCAAAGTATCACATAAATGACATTTTCCATAAAAATGACAGTATGATCTGGGATTAAGGAACCTACATGGCAATGGACTGTCCTTAAGTCAGTATATTACTAATATTGTGAGAAAACTCCTCTGCCTGTTTATCCTTATCTGGTGTATGCTCTCTTCCAGATCCATACCTACCCTATTTCCCCTTTACTCTGCCCTCATTTGCCCCATCATAGAATATAATGCTCTATTTTGCATTTATAGCTCTAAGCAACTTCCACCTACAAGGACCCCAGTATTTTATGACTAAAAAAAATTCAAAGCTTGAAGAACCGCTCATTTGTCGAGACTAAAAATCGCGTCCTTCTTCTCTGTGCCTATAGACTCCCGTGAAGAAATCTCTGCTTTGCCCTTTCAGGTATATCAAACCCTATTGTCTGCAGTCTCATTTTTCTCAAAAAACAAAATTGTCAGTTAGTACCTATTCCAAAAGCCAAGTCCCAGTTCAGGGATAAATTCATTATCCAGCAACTACCTCAACTATGAAGCAAGCTTCCCCAATGTACTAGACAGTGCTCTAGCACCACTCAAAATTCAAACAGATAAATACATGTTATCCAATAAATTATTCTCAAGAATCACTGACACTGTGCCAAAATAAACATTAGTCCTTTTACATCTCTGTTTGCATTTTCCTTCATTTTCTTCAACATCTCCCTATTTCCCTTTCTTCTGGCATAATCCAAGCTGAAACTATTTTCTGTCTATATCTCCCAAATTAACATTACATTCTGCCATCATCTTCTGAGTTCTTGGCTTACCTTAAAAGCTTCTTTTATGGTATTGTTGGCTAAATAGCTAAGTGCGGTTGGGAGGATGGCCTAATGGTTAAGGCAGTTGACTTATAAATACAAGGTGCAGGGTTTTTAGTCTCACAAGGGATAATTGGCTAGGCTTAAAATGGCTCGCAAGGGGAGTTAGCCTAGTACTAACCTATGAAAATCATTAGCATACTGTTGGCTTAGTATAAACTGAAGCATTTGTGAACATGTTAGTGACAAAGCATCTTTCTAGCTCAGAAACATATCTATTCAATATGATATCCTGAGATTAATAGACCGACAGATGTTTTAAGGAACTATTCTTTTGAAATTCAGTTTAGGATCTCATAGAGAGCAACAGAATCACAGGTAAATATGTAGCAGCTACATAACATGATTCATGAGTAATTGATGAATCTTCACTTTCTATATTTTTTCTTATTTGCTCTCGCCAGTAGCTACCTCATGTCTGCACTTTAGAATGTCCCTAACCCAGTGACGTACATGCTCATTACAAGATTAAAACTTTGTATTCACTGTATTATATTCTCCATATACTCTCCTTAAACATAATATTCTCAACTTCTCACTGAAATAACAAACCAATGTTTATATATAACCACTGCCTGAACAATTCATTCAGTTGCACATGTGCTTTCTCTTTAGTAACTTCCACCTCTGTAGAACCTTAGAATGTATAAATGTAACTACTGTTTGTGTAGAAATGTCAATAGAAAAGTAACTACAATGTGTTTGACTGGAACTTAGTAGAATGCAATGTAAACTAACATTTTCTACCCAGCCATCTGCTGAAAATGGGTATTACCTAGTTGGACTTTCGCAGTAAATAAAGACAAAAAAATAATTATAACATTTGGTAGGAACTAACACCCAAAATCATGAACAGCCCTTCCTGATTGTACTACTACAAACAAGTGCTTCACCATGGAATAGATACTTAGGGTCATAGCTAAATATTAGGCAAGCTGCCCTTGTTGGCCATTTTAAGTCTAAATAATTTAATTCAAAGGTGCGAATCAAACCCTGTACCTTACATTTATGAGGCAAACACCTTGACCATTATACCCACACCCAACCCCATATCATATTTGAAAGGTTCTGGCTAAGGCAGAGGAGAAAAACATTTCTTTTATTTTTAAAGGTACTACTGGGTCCAGATCATTTGTGGGAAATTATAACCCAGTAATGATACAAATGGTTCATTACATTATTTTACATCTCCTTTCTTCTTTGTGGAACTTAGGTTTAGTTTCCTCCATTTCCTTATAAAGGAATTCATTCCCATGTGCCAGACCTTCAAAGAAAAATGTGTAAATGTTCTTTTATATAATACATTGTTAATTTTTAGTTTTTGTTAACCCAAAAACATATTAATCCTTTAAGTAAGGTCTATTAGAAACTATCTGAGACAATATGGGTTCTTGTAATCAGTGCTTCTACCTCAGGTATAACTATACGATTATTGTGTAATCTTATTTCCTAACTCATTATTAAGAAGACAGTTATAATTATTTTTTTAACAGGGGTAATAGGAGGATCATGAAAACAAGCATAGAATTTGGCTAGGCTTGTATAGGCCCTAGGGCCATTAGCCTATTAACTTGCTATGATCCTATGATCCTATGAACACAACTAGCGCCTTACCAAAGCTGCAGAACACAACGGTGCCAGCTGACAATGTGTTTGGTCTCTGTCACTGTAATCTTCAGCGCTTTTACCTCAGTTATCTAAACTTACTCTGCAATTAATCAAAAACCTTGATCTTGTTGTTTTCTCACTTCTCCCTGGCACAGTTCTTTCTTCATGAGCAGAGAAAAGTTAACTTGGATCAACTTCTTCTGTCAAAATAGGTTGTTTAAGCTGTCATTCTCTTTTTTGTCTTTTCTTCTGGTCTCTTTGCCATTTCGGTCTTTGGACTGGACATGGGTGTGGAGGTCATCTTGCTTTTGAAGACAGACAAACAGCAAAATGGACAGTATATGTCAAGCAGTAATATTAATACATTTGTAGCCAAAGAATCAAGGATAATTCAGTATAGCTGTGTAAAATACCAGTTCTATTACTGGAAATCACAAGTGACAACTGAAAGCAATGAAATAACACTCAAAAACGTACACTGGCTTAAAGAAATCAAAGCGCAAATCAGTCCAGTCTTCTCCTATACATTCTGGCACATTTATTTGAACATACATTTTCCTGTTTGGCTTGACATAACAAGTAGTCTGTGTTTGTTTCAGATCTGGTCGCAGTCTCACAATGTTGTACTTCTATAATTCTTATACTCTTCTCTGGTATCTCAATTTCTTTTCTTTTCTTTTCCCTTCATGCCTTAATAATATTTAAAACTATATTTACCAGTTAAAGTTTGTTTGCTAGATAACTTAACATACCAGATGTATAGTACAGGAAATATATTGGCTCTGTCTTTAACTTGGGCCTCTTATTTAAACAATCTTTAACAAATACTCCCCTTTTTGAACTGTATATATAGAATTTTCTCCTGATTTCTACAGTTCTGGGTTTGGCATTAGCTTGTGGTACACATAATCAATTAGTTCTCAACCAGTCAGGGACAAATATCACTATAATCAGGATCAAATCTAGAAATAATCAGAGGCCATCAGGTAGAGTTTGGAAATATATTAAAACTGTTAAATTCAGATGTTGACAGAATAAAAGAATGTAAATTAATATACCTATTCAGAAATAAAGGAAGTCTATAACTCTGATTATTGCCATTTTATTTAAAGTAATTCATTACCTTTTCTCAAAACATCACCAGTTAGAGTAGGGATTAAAAGGACAGAGTTAAAATCTGAGTTAAAATCAGGGACATCCCTAAAAGTCAAGAATGGTTAAGTTGTATCTAATGGATATATTTTCTGTACCATCATGTTTACTGCTCTTACTAATACGCTTACTGCTGTTTCTGATTTTGGCACACGTTTATCATGATTTGTATTTTTATTTTGTAAAGATGTTGCTTTTTTCTCATTATCTTCATGTCTATCTCTCTGTTGTTGCTTTAGATTGTATTTCATATATATATATGTATCTTGCCTGTATTCTCTTATCTCTGAAATATATTCCCTGCATTGCTGCTCATACCTGCTCTACCTATTCTACAAACTCAAACAAAATGTTTCTAATTCTTGCATTTTCAGTACTGTTTTCCTAAGGCTTATTACTGTTCATTTGAAGGGTATTGTACATCATAGCATCTACACTGTGTTTTGTAACTTTCTTTCTGTTTAACTTATATGTGATTCTTTTATGTTTGCCTCTCTTGATACTTTTTTGTTTTTCTTCATTACCTCTCTGTGTTTGAATCTATGTTGTTGACTTTGTTTTTTTTTTACATGTCTACGCTATATTTGCCTAAATTTCTAAATGCTAAAGAAAGCCTATCCAATTATGTCCCCATGTGTCTTGGTGTCTATTAGGAGGGGTATGTTAGCTTGGAGGTGCCTAATGGCTTTGTATGGAGGGGGCTATGTTTGCTAGGTAATATTTTACTTACTGTCTGCCTCTGTCCATCAGAGATATTGGGAGGGGGTGGGCAGACTGGGGATGAATTTATGATTTTCTATCCAATGGTCAAGGTTACACTGGAATATGCTCAGAGATGAACTCTGCTTCACATGGATGGGGAGCCTATTCCATAACATGGGGATCCTTTGAGACACATACCAGTCTCCCCAGTATGTTCTATTTATGTTGAATGGAAACTTTAATTCCTTGGATCTAGTGTTTCTGTTGTTGTTCACAGCATGAGTGATAAGACACAGAGAAGGGAAGATTCAGAAACACACATAGCTTGACCACACTAGCAGGAAAATATGTTATAATCATCATATGCAAATGACCACACAATGACATGCAACTGAGTGCTAATCTGCTAACGAGAATTGTTGAACATGCAAATCATGAAATTAAAGATGGCATGAGAATTCATAAATGTCCATAATTTATGTAATGAACACACACACACACACACACACACACACACACACACACACACACACACACACACACACACACACACACACACACACACAAAATCAGATGTGCACACACTTCACAGCTGTGAGACAGCTTCTGTGGCTGCATTGCTTCTATGAGTGTGACCACAATCCAGAGGTTCATAACTAGTTCTCCTGTCTGCTGTCACTCTCCCTATATGGCAGTACAAGCTGACATCCAATTTCTTCAGATTTCCTATAGTGCTCACTGTCATGTAGGCTTTCACAAAATGGTGGCTCTCTTTTTTATAACACAAAAATGGGGTTTGTGCCAAGGATATTATGCTAATGATGTGACATTATGATCATCTCTTAACTGTGCCATTAAGTCAGTGCATTATTACCCCAATTCTGCACTATATGGTGCCCAGACCTGATCATGCTTTGGCTTTGAGATTATGTATGAAGGACATTCATGGGATTCTGGCTGTTATTTATAGTTTGCCTCATGTCATTATTATCATCATGTCATTATGCATGGATATTGATGCCACACAGGGTGTGACCATGGCAGTGCTAATGTCACTCTTCTGTTTACTACTGACAATGTGTATCATACTGCAGTAGATGGGGACCAGACTACCATGTTACCCATTTATGTGCATTCCTTAGAATCTGAAATGTGTAGCCATTACATCCTGGCTACCATTATAACTCCTGACCTTATCCTGATGCATGGATCAGACTCTGGCTGGGATTTAAGTGGTGCAGCAAGGAGTGCCTACTGGGGGATTATAAAGGTACTATGTATCACAGGGATGCCTGACACATGCTTGTCAGGCAGCAAGTGATGCCACTAGTACCAACCCTTCTGGTGACCAGCACCAGCATAAGTATAAAGTCTTAAGCCAACACTAGCCAGATCTTTTCTGTCAGTGGGAAGAACAGGTTGTTGAGAGAGAACCCCAGTTTTTGTAGTGTCATTGTATAGTAGGCTTGGCAGCTACAACTGCAAACAGCTTCTTTTATCAGTAATATGTGCTTGTTACTGTTTGTTTTAATGTTTTCCAGTACCTTTGAAGATTGAGGAGAATCATGATGTCTGCCAGATGAAGAAGGACAGGTTTCTCCAAGCCAAAGGGTAAGTTTGCTGTATTACTGGTATTACGTACTTAAACTCTGTACAGTGATAATGAGCGGTTTTACTTTGTTGTTTTCCAGTTTAATATTTGCCATTGTTTATCTGTCTGCTAGCTTAATAGTTGTTTTATCCTCCAGTTATTGTACTACTGTACTTAACTGTACCACATTGGTTGTTACCTGCATAATCATCTGTTGAATATAGTGTTCCATTGCCATTGTTTGACATTGCTTTGCTTTCAGGTCTTGTCTGAATAAACTATACCATTTATTAATGACCATTTGTATATTTATCCTGTTGCTTTCTCATTTTTCATTTACTTTACTGTGTTGCTTTGTTCTTTTAGAGTCATTTTCTTAAGTATCTGCCATTCCACAGGATGAAAAGTGGTGAGGTGATGGACATGACTCTGCACCAGCCACCACAATAATTTCTAGATTCCTAGCAGTCATCTTGCCTGTATCTCTGAAGGATGATGAAGGTCATCCTGTGGAAGGTAGCCCGTGATCTGGAGGGCTACCTGGTATTCTCAATTGTTGCTGCTGTAGTGGGTGGTGTAGGATCCTCATTGGAGAATGGCGTAGAGAGGTCTTCCTGGATGATGCTGCATAAAATTTTGTACATTCGTAGGCCAGCTTCATGTTGTGCATTCAAGTGCTTCCTACCTTTTCAGATACCTGCTGGATCACATAAATGGCACATGATATACACTTTATAAAAAATGGCTAAATGAAGTCCCAGGGAGGCATGCAAAAAAACATAATATTTAGTTGTAATTTATTAACCAGTAAAGTCCAACTTGGAACAAAGCCAATTTTCAGCAGAGGCCCAGGGAGAAACACTCCATATATATGTCTTTGTAACATGGGAGGAAACCAGAGCACCCAGAGGAAACCCACACAAACACAGAGAGAACGTGCAGATTCCACACAGAAGGCACCCCAGCCAAAAAAATCAAACCAGTGAACCTCTTGCTGTGAGGTGACAGTGCTACCGCTGCACCACTGCACCATCCAATTCATCTTGTAGTTTCATTCATACAGTATTTTTTCTTTACATCTTACATTTTTTCAGTACTAAGGGTGTTATGCTTTAAAAAAGTTGTTACAGTACAGTGTGTATATTCCTGTTGAGTTCTTTATATATAACATTATACAGTGTTGTTGGGGTAGCAGAGGGACTTTGTTCTCACAACAGACTCTGATGTTCCAATATGCAATAATGAAATCATGAATGGACTGAGTTCCTGAGATAGATGGACAGTATAGTTAATGCAACAGACAAAAACTCATGCAGTTAAATACATCTCTCTTATTATTAAATAGTGAAAGCATGGGTCTATATTAGAACACCGAACATTTAAAATGTCGAGTGTTCTAATATCAACCCATTTTCAGCGAACGCTGAAAATATCGAAGAAGCAGAAAACCAAATTCTTTCCTAGGGAAAGAATTCAGTTGTCTGTTTCTGTTGCTTCGGTATTTTCAGCATTCTGTTGGAAAGTTACGGGTCGGGTTCAGGTAAGTGTGCGATTGAGTGCAGGTTAGGTATGTGTGCGATTGTGTGGACATGAGGGTTAGGGCGGGTTAGGTGAGTTAGGGTTAGGGCGTGGGTGAGGTGAGTGTTCGATAGTGATGGACCTTAGGGTTAGGGTTTGGGTTAAGGTAAGTGGATAGTTAGTGGTGTGTGTATAGTTTAGTGTAGGGTTAGGTGTAAGATTTTGGGTGTATGTGTGTGAATTGCTGTTTGTTTGGTGTGCTTGTGTTGTGTGTATGTGTTTTGGAACAGAAAATTTTTTCCCTAGGAAAAAATTTGCTGTTCTGAACATTTGATGTTTGGTATTTTCGATTGGTAGGGTTCGATATTAGAACACTCGACATTTTGAATGTTCGATGTTCTAATATAGACCCTGAAAGCATTGTACTTAAGATAAGCTCTAGAGTTAATACTGCATCAGCAATACAATACATTTGTCTAAGGTTACAATGTGAGCTAGTAGCCATTTATACAGATTACCATATCCATGTGATATTGTTATGTTCACCACCCCAGTTAGGTTCACATTCTTAACATTACAAGGCATTCTTACTCTGTACATATGATGTCTTTCCTCTTGAATCACATCCTTCAAGGAGGTAGCAACCTCTCTGGGAGATATTATAAAGCCATCTCTCCCTGAAGAAGGAGGGTCCACCTGTTAATAGGGATACAGCAGAATCTCATCGGTCCTACATTGAAGGTTCAAATAAGTCAGTTGGGAATAAAGACTGGAAATTAGCAGTCAAGGTCGGGGCAAAAATATATATAAAAAATGTATGTTCATAATAGCATAACTAATATCTGGCATCTTGTTTCTAGAGCACATTCGCTCATACAACCGTCTGTGTTACAAACATCAGTTAAATATGCAATAATGATTAGAGGAAAAACATGAACATTGTTTTGCTGGTTAGATGGATGCAGAAAATGTACAATACATACAGAAAGTGAGACTTTGTATTTAATTTTCACACAAACATGTTAAATATGATTTCACACTTAGTGTTTACAATGATTTCCACAATCGTGAGCTCTCAGGCCCACTTACCAAAAGTTCTATTCCTGCAACAGTAGATTGATTGCTGGCACTGAAGTGCAGCATGGGGGGGGGGGTGCTGCACTCTTGAGTGCACTGCCTTTTGGATGAGATGTTAAACCAAGGTCTCATCTGCTTGAGTTTATGGTAGCTCAGGTACATGTAAAAGATCCCATGATATCTCATCAAAAAGAGTAGTGAAAGTTCCCCATTACCCTGGCCAAATTTCCCCTAATAGTATCAATACCGCATCAGGTCTCCCCTGAAAAGAGGCTTGTAGCCTCATGGGACTAAACCTGCCAACAAAGGATATATTAAAAAACCTCCATATTTACTTATTAACACAGCAAATGCGTTATCAGTATTTGCCAAATATATTAAATAGCTAAATAAAATACTTTCACTGAAGATAATCCTTATCTAGCATTCTTCATATCCTTATCCTAGGATCTCATTTATCAGTACACATACAGATAAATGTGTAACAATGCAAAATGGAAAAAGAGGATATAAAGGGGCATTAGTGAATATGTAAATGCAAGGTCTGATGTGAGGGCAGTCAAAAAAGTGCTTAAGATGTGGTACAAAAGGTTGATAGACTACTGCAAAAGTAAATGTCAGTGTTTTTACATGCAGATTGAATGTGAGTGGTTTTATCCAAAAATGTTTTAAAAATTGTATAAAAGCTATGCTTAGATAAATATTTTATACAGAAGCAGATCTGCCTCTTCTGTGTGGCTTCTGCTTACAGCAGCATTACTGTTTCTGGTCAGAACTTCTTTTGCGTGCCATATCTACCATGACTGCAAACATGCTTCACAGAAGACATGACTAATTAAGAAAACTTTAATCAGGAGCACAGACTGCTCCACTTCCACCCCAACTATTCACTCCAGATAATCAAACATTCATAATCTCATACATGTTTAACACTGGCCGAAGTGATTGAAACTCATTTGATTGCTTCTGCCAGTGTTAAGTCCCTCCGAGATTGTGCACAGCATGGATCAGGGAATTTGCCATTTCCCCACTGTAGACCAAACTCTGGGCTGGAATATATAATGAGTGAAGTGTTTTGTTTTTTCAGTGTTTTGAATTTCTGTCTTTCGAGATTGATCATTAGCCATTCATGATTTGTGTACCTCAGTATTTAGAAATACACCCATATATATAAAAATAAAGCCCAGTTTTAATGATGCAAAGTCCGCAGTATAATAAAGGCTAATGTCCGAGTTTGGGTCACCCTTAATGGATTAGTCAGTCTGCATCCAGTTCAACAGTAAGAAGCTGGTGATATTATTAGTAATCCACTTATCAAATGGGGGGGGGGGTTGGATTCTTTTCTCCTTTTGATCTAAATTGGTCAAAAATAAATTCTGCGTTTCCATTAAAAATGAACTGTAAATACAGTGAGGTTTTAAGTAGTCGTTAGTATTAGTTATACCATACTGAAAAACAATACTGAAGAAAATAATTACCATTAGCCATCTGGTTACTGTTGCTATCTTGGAGTTGGTATATATAATTATTATGGGATGGTACAAATCTAAATAAAAAAATCTGCACATCTAAAAAAAACTTAATGATAAGAAAAGGAGAAAATAAAAACAATAAAAATAAAAATAAAAATAAATGCTTCCATATTAATTTCACAAATCTGCCTACTACTCTGTGATGGGGAAAAAAGAGAACACTGACATGTGGCTGTAAGTGAAGGGTGCATGGGGTAGAATTCATCATCATCATCACCATCATCATCCAGATGCACTGTAAGTATCAGAAAATGCAGGCTACCTTAGAGGAGGCTAGGTTTTACAGGGTGAATACAAAGGTCCCGTGTAGTTGAAAGATACCTAGTAAGTACACCTTGACTGCAAGTTTTCCTTTCTGTTTAGGTACCAGGTAAGGAGCATATCTTTTCTGAAGTTTATAGCTGTATATTTAAGTTTACTCAAAGGCCGTATCAGTGATTTCAGATAACCTCTTATAGCATTGATCAAATTATCATATTTCTTTTCATTGATGATGCCATTCCTCAGAACAACTGTAGTTACAGAAGTAGAAAAGAAGATATAGCTATTCAGATCTGCAATGTATCTTAACACTTCTATGCAGTATTTTACCCAAAACATATAGACCTTGCAGTGGTGAATTCAAATATTGCTAATTAATGGGAAAGACTACTGTACCTGGTATTAGTTGCAAGTTCTCTTCCTCGGTAGTTTCTTCAGACTAAGAAAAGGCCTTTACCTTCACATAAAATGTACCTGCAAAATGGGAGGAGCATGAGAAAGAGATGTGATTCAATTTTGAATGAGAAATTAAACAAAGGTCTTATATGTCTGAGATGGTGGTAGCATGCGGATTAAAAAGATCCTATGGAAATTATTGAAAAGTGTAGGGATTTATTATTGGTTAGTACAACTTATATACATTATTTACATTATTTATACAATGTATATTATTTACAATTATTCAGAATATTGTATAATACAAAACAATCTCAAATGCCTTAATCATTTCCCCCACATTTTCTCCATAGCCAAAAACATATTTCTTCAAAATCTCAGATAATATCCATTTCCCATTGAACTTCACTTCATTAAATCTTTCATTCTATATTGTCCACAAAATATAAAATATTTTTTATCAATTTTCTTAAACTCTTTTAATTTTTTATCACTATGATACCAATATTCAAACATATTCATATTCAAATCTTCAGCCTTACTGAAACCTTTCAACAATTTTTCACGTGTTTCCCATAAATTCTTTACTCCAGAACATTTTACAAACACGTTCTGCTGTTTCAACTTCTTCACAATAGTTGCACACTCTTTCCTATATTTTTATAAGGTATAATAGTTTTTCTAGGGAATTTTCTTATTGTCAGTCCCCACAAAAAATCTTTACATTCATGTATTTTCTTACACCATATATACATATATACATATAATATAGAAATATATATATATATATATATATATATATACATACATAGAAATATATATATATATATATATATATATATATATGTGTGTGTGTGTGTGTGTGTGTGTGTGTGTGTGTATATATATATATATCTACATATATATATATATATGTATATATATACATATATATATATATCTATATATATATATATATATATATATAGATAGATAGATATATCTTAGTTTACCAACATTTCTTTTTTTTCCAGTCTCTAAATGTTTCTTTGGGAAAGCATAATAATATCCATTTATTATATTCAAATACCACTTTCCTTTTTTGTCAACATCATTTATATTAAATTTAAATAAAAATTGTTTTGATAATATTCTTTTATATCTTCATTTACATGATTTTCATATTTTCCCTAGATTTATCTTTTCATAAAAAACTTTATATTTAACTTTCAATACATGATCTACTAAGTTCCTATACTCTTTCTTTAAATCCTTCCAAAGCTTTATATAAATTCAATGAAGCTGCATGAACAAGTGGATTGATTAATCTTAGTCCCCTATCCTCTTCCTTGACATACAAAATCCCTCTTCTAGCTCTGTTTAGTCTAGATCCCCATATAAAAGAATATGCACTGCACTTTATTGCTCTTTAATACTTGGACAGGATCACATACACACTTGTTTAGTAGACCAGTTGGCCTAAAATAATTAAATTTATTAAATATATATTTTATATGACAGTTTATATGATTTCTAAAACATAGAAATATCTTTCAATTTCTGCAAAACTTTCTCCCACTGTTTTCCTTTATGGTCTCCTGATCCAAATGTTATTCCCAAAATATCTATAATGTCATCATTATACTGAATCCTTTCTATCTTTCCCTTAAATCCAAACCCTTTACTTTTATTATGTTTATACATAAACCAAGTTTTTTTCAAATAGCTATTTATCTTTCTAATTCCTCCTCCCATCCATTCAGTATTTTTAGTAATTAAAACTATAATATCTTTGTAAGTGAGAAATATTGGAATTTGTACTTCCTCTGTCATCTTATAACTTGCAATGTCTTAACATTCTCTTCATTTTATTGACAACCACATTCATAACTAATGCAAATAAAATACTACTTGCAAGACAGTCTTGCCTTATCCCACACTCTATTACTATTACTTCACTCAACCATCCATTTCAACTTGGTCTTACATTATTCTTCTCATACATTAAATGAATTATTGTTATTGTTTTTTTTCACTTATATTGTAAAACCTTGATATACCCCATAGACATTCAGATTGCATTTTATTAAACACTTTACTCACATCTCATACAATAACTTTAGTTTCAACTATTTTATTTATAATACCATCTATCACCTCTCTTGTTATGCATAGTAAGTCCTAACTTCCTTTTCCTCTTTTACTAAAAATTGTATAATCATGTAATTTGTCTACTTTATATGCTATTCTTTTACTTATTGTTCTAATAAGGATTTTATAATCAGCATTATTAAACACTATTGGTCTCCAATTTCTTATATCATCTTTTTCTCCATTTTTCCTTATGTTTCATAATCCCACTACATATTTCCTTTTCTACTACTCATCTCTAACCATTCATTTAATACTTCCACAAAGTACATTTGTCACTTTTCCGTATTATTATACATATGATATTCAATGCCATCCATTCCTGTAGTTTTCTCCAAGTTAATTTCTTTTAAACTTCCATTTAATTCTTCCCTACTTATTTCTTTTTCAAACTCTCAGTATCCCCCTTACTCAGTTTTTTTAACTTTCCATTTTTGCCTTTCTTTTATCTCTTTCTTTGCAAAAGTATTCTCTGTATGCATCCTTATTACCTGAAATATTTTATCTTGCAGAATCATTCATTAGTTTTCACTCAAAATATAGTTCAAATTTAAACTAAATTGTTCAACCTGTCTTCTTTTGAACTCAACATTCATCATGACTATGGACAATGTAGAGCTGGAAGAAGAATTTAAATTAATTACTAAAATATTTACTAGTAGAGGATATGATGAGAAGTTTTTGAAACAGATTGAAGATGAAATTAGGAACAAATGACAGGCCTTTCCCCCTCATTTTAAGACATCCCTTTATTAGCAATAAGCATAGGAACATAAATTCATGAATGGATACATCTCAGGATAAAAGGATTGCCCTTAGTTTAGTGATGACTATTGACTGGGGCAATATATGTTCTATTATTATGAACAATTGGAAAGTTTTACATGGGAATAGAGAATTAGACAATACAGTGGGAAGTTTTCCCAAGTTTGTTTATACTAACAGTTACAATTTGAAAAACTTCTTGCAGAAAGACAATTCAAAGGTTACCAGCAGTATAGATACTAGTAAACCAAAAGGGATGTTTAAATGTGGACACTGTCTGATGTGTCGTTACATTCTAGAATGGCCTTTCATTATGTTGCGTGATCCAGCTTATACTACTACTTTAACAGAAAGGTTTAGCTGTCAAACTAGGGGAGCTGTTTACATTGGGGTTTGTTCAGGGTGTTTTGCCTTCTATGTAGGGATGATAACCAGACGGTTGTTAGAAAGAATAAAAGAATCAATACTACATTAAGAGTAAGGACACTAGGAGTGCTTTATATAAGCACACCTTGAACTGTCACACTTTAAAAAAGTTTCTCTTTTCTGTTATTGAACAGGGACATTTAGATTTAAGAGGGGGAGATTTTACATGTTTTTTTTTTTTGAACAAAGATAGACTTTGTGGTAGATTAGATTAAGAACTGATAGAAATCCCAAACTTAATGCTGCTGTTAACATCATTTTTTTTAAGAAATAGGAGGGTATATGTTAAGAAATGATAGTAAGGTACTTTAAATGTTTTATTGTTTCCCAAACAAGTTCATAGGTTCATAGGTTCATAGGTTCATAGGTTTATACTAGGCTATCTGCCCTAAGGCATTTATAAGCCTAGCCCAAATTTTTGTGGCTTACGCCACCCCTTATATGAAAAAATACTGTGCCCATTAGTTTGTTGTGCCTCTGTCCAGCAGTGACACAGAGATGATTCCCGGGGTAAACCTACGATCTCCCATCCACAGGTCTAGATTTCTCTTGAACAGAGTCAGCGAGGTGCTCTGCCTCACATGGACCGGGATTTTATTCCACAGCATAGGGAGTCTCTGAGTGATAAATCTATCCCTCCAGCACATCCTATTTATATCCGTGCTAAGGTTTAAGTCGCTTGCTCTAGTGGTTTTGGTGGATTTGGATTTTTGAGGTGGAGCATGTCCATTAATTCCGGGTTGGACATGGCCTTGTATGTCAGGCACATGTCACCTCTGAGCAGACAGTATGCGACTGAATAGAGCTGGAGTTTCTTCAATCTGGCAGCATATGACAGATTTTGGAGTCCCTTTATCCTTTTGGTGAGGAACTTTTGGGGTCTCTCCAATTGCTGCAGATGTCGGGTGAGATACATCCCGAATGGGGCATTGTACTCGATCATTGGTCTGATAAGTGAAGAGTACAGGGGAACAATGACCTCACTAGATCTGGATGTGAATCCCTTCATGATCAGGTGGGCAATGTAGAAGGTCTTTCTAACCACTTTAGCAACGTGAGTGTCAAAAGAAAGGCCACTGTCAACCTGGGTCCCCAGGTCCCTGATAACCTCTTCTGTGCTTAGTGGATTGCCACCTATATGGTAGCTTGGGGTTACCTTGTTTTTCCCGAAGGGTATGACTATACATTTTTGGCGTTTAACTTCAGGCCATGGCTCTGGCACCAGCTATCTGTTTCCGTGAGTCCCTTCTGAAGGATATCCGTGTCTGATGCACTTTCCACTATGGCGCCCAGTTTGCAGTCGTCTGCAAACATTGTCAGCCAAAGTCCTCCTATGTTGGCCTGTACTTCTGAGAAGTAGATGCCAAACAATAGGGGGCCAAGGACCGAGCCCTGTGGGACACCACTTGTGACCGGCTTGGAGTCTGACACAGCGCCAGCAACTCTAACCCTGTGGGTTCTGTCCTTAAGCCAGTTTGCAACCCATCTTGTGACATATGGGTTTACATTTAAGCTGGTAAGTTTTTCTACAATACCCGAGTGGGGTATTGTGTCGAAAGCCTTTGCAAGGTCAAGGTAGGCTGTATGGACTGCCTTTCCCCTCATCAATGGCCTTGGTGACTGTTTCAAGAAGTCGACCAAGTTCAAAAGGCATGATCTTCCCTTGACAAAGCCAAACTGGGTCGGGTCCAATGTCTGCAAGTCCCCTATATCTTTGTTTATGAGCTCCATTATGATCCTCTCCATAGCTTTGCAGACTAGACTTGTTAAGCTTATGGGGCGGTAATTACCAGGGTCCGTAGAGGCGCCTTTGTGGAGTGGGACAACAGTTGCCGTACGCCACTCCTTGGGCACGTATCCTGTGGTAAGGCTGAGATTAAACAGCTGCCTTATGTGCGGGTTTAATTCCTCATTTAGCTCGTGTAGTACACAGCCGGGGACACCATCCAGTCCCATTGATGCTGTGTTTTTAGCTTTAGAGAGAGCAGCTTTCACCTGCGCATTTGAGATGTCCGGGAGGCTACACTCGGCTGGGATAGTTATCTCTCCTTTAGGGGGGAGAGGGGGGTGAAGTTTGCACTGAACCTGTCTGCCAGTATGTTGGCAATGTCTGTGGGTTCAGTGATTTTTGTATCATTTTGGACTAATTCTGAGCATATCTGGGAGTTTCCACCCAGGTTCCTAACATAGCTGAAAAAGGCCTTATGATTGTCCTTTGAATCCATGACAATTTTTCTCTCAAAATTGGCCTTAGTTGATTTTATGAGTGCTCGTATTTTTTGTTTACTAAGAATGATCAGGGTGACTTCCCTTTTATGGATTTTGTTCTATCATGTAATAGCTTTCTCCTCTTATTGTAAAGTTTGTTAATGGCTGGGGTCCACCAGACTGGACGTTTGCCCTTTGTGGAAAGAGTCTTGGTTTTATTTGGGATTGCCTGATCCATGCAGTCCTGGAGGTGTTCATAGAAGGCATTTGTAAGGGCTTCCGCAGCTTGGGTTGTGGTTTCCACTGGCTCAGGGGCCTTGAAGGATACCACACCAGTCTTGAGTAGTGTGAAGTTTGCTTTAGAGAAGTTCTTCACTATGGTCTTTTTGTTTGGGGTGGGGCGGGATGTGGATTTCCAGTGAGATTAGTTTATGATCAGATCTCACCAATGAGGGATATACTTCGGTGTGGAGCATTTTGTCCCCATGTTTGTGACAATGAGATCTAGTATATTTTCTCCTCTCATGGGAACAGTGACTAGCTGTTCCATGGCATTTGAATTTATGAACTCCAGGAACCATTGGGCTAGAAAGTTAGGGCTTGAGTAATGTTCCCAGTCTATATTCGGGTAGTTGAAGTCACCCAATATGATGGTGTTTGGAGATACATTTATACCCTCCAGTGTCTTCAGGAAGGCTGTGTGGGGTTCCTGAGTTTGAGAGGGTGGCCTGTAGCATGCTACAATTTGTAGAGCAGTTTTGCCTATGGTTAGTTGCACCTGGATGGTTTCCGCAGCTTCGTGCGTTGCCACCAACCTGGAGGTGTGGGTATCCTTTATGAATATGGATACACCCCCTCCTTTTGTGGTGTGGTCCGGGTTTTGGGGCGGAACGCATGATATGAGGTAAAACCTAATAGTGCCGAGGTGCTCTCAGGAGCCTTGAACCAGGTTTCAGTTACAGCACAGACATCGATGTTCTCCATACTGAGAAGGGCCTCGAGTGCGTGCATTTTGAGATTTAGACTTCTGGCATTGAGCAGCATTACCCTCAGTTTCTTCCCATTTTTGTTTTCTAGGGTGGTAGGTTTAGAATTTGAGCCTTGCCTAAAAAGGCACTATGGGGTGGCAAGAGCCTTAGCCAATATCCGAATCCCAGGGTGACAGGTGCAAGCCGTCCCTTGCGAAGCAGCGTGGCTTGTCAAGCATGTCATCCCAGGCAGACAGACACTGGATCCCCTTTGAATAACACCAGACATTAAGCCAATTGTTAAAGCTGATCATCTTGTCTCTATATTGTGGCACCATTCTTGGTGAAGGAAGGATACTGCTCAGGGTTAGGGTCATACCTGCCTGGGCTACATAATCAGAGAGCTCCTCTATGTCTCTTTTCATGTAGTCCAGGGAGGTACGTCTCAGGTCATTCACACCAGCATGGACAATGACTGTGTCATATTTGTACTTGCCGTGGAGTGACCCGAGTGCTTAATTGTGTGCAATTTAGGTGTATTTAAAGGAGTGTTTTTTTTATCTGTGTTTGTATTCTGATGAAGTCTGTCTGATGAAAGCAGTTATTATACAGAGTGGACGCTAATATTGTGGTGTTTTTTCATACTGTGTGGATTTGTTGCTGCTTCCTGCCATTCAAGGTTTTTACTTTTGTTGTTGCTGTTTCCCTGGAGTGTGGTTATTAGTTTACTCTTTCTTATCTTCTTCATCTAAATCTTTTTCATTAAGTCTCTTAATGCCTTTACCAGTTCTTATATAGCCTTCTTTCCCCTGCACTTCTAACCACATAGCTAAATGGTCTGAAAAAAAAGTTACTTTATTCCTTTTTACACAATTTTCAAACTATCAGATATTAGAAAATAATTGATTTTCATTCTTATTTAATTTGTTTTATATATCCAATGTATGTTGTCCAATAAATATATATATATATAGCTTTCTATTTTCCTTATCTCATATACAGTCCTAATATCACTTCCTTCTTTCTTTCTTTTTCTTAAATCACAATTAAAGTTCCTTACTAATATTATATTCATATTAACTCCAACTTAATTTAGAATTTTTTAAACATTATCTCTCTTTCTTTGTAACATATGCATATAGTGCAATAATTCTATACACCTCTTTTATGAACCTTCTTTGCAATTCTACCATGATAATATCTATGATTTTTATATTTGCTTGACATAACACACCTATTCTTAAGCCTGTATCTTATCCCATATTTCAAATAATGTTTCCACCCCAAAACACTTCAGTTTGTAACATTTCCTCTTCTGTTAACACTGTCATATCTTCTAATATAATTATATGTATATTGAGTGTTGCACACCATTCCATTATGCTTATTTGCATTTTAATATTTTTATACTAACATTTATTGCTAAGATCTTCAGTTTCTATTCAGAAAAAAAGATTATCTCCTTCCACTTTTCTCCATTACCATTTCTTGTTTTATTTCACAATTACACTTTTACATTTCCTTTTTCTTTCCTTCACTCTTTTCCATATAGAGTTTTTCCCCTCACTACTTGCCAGTTTACATATTCCTATTCACTCATATCTTGCACCACTTCTTTTCTTTTATTTATTTCATTTTTAACCACTATTACTTCTTTATTACTTTCTTGTCTAGTATTTTTTCCTTCATCCTCCTTTTCTATATTGCATACAGATTCCTGTATCTGATCTCATTCTATAGTTTTGTAATTTCTTCGCAATCCATCCACATGTGCTCAGTTTGCCCACATTTTTTACATATCATATCACATTTCAGAGCTTCATGTCCTGGTTTCCTAGAAATAAAACATTTTCATTTATCGCTGTTGCTAATCAAATGATTATCCTTTCCACAGGAAAAAACATGTTTTAGGTTGTCCTCTATATCTACCAAATCCTCCATTACCGTCTACATTTATCACACTTGGAATATGAATATATTTTCATTTTCTATTTCCAAAATTAAACCACATTCTGAACCCCCAGTCTACAAACCTCTATCATCATATATTTTTGTTGGGTCCAAAACATATTTACATGAAGTTTTTAAATAGCCTTTTAGCACTTCTTTTTGACCTCCCTTCTCAAATTGCATGAAAATTCCTTTTTTAGTTTCTCTATGAAATGCTTGCACCACATACGATTTCCAAGGATTATGGTTCTTTTTTAACTTATATTGTTCAAAAAATTCCTACATATA
The DNA here is from genome assembly GCF_019279795.1 of Protopterus annectens. Lineage (NCBI taxonomy): Eukaryota > Metazoa > Chordata > Ceratodontiformes > Protopteridae > Protopterus > Protopterus annectens. Next base: position 27,056,078 of record NC_056746.1, read on the forward strand.
CTGTCCAGTTTGAAACAACATGTCACAATATTTTTCTTCATTAATGAGAATGAAAGTTCTTACCTCTTTGGGTGAAATGCTCAATGGTGCAATCACAGACTCTCAAACGTCATAGCTTTCAAGACTTTTTTCTTCTTTACTGTTTATCCTTATTATGAACTTCTTTTTCTCCATCTCTTTCTCTTCTTCATTTTGTCTCTCTCTCTTTTTTTACATCTGTGCATATGACGTTTTCTTTACTGCAATCTCCACTACCTCTTCCTCCTGTATCTTCCCCATGATTTCACTGCACAAAGCTGCTAACTTGCTTTCTGATTCACTCTGATTCATTATCTCTTTTAAATATATGACCCACAACCCTTCTGATTGCAGGTTGTAACAAATCACATTTGTGTTGAATTTTCTTCCTCAAGAAGATTTTGTTGAAAAATATCCTCCAAATCCAGTAATGATTTGACTACCACCTCATTTGGTGCTCCACACTGTTCTTGTGAAGGCTTGGCTGTCTTCAACCTCTCCTGGAACACCACTCCTTCTATACTATGTTCTGCCATGCAGCTCAGTTCATTCAGCATCACTTCTCCACTCCCCTCATCTTTTTGTTTTTCCTTAGTCTTCAAAGATTCATTTTCCCTTTGTGAGTCTATTATGTCTCCATCATCTATGAAATCCATTATATCTTCCTGCTTCTCAAAGCTGCCTACACACTTGGATCAGAAGCAGGAAGCATTGCACTCAATAGCGTTCTCCAGTCAGTATGAAACATACCTTGGTTTTCCCCTGAAAGGAAGACATATATCTAGTAAGACTAGCCTGGTCAACAAAGCACATAATAAATAAATAAATATATGTGACAGCCAAGAAGACATCTAAGATTCATACTGCAATAAATACTTAAAAGAGTAGAGTTTACGTGTCTGAATGAACACACATGATGCATCTACTAAATTCTAATAAATGTTAGTTGTAGAGGACAAATCGATAGTGACAAAACTAGCCTTCCATAAAACAAAAGAAAATGATAGTCCATTTAGCTAGGCATGAAAAATAATCACTGGAATGCCTTGGAGTTTTTGTTAAAGTCAGTCTTGTGTAATGTGATACAGTGTTATACTGAGGAGGAAGGTGAATATGACACCATCATCACAACTAGGTGAACACTTTTGAAATTGTGAAAATAGCTGAGTGAACTATATTATAATCTAATAGTGCACTTAGGTGTGGGCAGACTTACTTTCAAAACTGTAAAAGCAACAGCTGTGGATTCTTTTTGATGCAAGTGGGCAGGTTGAGGCAGCAAGATAGAACAATACATATCCAAGGATAGTAGTTCCTACTTAGCAGCAAAGGCACCTGTGGCATAAAACATACTGCCAAGACCTCCTTCAGTTACTCTGTCCAATTTTGCAGCCAGTATCATTAGTAATATACTTAGTTAAAGGACAGACTCTAAGGTGCTTTACAGGCCCATGTAGTAAATCCTACAAGATAATAAGCAAAATCTCTATGTTCATAAAGGAAAACTAGAGAGACTAGGAAAAGCAACAGATATCCCTGAGTTACTACTGAGTTGCTAAACATATTCATTTTTCATCAGGAATATATATTTTTAGAAAAAAAAAAAAGAAATACCACAGGAAGATAAAGAGTGAGAGAATACTCAGTACTGGGAGCATTCCTTCACGAAAAAATGGTGAGCACATAGCGTACATTCCCAGAGAAGGTGGTGAGGCAAAAAATACCAGAGAACCAAACATATTATTATATGAAAATGAACAGATTTTCACTGAGATGAGGATACTGAGTTTGAATATTTAAACACAGCTGCATGTGTGTAGCATCGTACAGAAGGTGTAGACTGTATAGGCCAGGTATTTGGCACCAAACAGCACTACTAAGATGCTATTTAATGTATACTAAGAGTGAAGAAATGTGGGAGCTGGAAAATCAAGCACAGTTTTGTTTTCCTTTCCAAACGTCATAGGTTTTCTGGCTTAAACATATCTGACATGCACCACTCTAACAAACTTAATCACTACAATAAGTGATCACAGGCCTCACTTTAACAGAGCATTTGGTAAGTTGTTCTATTAGTAAGTAAGAATTTATATATTGCACATAATGGCTCCATCTTTCTGTATTTTTTTCTCTGTTGTTTCCATTCACAACTGACACTCAGATCAGTGTGTACCTACTATTTTACTTTATAACGCTCAGCTGTATTATTTAATTATATTATTCCCTACATCTTCATGACAATTCTCTGTTCAGCTGTATAATGTAACTTCTTGTTGCTTACTTTCAAAATTGCATTGTACTGTAAACTGCTCTGTGAGCCCAGTTTGGCTGAATGTTTCAGTAAACAAGCCCTCCTGCCTGGTTAATAAGCAAACAAATAAATATATTAGTTACTTTTATAATGATACTACTACTCAGAGAGGAGTTCTTAAAACAAGTTCCAGAATTGCAGTTCTCTCTTTTCTAAAATGCAAGGATTGGGTTATGAAATGTTTTTCTGGATCATGTTCAGAAGACTATCTCTTGTTCCAGAAAACACATATTGATTCCCTTTGGTGCATGATTTTATTTAATGAATATAGTAATAAACAGCATTATCTTGAAGTGAGCAACTATTTTGTTAATTTCTTACAAATAACTTCTCCTTTTCTCTGCTATATCAAGAAAACTATTAAATGATGCACCCTAAAAATAAGTGGATTTCCTACTCATAACTATATAAGAAGCAGAAATAAGAAAAATATTAAAAATGGCAGACTGCTAACATGGGAGTCCTTATGTGCAATGAGCAAATCATGCTTTTCTGTGATGAATATACCTGATGGCATAAAACATATTTCTCATTTATGTTTGACTGTGGCTTGATTCCAGAAAACTTCTGCAATATTTGTTTTCTCCAAAAGTATAAAGCATGTCACCCGTTCATCAGTTAGAAAACAGCATTCAGCATAATCCTGAACAATCAGCTGATCTGTTTGTTTTCTTTTTTTTTTTTTCCTCTGCGGCTCTGCTCGTCCTGAACAGCACTATGTAAGTTCAAAAAAAGCCATTAATAGTACAGAGGCGGAGATGATGAATTAAGGCAGCCTCTGTTAATTTTTCATTTTGACAGATTATTGCCTGTCAAAAGGCAAGGAAGACGCCTCTTGTATTCTGAGGTCTGGTGCCTGCACTTTTAAACATATCCTGAATTCTTTCCCCTTTTCTTTGCCTGAATTAGGTAGCGGGCTCTGAAAGGATGAAAAATTCATGACAATCTATAATTTACACTCTGGAAGATAAATAATGTACTAAAACCTGTCATTAGATTGGTTCCTCTTATTTTATTCATCCCTCGTGGAAGAGAATCCAATACAGAAACAACACTTAGCATAAAAATAATTTGGAAGTGAGGCGGTTTAAAATAATTTTGCACTGAATTTACTGCTTTGGACACTGCTTGGAGCAGAATTATACCATACCCAATTATAACATTTAAGTCTGTTGTGCATGACATTAATTAATTCATATCCTGCAAATTATTCTATACATGCCACCTTTTATAAAACCATGTCTATTTATAGATGAATCAAACAGATCAGAGTTGTTTTTTTGTCCTTAATCAATTATTAACCTTTGCAGCATGAGAGACATTAATTCTGCTGAAGAGGATATTTTCACTTTGAATTTCAAAATTGTCCTGTTATCAGAGAAAGATACCCTTGGTTCTAAATAGTTCCCTGTCTGATAAAACTAAAAGCTGACACAATTAGTTTATTTCAAAAAGAAATATATCATGTATAGCATGTCTAGCCATCCACAGTGGGGAAACCTTTGCACACTTACAAGGGGTTGTGATTTGGAATGCCTTACTCATTTTTATAGGTAATGTTATTTAGTCTGTCCTGGTTCCATCAGCAAGATGTGACCTACACCAGTCAGATAACATTGTATTTACTCTGTGTGGATTTATTCTTTAACAGTATTTCCCCAGAAGTCTGCTATGATGAAAAGGGGAAAAAACTGAAACAAAAAAAAATTCAGTAAGGGGCCATAAATGGAACATGGAGTAGGTCAGCTCACTCTTGTTAATTTGTGTCATTTCTTCAGATCAGAAGGTGGTTAGGTTGGCATGCTTTCTTTCTTGGAAGCCAAATGTGTATTTTTTTCAGCTAGTTATGTGTTTTATCAGAAATTCCCCACACCCAGTTTTAACAATCTGTACAGTCAGATAAACTTAGGATTAGACTGGCACCTCTTAAGCAGCTATTTTCTGCCCACTGATTTACAGAAATATTAAAACAAAACTACTGATGATATATATATGGGCTACTAGATTTATAAGGACTTTTTGTGTTCCTGCAGCTGCAAGCAGGCACACAAGTTTTCATCACTGGCATACACCTCAACTCTCCAGATTTTTGCCTTTTATTTTTGGTTTGCCTGTCATAAAATTTCTGATTTTCTGGCAAATCACGGAGGAATTGAAGTCACTAAATAATGACATACATTTGAGTTTCAAACTGCATGTCCTTCTGAAAATGCATGCTAAAACAAACCCTGTTATCTTAACAGCTTTCTAAGTTTATGATAGGAATATTTAATATCTGTCCCTATGTTGGGGCCTTTGCCCTTATCCAGATTTTTTGGACTAAGAGAATGACTGATTTAATGTTAAATTCTAATTATTAATGCTCCAAAGTGCCAGTCAAGGGTAGTTTCAGCATTTTTGGTGAGTTTCCTGTTTCCATTTTTTGCAGGATGCCCCTCCATGCATTCATATATTTAGAAAAAATGCCAACACCCATCTTACATTTCTTATTATTATATTATCTCCCAGTGACTTTTGTTAGAGCATAAAAACATAGAACTTATTATATAATACTTCATTGGTTCTGAAAAATGTAAATGACATTTGTACCATGATGTCTCTGCTGCCTCTGTTCATCAACAGGTAATGGCTTTTACAAACACACAAGGATCTTACTGGATTTCCTCAAAAACTTGGTACAATGGCTTATACGTCTAGAACATGAATAAAAGTATTTCCAAATTCATAAATTCTCTTCACTTTCTTATGCAAGATACAGTTCTTGAACTACAGTTCTCCTATTGCTAAAAAAATTGCACATCTTCAATGAATATGCAACCTCTATTCTACATAGGATTATACTTTCAGTCTTTCTGTACCTACAATTCCATAGGAAATGTGAGGGCCAGTCATCTTATCTTTAACCACATTGCACGGGTCCACCCTTCCAATTTTTATGAGATGTTTGTGTAGTCTCAATCACTTCCCTTTTTGGCATCTAGACAAATGATACCATTGTGAATGCAGAATTCATCCTCAGTGAGATAGTTTTCATTCTCGCCTCAAAGTACCTTCATGTATCATAATCTGTTGACTCAATGTCACTGCAATACTACATACATTCTGCTCTTTATTCTGTTACTTCCTTTTCAGATTTTTACTGCTGTCTTCATTCTCTTATCTGCAATGGGTTAGGGTCCTTTCTGTGGTAAATGTCTTTGTCCCCCTCCACTCACTGCCATAATAGATTTCAGCTTCACTACATCTTTGAAATAAATTAAGGAGGTACTTGGAGAATTCTTCTTCTTCTTCTTTCGGCTTTTCCCGGTTAGGGGTCACCACAGCAGATCATCTGTCTGCTCATGATTGGCAGTGGAGTTTTATGGTGTTGAGTTCCACAGAAGGCACACACATGCACACACACACACCTATGGCCAATTTAGAGTGTCCAATCCACCTACTGCATGTCTTTGGGATGTGGGAGGAAACTGGAGCACCCGGAGGAAACCCAAGCGACCACAGGGAGGACATGCAGACTCCGCACAGAAGGCACCCCAGCCAAGAATCGAGCCAGAGTACCTCTTGATGTGAGGCGGCAATGCTAACTGCTGTACCACCGTGGCCGCAGGTACTTGGAGAATTAATGAATAATAAAAAATGAAACAAGCTTGCTGTTTCATAAAAGAATAGGTTGCGGCACTAATTTTTCTGTTTGTCTATGTACTCATATCTATATCAATGTCTATATCAAAATCTGTCATTCTCTCTCTTTCTCTCTCTCTCTCTCTCTATATATATATATATATATATATATATATATATATATATATATATTTATATATATATACATATATTGGGTCCTCTACAGATGATCACAATTCCAAAAGGCTGACTTTCATATGGCCGAGATCATATGATTGACTTTTGGAATTTCAAACATTTTGAACGGACAGCTCCATATAGCGTAATGGGAAGATTTACCTTTTCTGCACTGGAGTGTAATCTCAGAGTTGGTATATTTAAATAGCAGGGGGTGCAAGGGGACTTGCCCCTCCTGCTAACAATGTGTTGGTAATTTTTTGTGCTGTGTTCCTGTTTGTAACAGGTGTTTGAAATTCCAAGAATCGAGCATATGGTCTCGGCCATATGAAAGTCAGCCTTTTGGAATTTCGATCATCTGTAGGGGACCCATATATATTATACTATCAATCAGTTTATACAGGTGATGAATAAACAAGTAAATAAATCAAGTAATAAAATCACTGTTTTTAGGGGTCACTAACATTATTTATAGGAGAAACATTGTTATTTAATAATATTCAACATTCGATCACTAGTAGATCAAACATTGCCAGCTTTATTTTACTATGAAATCATGAGTACTAGGGGATCACAGCACTTGTGCTTTCTCCACTGTAGAGTGATCTTGGAGTCACTGTTTTTAGGGGTCACTAATATTATTTATAGGAGAAACATTGTTATTTAATAATATTCAACATTCGATTAATAGTGGATCAAACATTGCCAGCTTTATTTTACTATGAAATCATGAGTACTAGGGGATCAGAGCACATGTCCTTTCTCCACTGTAGAGTGATTTTGGAGATGATACTGTTTCTTTTTTGTTTATCTTTTGCATCTTGTTTGTATGAGCGTATGACTAGGTGTCATATACTCATTATATATATATACATATATATATATATATATATATATATATATACATGTGTGTGTGTGTGTGTGTGTGTGTGTGTGTGTGTATAAAGAGAGAGAGAGATGTACACTTGATACAAATCATATCTTGTTATAATACAACTCATGTACTTTTAGGTTAGAAAATGGAAGTTAATGGTGATCTGGTGTGATTGATGGAAGAGTGATGTGTCTAAGAATACTCCGATATGCCTTAATAACTAAGTGACTTGTTATCCTGGAGTGGTTGTAAACTGACTTACAAAACAAACTGACAGAGCTGTGGTGCAAGCTGGTGGTAGGTTGACATACAGATATCCGCATGAATGTGGAAATTTCCTTCTTCAAATCTGCACTTAGTTGACATAGGAAATATTCCTAATAAGAAAGAAACATGAAAATTAAGTTTTTAAGCTGTGGAAACATTAGTATGTTGAATCTGAAAGTATATGAGGTGTGCAGTATGATTCTTCTAATTTTCTAATTTCTAATTTGTTTATTATTTTTGAAATTATGTAGGATAAACCTTGTTTTTCACCTTTAACTTTTTTGAGTACTAGGTCTATGTAAAGTAAGATTTCCTTTACTGTATCCTCTAACGAAGTAAGGATATTTTTTTTATTTTTAGTTCGTTCCTGAGAGCCAGACATTATTTATAGGTGTGTAGGCTTTAAAGGATGAAACCTAAAAGCAGGCAATATGTTTGGGTAGGAACAGAAAACCATTTAGCTGTTTGGGTTTTCTGTAAAACAGGAAAAATAGGGAAAATGTCGCTACTTTATTTTTAATTTTATTGTATTAATTAGCTTATAACAGTATAACAAGTCAGAAAGTTATTAAGGCATATTGTAGTATTTTAAGAGATATCACTAGAAATAATAAAACAAATGAAAATAAAACATCCCATTTAATTAATCCGCTCATTACATAAGGACTACTTGCTATCTGGAGTGAAGAAAGTGTAAAATGTGGGATACTAAAGACTCTAAAAATCATAATTTCAAATAAAATAACGCTAGAGCCACAGTCCAAGGAACTTCCAAAAAAGATATAAGATATAAGGTATAAAAAAGGATGTTTATTTAACACTTTTGTCCTCACAAAAACAAGACTTCATCAGAATTATTTCATTTGAAGATATGGTTTTACTATAACACTACACTTGTGTTTATGCTCATACTATATGGCAGCCAATGTGTCATCAAACTCTGTTTTTTTTTCTAATCTAGAGACTGGTTTAATGACTTTATATACTTTATGAATGATTATTCATAAAATCTTTGCATTTTGACTGCAGTATTTATGTTCTGTAATGCATATTATGTTCCAAGGATTAAAGCACTGAATGCAAGTAAAATATGAGCTAAGTTGTTGAGACAATATATTTTAAATACAGTTTGATATAGATGTAGATGTAGTTTGAAGGGTACTTTTGGGTCTGTAAGCAACCTTCAGTATTCATATTCTAGTTCTTGGTTTATTTTAATAGTAACTGTGACTATAATTGTCTGAGGGAGCCTTGTCTCAGTTCTTGATTGCTACTGAAGGGCACAGATACTGTTTAAGTCATGTTTAAAGTCAGTTTGCTGTGAATCTTCCAGGGTCAGAAGAGTTTGTAGCATGATTATATGTTTTGTTCCATATTTTGGTGATTTCAAATGAGTAATATGGACTTTTAAATAATAAAATCACAATCTTTACATTTCTGAATATGAAAAAGAACACTGAATTCTCAAAAAAATACTCTATACCATATTAAAAAAAATTAGGAAACACAAATGATTAAAGACAAACTTTTACTAACAATATAATAATTATTATTGCTTTACTAGTAATAGTTTGTATTTAATCCAGTGGTGTTTCCTGACTTATTCTTCATATTCTAAAGATTGTTTTTTGATAATATGGAATTGTATCATTTAGATAAAGATTTATTATATTGCAGAGTAAACGTTTAACTGGATAATTTACGTACAGGGAGAAGAGGAAAACTAATTACTGATCACTAGAGAATACTGGAAGCAACGGTTCCAGAGTATATCTGCAGCTCTTTACTTTGATATGCAGTATTCTTTGATATAGGCATGGTACAATGAATATATAAAACTGATTACCAACACTACTTTCCCACATTTGACAGCATGTATGGCGCATAGTCTGACAATGATGTCCTCCTATTAATATTAATGACATTACATACATTCAGCACATATGCTGTATGGTTGGGTTATGCCGTATGGTAGCCAGTGTGCCATCGAGTCTAAGATGTAGGGTATTTTGCATTGATGTATGACATGGAGACACACAATGTGATTCACTAAGTCTATTGAACATGTGGGAGAAACAGATATATGTAGGTTTTGTGGAACCAAATTGGAAACAGTCACACAACTTATTGTTGGTTGCAACTCTCTTATGGCAGAGGGACTGTATACTGAAAGGCATAATAATGTGGTGAGATTGTTACACTGCAAATTGTGCAAACATTATGGTATCAAAGTGGCTGAAAAGCACTGGAAATATGAGAATCATAGAAAATGATGACGTTTACATCACATGTGATCACCCAATACCAACAGTCCAAAAGATGGATACTAGAAAACTGGATAAAGTGGTCCAAGAAAAGAAGACAAAAGTAGCATTGATCATTGAAATCACTACACCTAGTGACTACAGTGTCTTGCATACAGACAGACACAAAGTCATAAAATACTTAGATCTGCAGGCAGAAATGAGAGCCATGTGGAAGAAAGATACCCAGACAGTTCCAATAGCAGTAGGAGCAACTAGTCTTATAAAAAAGAATTTGCAATCGTATTTAGATATGTTACCAATTCATGTAACACCATACGAATTGCAGAAGGAGTCATTACTGGGCACATTGCGGGTGCTGCGAAGAGCACTTTTGTCTAACATCAAAGAGTGAAACAATACTAAATTCATGAACTTTAATCGTACTTTGACTTAGGAATGGGGTCCATTCCTGTCATGGTATTAGAAACCCAAAAGACTTGCAGAAATTAAAAAATGGCAATCATGCACTTATACATAGGGTATTATTGTGAACATTTTTTTTTTATATTTCAGCCAACCAAACTAATAGCACCTTAGACAGGACAGCTCTACTCTAATGTTCAATCTGTGGTAAAGCCACTCACCACAACAGAAATCTGACAGTGCAAGTGAGAGCTCAGCTAATTTATCTCATCTTATAATCCCTTGTAATCTACCATAAACATATCAAACCATTGATCATACTACTCAGTTTGAGATTTGATTTTTTATTAAACTATATCCACAGAAAACCAAAACTCACAGAAAACAAGACTCTACCATGTAATGTATCGGGGTGTTTTTGTCCTCTTCCTAGAACTTCATCAGACTAATCAGTACCTTATCTCTTCCTTTTTAAATAGGGAACATCTTTATCGTTTCCTTCTTGATTCAAATTTCCTGCCACTTAATTATAAGCTAATTAAAACAATAAAATTAAAAATAAGTAGCGAACAGTTTTTTTTTCCTGTTATACAGAAAACCTATATTGTATATTCAAATTCATTAGTGTATTTAAAAATATCTTAATATATACTTAAGACAGAAGTAAGGAAAATAATAAAAACAATAAAAATAGAACCATCTTATTCAATTAATATGCTTGTTACATAATGACTGTTTGCTATCTGGAGTGAAGGACTTGTAATATGTGCAGATGCAAAAGACTCTAAAATTTATACTTAAAAACATCAGTAAATAAAAATGTTGTGAATGTCAACTATGTTTTATACCAGCCCTAGATGATGAAAAACAACCCTGTTAAAAATATGTAATCATGAAGCCATTTGACCTAATTTTGTAATCTAGCTGCTCTTAATTTAAGTACTGGAGCTATAGAAATAGTATCATCCAATCCAGATTTTGTACCAGTATCTAGGACTACCTGCCAGTAGAATTCTCTATATTCTAATTTAGTCTCCCAGGGTCCTCCCTGGGATCTATATTCACTTTTTTATTACAAAACTGAATAATTGTTTCCACATTCTAGTTTGTGTTTAAAAATATAGTTTATTTCTTTTTCTTTTTAATATCATGTGTGCTCATAAATTCTCTTTCCAAACATACAATCTGTTTTCCCTGTATAGAAAGTGGGACATTTACTACATAAGGTTACATATACTATTCCTTTACTATTATCCTTGTGATGTTGTTTATTGTATATAAATGTGTCCCTAGATGCTAAAACAAAACATGCCCCTGGATTTACGAAGCCCTTTATAGTGTGAAGGATTAGTCTAAGAGCTATATTCGGCAATATGGCCGACGTGCGATCCAGGAACAAGCTCCCGGGACGTGCACGTGAGCTCTTAGGCTAATCCTGCACAGACCGAGCTCCTGTATGCAAATTACCCTCCTTTGTAGGTGAAAACCATACAAATGTGGGTAATTTGTGATCCAGGAAACTGGCAGCTGTCAGTGCAGGATGAGTGCAGTCTGCAGAAATGTACTCGGTTAGTAACCGAGTACATTTCTGCAAACTACAAAACGAAGCTATGACAGCTCCAAATAAATGCTGCATATCATTGAAGAAGCATCCCAATGGTCAAGTATAAGGCCATTGGCATTGCAAACTGTTTCAAAACTAAAAAGATCACTCTTATTTTTTTTCGCCGATCTCGGCTATTTAAGCATAGGGCAGCGGCACGCAAACGGGATCGGAGGGAATATAAAAAAATAAACTTATAATGAGCATTCTAACTAAAAACAGTATTCTGCCATGCAAGTCAATGGCAGGCATAAGATAACCTAGCCAGTGAGCAATGGTTGCTAAGGGGGGAGGCTCAGTGTGGGACATGTAACTATGCATTAGCAGGCAATCCAATGCAAATGAGGGGAAGGATAGTGAATCCCATATTTTCCCAGGGTATGAGGCAGGTCCCAAGAGTGTAAGAGTATAAATAGCTGGGTGCAAGACTAGGATATAGGTGACATCATGTGGGGGGGGGGGTGTCAGGCATACTGTAAGTGCATTGGAGCCCTGTGGCTTGGGACTGCTCTTAGCTCAGCAGAGCTAAGCTAGAGGTGTGTCTAAACCTGCCTAGCACTCTTTACAAAGTGTAAGCAGGTATGCACACCGTGCACTGGGTTTTACAGGAAGAAAAAGGAAGTTAAACCAGGAAATAGCAGCTCTGTGCACATTTGAGCACTCCATTTGTGTGGCATGCGCACAGGCTTAAACAGGGAGACAATGGGAAGAGAAAACAGCAGTAGGAAGGTAATCAAGGAGAACCAGCTTAGCTGACAGGTGAAATGTATCAGAAACAGCCAATTACACAGGCAGCAGCCCAGCCCAGCACACCACTATAAACTATGCAAACACCCTTCCCCCTTGCTTTTCCCAAAACCTCTGCACCACCGGTGTATACAGATGGGGAAAATTTACAAAACAAAAGCAAGAGAAAAAATGTTAGGGGCTGCATTTGCTATCATAAACCAGCATGTGCTAGAGGCTGAGGGTGGTGAGGATGTGAATGCTGCTGAGCAATCCACAGTGAGGAGATGGAGAAGAGTGTACACACCCAGGGTAACCTACCAAGGGCTACATGAGCTGGAGATAGTAGAGTGCTATAGGGTGGACAGGGACCTCCTACAGTAAATTGTTGAGCTGTGCCAGTCACGACTCACACACAGAATTAACAGAGGGGAACCCATCCCACTGGATACCAAGGTATGTGTATGCCTAAGAATATTAGCTACAGGTAGCTTCTAAAGGCCAACTGGGGATATGATGGGGATTTTACAGGCATCAGCATCCAGGGTACTCCACCAGTTCCTGGATGCCATGTCAGCACATGTCGGTGAGTACGTATATTTACCCATCGCCCGTGAGGCGTTGGCCAGCAATATGCATCTCTTCCAACAAATAACAGAATACCCTGAGGTAGTGGGTGCAATAGGCTGCGCACACATATGCATGAAAGCATCACCAGGTGAGTGGGGTAGGGTCTACATCAACCGCAAGGGCTTCCCCTCCATCAACTGCCAGGTTGTGTGCGATGCCCAGGGCATAATAATGAATGTATGTGCTGGCTGCCCTGGAAGCCACCACGATTCCCACATCTGGCATCTGACGCAGCTGTACCAGACATTTGCCAATGGGGACATCCCACATGGTCACCTAGTGGAGGATGCTGGATACACACTGGAGCCATGGCTGATGACACCCATCGGAAATGCACACACACCCGAACAAGAACTCCATAATGAGGCACATGCACAAATACGAATCATAATTGAGCATGTGTTTGGGATGCTCAAGTCATGGTTCTGGTGCCTGGACACATCTGGTGGAGCCTTGCATTACTCACCAAAAACATGTACCCAAATTGTCCTTGTATGTACCATGCTACACAATATGATCCTGTGGAAACAGCTGCAGCAGGAACAGCATGGAGCAGGACCACACATCCCACCACCAGTGCCAAGGCCTGCACAGGTGCAGAGTGACTTGGAGGAGGAACAACCTGAGCCTGCCCCAGTAGGCAGAAGGAGGCATGCCCAGTATGCCCTGGCCTTGGCAAAGAGACAACGCATAGCACATGCACTGACACAGTAGGGACCCAGGGAATTACACCTCTCTCCGACTCACACATATAGTAAAAGGGATGCCAAACTTGACACTACCTGTGCTCAACCATGTATAGGAGGGTACTATGTGCATCTGACATAGGCAGCCCTGAAGCACCACCCTCAATACTGGGACACCCACAAGGTAAGTGACTCACACATGCCAGTTGGGGGGCACATACCCAACAACAGCCACAACCAGCAGGATAGGTGTAGACAAACACAAACAAATGCTGTACTATGGCCTCTGAATGAGCCCTATGGGTAACCCCTCCTCCAGGCCTACACACACAGACTACAGCAGGCCAGGCAGTTGGATGTAAACTGTGAAGGCTAGGAAGTCAGAAACTAATATGTAGGTAGTTAAAGCTAAGATCTGTAGTACACTGGTATGCCTCTAGCCAGCACGATACGTAAGACTACAGACTGAAATGGTGTACCCGACATAGCAGTACAGTCCTAGCAAATGTGTAAAAGTGCCAGATGTGTCTCACTATCCTATGTACACTTATAGTAACAGTCAGGTGTACCCACCCCTGTGCAGAAATGTAGAAACAGTCAGGTGTCCCCCCTCACTATGCAGAAATGTAGCAACAGTTAGTGCCAAATGACCGATGTATACCCTGCAGACACAGCATGCTACCTGTCAATGTACAACAAAAAGGTCAGCACCGCTGTACAAACTACCTGGACTTGATCCACACATGGATTATATAGATGGCCATACTGGGCATGCTCACACAAAAACACATGAAGGCCATGTCTGCAAACACCAGTGGACCATACATATCTGACAGGTGCAGTTCTTACTGCAGACACATGTCAGTATGCACCGCTCCTGCCTTGCACACACAGTGGATAGGAATACAGACATATATGTAAGGACAACACACTATAATAAGGCAAAGGTAGATGGACATAGATGTGTGGAAGAGGGTGACTGTGACAAGGAGCCATCTGGGCCTGTCCCACCCAGCACACAGCCAAAGGGCCCCAGACACATGAGGTGCAGGTGTCACTCACTGCAGATACTAGCCACCTGTATCTCTCAGCATGACAGACTATGTGTTGCATGTGCCAGCTGTGCAACATGACTGTACAAGAAGGTAGTCACCTAGTAGCTGTATACACGTACCTGTGGCATATGACCCTATATGTGCCCGCATGTGGCATGTCAACCCGTACATGAATGGATTACGGCCCATGCACACACCGCCCTCCCCATAGCAGCATCATGACAAGCCTGCTGAGGTCATCCAATGTGAAATACACCTTTGGGAGAGCTGTAGCTCAGTCATCCCCATGGCTCGTCCCGTAACTGTGTACTGCTGTAGTGATAAACTAGTTAGGTACTAGTTGTAACCTCAAACTTGGCAACTGTGTGAGTGTCTCTCTGTCTCTGACTGTGTAGATAAATGCTTTTTAGGTTACTCACACTCTGTAAAATTCATATACACAACTTTGGCAAGGCTGCTGAGGTCACTCACCTAGAAATACACTTCTGGGAAAACCATAGCCCAGTAATCTCTGTAGTGTCTCCTGGAACTGCATACTGCTGTAGTGTGATAAAGTAGTTAGGTAGGTGTTCTAATACCTGACCTGGTAAGTGTGTGTGTGTGTGTGTGTGTGTGTGTGTGTGTGTGTGTGTGTGTGTGTGTGTGTGTGTGTGTGTCTTACTGAGTAGAGAGCAATGCTTTTTAGGCTAGTCACACCCTGTACAATTCATATACTCAACCTTGGCAAGGCTGCTGATGTCACTCACCTAGAAATACAACTCTGGGAAAGTAATAGTCTAGTAAGCTCTGTAGTGCATCCTGTAACTGCGTATTGATGTAATGTGATAAATTAGCTAGGTAGGTGTTCTAACCCCAGATCTGGTAATTCTGTGTGTGTCTGACTGAGTAAAAAGCCATGCCTTTTTAGGTTACTCACACTCCGTACAATTCATATACTCAGCTTTGGCAAGGCTGCTGATATCGCTCACCTAGAAATACAACTCTGGGAAAATAATAGCCTAGTAAGATCTGTAGCTCATCCTGTAACTGCATATTGCTGTAGTGTGATAAAGTAGTTAAATAAGTGTTCTAACCCCAGACTTGGCAATTGTGTGTGTATGAATCTGTGTGATTTTGTGTCTCTGACTGAGTAATAAATAATGCTTTTTAGGTTACACACACTCCTTAAAATTCATATACTCAACTTTGGCAAGGCTGCTGATGTCACTCACCTAGAAATACACCTCTGGGAAAATCATAGGCCAGTAATCCCTGTAGTGCATCCTGTAACTGCATACTGCTGTACTGTGAGTTAGAGCTGTGTTAGCATTCCATTTCCACCCATGTCAGTTCTGGATGTTTTGTGTGTGTTTCAATGTCTGTGTATGGAGCAATGCATCATAGGCTACTCACTCCCATTTCAAATGCCCTACTTTGCCAATCCTGCTGTCATTCATTGTGAAATACAACTTTGGGGAGAAAGTTCTTTAGTAATCATTGTGGTGCGACCTATAACTGCTCCATATTGCAGTGTAATGTAGGCTTTGGTCAGGGGTTCTATACCCACACATAACAGTTGTTGATGTTTTTTGTGTGTCTCACTGTCTGTGTAGAGAGCAATGCATTTTAGGCTAGTCACTCACAGTACAGTTGAAATGCCCTACTTTAGTAAACCTGCTGATGGCATTCAGTGTGAAATACACCTTTGGGGAAGGACATCTCTAGTAATCCCTGTGGTGTGTCCTATAACAGCTCCATGTTGTAGTGTGATATAGACCTTGGTTAGGGGTTCTATACCCACACATGACAGTTGTGGATGCTTTGTGTGTGTCTCACTGTCTGTGTAGGAAGCAATGATTTTAGGCTAGTCACTTGCAGTACAGTTGAAATGCCCTACTTTGGTAATCCTGCTGATGTCATTCAGTGTGAAATACACACCTTTGGGGAAAAAACACTCCAGTAATGTCCTTGGTGCATACTATAACTGCATAGTACCATAGTGTAATGAACTACTTAGATAGGGGTTCTACTCCCAAACATGACAGGTGTGTGTGTAACTCGTATCCTGTGTAGAGATGAGTGTGTGACACCTATGGGCAATGTAGAGGGGGTTTTGCTTATTTATTTTATGGTGGCCCAACTATATATCACAATGTCAACCATACAGGGATAGCAGATGTAAATTAGCTGGGAGGCTGGGGTGCAAAGCCATACCCATACATGTGACATCAAGGCCAGCCAATCCAAGTTAGCAACCCCACTATTACCAAGAACACACACTCAACCCATGTGTCATACACACACACATGCCTAGGCAACAGCCAGTATGTGGGCAGTACACTGCATATTGGCCAGTGATAGTAACTATGCAGTGATAGCAGTGGGCTACAGAGGGCGTGTTACCCTGCCCATCTGTCCAATATGCGCAGACATGCAGACAGTGCACCTCTACCATGTTCCCCAATGGACACCTGCACCACCTGTGGTGCCTTCACATGTGACTCACAATGGACATACCATGCCTGACAACATGCCCTGTATGGACAGATGACACTGACATCAGAGAATGCTGTTGGCATGCTATCAATGTAGGTGAAGGATACACCTGCTGCTCATTACCAGTTCCTGTCACAGGTGGGCAACACTGGCACATCTGATGATAATCTGTGTTCACAACATGGTCCAGACACCGCAGGTACAGTTCCGCATGTCAGTGTGCATGCATGTGGGAGGTGTGCACATCCCAGGCACCATCCATGTCATGGACTAAGGAACACATACATGGCATGTGATGTACAGCACTGGCCACACAGAATAGTCACACAGGTGACTGGATGGGGGATGCAATACCCACCTGTGTGGGCAAATGCAGTAACTACAGGTCTGAGCCACAATGCAGACCATTGTCATGTGGCCTGATGCCAAGGTATACCCATTGCCTACCCTTGTACAGCCTGCTGGTACAATTGGCCACCACACACCCATGTATACATGCACCCATGCATGTCAGAACTGGCACCCTGTGTGTTCATGTGTGTGTGTGTGTGTGTGTGTGTGTGTGTGTGTGTTGTATGGTACGTATGTCCACATCCACACTACAACTCCTCAGGGCATACTGAAACATGCTGTCTGATGCCTGACATCTCCTCATACTCTTTGCCCATACAGCCTCTGTATGACCCATGTGGTGCATGTGATACCTGTACTTTGATGTGTTGTAGCAATCCCAATAGTGATGAGTTGCACTCCTGACCCTGCCAAGTGTGCCAATGTGTGTGCGTCCTTATGTGAGTGTGCCTGTGCCTGTATTGATGCTGGCACCTGTTCAAGCAGATAGGCATGTGTACAAAACCTACCATATATCTACCGTATCCCTGTTGCAGATGTCACTCACCCTCACATATATGTTCTGAGTGCTCCACATCCAGTAACCTATGTGGTGCATCCAATAACTGCATCAAACTGTGATAGCACTACATAGTTGTCAGTGGTTTGATACCCTGTGCTGGTAGGTGTCTGCCACAAACATGCTTCAGTTTTACTCTCCCACCCCTCCCTGACATGTATCTGCCTTGGTCTGCCTCCCCCACTCCCTCTCTGGTGGATGTGGAGACCCACATTTGCCTTGCTTAGGCAGCAGCATGTGTATTTTACGTGATGCTCATGATCAGCTGATGGCCTCTGCATGAATTGCAGCCCTCCCTTAGCTGATTGCATGTGGAACAGTTGTGGTAACAATCCCATAGCCAATTGCATGGAAATACACTCCAATACCTAGGAACATCATGGTGGTATTAGGCCTTTGCAGTCACTGTGAGCAGGAACTAGATCTGTTGTTTGGCAAACAGCATCTCAGATGGATTGGGGATTTACCTCTAACAACATACACTGTGAAAAGAGGGCAACAAACAGGAGGGGGATGTGCCTGACCTGACTACTGACTGTAAGTGCTGCTATACTGCATTTGGAGTAATGTTAGTTTAACAGACTTTGTCTGGATTTGCCTGTCATATATGTCACAATACCTCCCATGTCAGTTCCATGTATATGAGGAATCCCCATCTGCAAGGTCATCTGCAGACTGGGCAGTGTTGAGCCTTTGGTTTCATGTGTTAGCCACAGTGCATCTATCTGCG
>NC_056746.1:27079829-27254829 GCF_019279795.1 Protopterus annectens
AACTCAGAGTTAGTATATCACAGTAGGGGGGTTGTGAGGGGCCCAGCCCACCAGATGGGGGGGTGCAGGGGGGCATGCCCCCCTGCATTACGATATGTATTCCAACTTGCAGTTCAAGAGTCAGCAAAGGTGCATTTAGAACTGCTGTGTTTTGAACTGTGGTGTAGTAAGAAATGACGGATTTGTCCTTTCGGTTTGCAGAAGGAGCCGTTTGAAGAAATGATTGTCTCCCTTTCAAAAGTGAACACATATATATCAATATAGGTATATATGGACATACATCTGTAGATGAAACTGGGAACGTAACCACAACATATATGTCCACATGCACCACTGATGGGTTTGAGAGATCCAACAACATACATCTGGCACGGATAGGTATTCCCCCCATCCAAACACGTCTGACCTGCAAAAGAATACCAACCTTATCAGATCCCATAACCAGGACCCTACACAACAAGGGCAGTACATGTTAACAGTACCTCCATCCCACCTGTAGAATGTCAGGCTGGCATTACTAACATATCATGCAGTACAGTCAAGTGACGTGTCATGCTTGGGGGAACCGCTAGTGCAGGCACAATAAGTAGCTGGGATCCCTCATACGATCCAATAGGCCTACACCTGACAATGGATTCACCAATGTTGGCAAGGATGACCACAAATCCATCATGTCAGATGGGAAATACCACCCAGTAGCCTGATGACCCTGGTCTGCAGGGACATGGAACATATCAACAGTGAACCCATTGCCAATGTCACTGGTAATCTTAACACATGGGACCCCACCACTGTTGAACTTGTGAAAGGCAGAGAATACAACCTGAACCTGGTATACCTCCTTTACCCAATCATGACAGGTGTATATGAGGGTTAGGAGGTGCACAATGTCTATGTAGATCTTAGCAGGCATTTGTACGCCATCCCACATGTAGGAATGTGTGTAGTTGTTAAGGGATCCATCTCAGTACACAGAATATGTGTCCACCAGGACTGCTTGGCAAATGCCAACATTCCACAGGTGTCATCCTGTGGACATACAGTCCTTCACAGGTCATAGATTTGTTAATGCCCTCCTCCACACTGTAGAGGTGTGCAACACTACTGAGATTGCTATAACTCACTGGGTGTGGATATTGTAGACACATCCAGCATTATTGCAGTTACTGTTGCATCTATCCCCCCACATAGCTGTCTGTACTACTATACAGTGTATGTAATCAGGTTGTTAGTTGTTGTTTCCACCATCCACAGTAGTTGAGCCCTCACACCCTCCTAAGGGTAGGGCTATGCCACCGGCATTGGCACACACATTTTACTGAGGTGAGGATCGCAGTACAGTTGGGAGAGGGACATACACCCTGCTGTTAGCATGTTCAATGTCATCCACATTGCAGACGGCATATATAGCAATGTGTGCTTGTGCCTATCCTGTCTTGGTGGGATTACATGTGCAACAGATGTGTTACCTGCACGGGGACATACCTCCATGTGCACAGTCTTGTACTTGTACTGCATCAAAACCAAAGGCTCTGTTTGTTGTGCCCAGCCATGGCATATGTACCACCCACTATGCATACTGGTGTCCACTGTAGAAGGCCTGCTGACATCACTACACACATCAGCCTTGTGGCAGATGGACAAACACAACACAATCAGAATAAATAATGGTGACAACAATACAACATTGTTAATTACAGCTATGATGCATCATAGCTACATAGCTACACCTTCCAAGATATTAGCATTTCACTTTACTGATGACAACATGCTACACATCATTCCATTGCTACACTGTTGTACAGTCACCCTGTGCATCAGCACCATGTTAGCCTGTCCCTGCATCGATGTTACAGATCTCAGGTAGTGGCACAGGTATCATCATATGCACAGGGTGTATTGTTGGTTTGCCAGAGGCCTAGGCTGAGCCATACAATTGACAACATGTGTGTGTGTGTGAGGGGGTTGAGTACTGTTATGGGCCACTGGTGATGTGTGTGCAGGTATGTGGTTGCCCTAGGTTTGTTGATTATGTGTGTGTGTGTCTGAATACACACAGTTCCTCCATGTGGCTGCCCTATACAGGGAATTGTGAGACAGCTGCAGATTGTACCTGGCAGGGTTTGCAGTTCACCATCTCCGGCCACGGACATGGGACATGTGCCTGGCAGGGGTGCTACAGGCATTATCAGGTACAAAGCCAGATTGAGTACTGTCCTCCCGAGGTTGACAGATGTCCACTAGATCCAGGTCCCTCCTGGGACTGGCCAGGGCCACGTGCACGTGGTCTGCTATGATGGTCTGTGGACAGCACCCCCCCACATTGCTGTGGTTGGTACTGCCACTATGGGAGCAGCTGTGACTGGTGAGACATCCACGGTGACTTCCAGCTGCTGGTGTTGCTGGCATGCATCCATGTGGCCATCACAACCATCCCGCCCTGTCGCATGGACATGACATTGTGGATGAGATCCAATGTCTCACACCACCGTCTATCAATGACCTTGGTGTAATTATGGATGGCACCTTCTAAGTCACAGATGCTATCAGTTACAGAGGTGTGATGAGCCCTCTGTGCCCTTAGACCCTGCCTGGTGCACCGTTCCATTTGTGCCTGTGCCTCCATGACAGTCTGGAACATACATGTGGTTGATAAAGATGTGGCACATCTGCCTGGGCCATGATGACCAGCAGTGCTCTGACGAGCACCCCTGAACATCTGCCTATGTGATACCCCACCAGATATCTGGCTATGGCTGCCATGCCCTGACACATGTGCCATAGATATCACACTGTGCTGTCCAATGCCAACTGTAGACTGTCCCTCAGCTAAAGCCAATGGTGATGAGGTATGTAGAGGTAGTGTGACTGTGAGCATGGATGGGGTAGATATGTGTGGGATGTCAATTGGTGGCCCAGTGGCAGCCCCTGATAACCCTTCCTGTACCTCAACACACCTATCCTCATAGTCACTGTCTGTATCAGTGACATCAGATTCCCTGCAGGGGGGATCCAGCCCCACCTTCCCACCTGTGAGGGGAAAACAGGGAACAGAGTGTAAGACCTGTACATCAACGCTAAACAGTACATACACACACATGTGTGCAGACATAGCCACACACAGAGCCATACACACATGCAGTCAACATACATGGCAACCCATACACTCCACCAGACAGCACCTACAGACAGCTCCTGCACCCCCCATAACACACACAATACCAGGTGATGGTGCAGTACAGTATCACACACATACCTGTAATTACACAAATGTCAGCATGCAGGACATGTGACGCTCAACAGCATGCAGTGCAAGTGTAGTCAATCCCTGTTTCCAACATTATACATGGCTGTGATGCATGGCTTCTGGTAGTAGGTGATGGCCCTGCCACTGGAACTCACTGCACCGTTGTCCACAGCATTGCTGTGCATCTGTTCAGCACCCTGGCATGTACTGTGCACCATACATCACAGGTGTATACACCATTGCAGGATGTGTATCTGTGTGTCAGTTGTGTTTCTGCTACTGTTCACAGCCTCTGTGTATTTCTGGATTACATGTGGACACGTGTTTAGTGAATGCTTGATGTGTATTCACAGATGTCATCATCAGTGGTGCATGTATGAGTGACAGACTACCATTAGACCGACCACAGACACAATGTATTGTACCTATGGTGAGTGTAGAGACCATTATTGACCATTATTGAGCCCTGGCTGATGTTGCCTGTGGTACACATAGGTGCATAGGTGAGTACTGGTCTATTGGTCCTGGGGCCTACATAAGCCTAGCCACAGGGGTTCCCAGCCATGCACCACCCACTAATGTTATTCCCCTGTGCCCCTGTCAGGCTGTGGCACAGACATACTACCCAGGGTGAATTTCCCATTTCCCATCCAGTTGTCACGTGTTTCTGTAAAGAGGGCCAATGTGTAGCATTGCCTGACCTGTATGGGTAGCCATTTCCAGAGTGTGGGAATTCCCCAGGACAGGGCCCTATCCCTCCAGTATATTCTGTGTAATGTGTTGATGAGGTTTAGGACCCTGGAGCATGTGTTTGCAGAGGGAGTGGGATGTATTTATGTGTAGCATGTTCAACTGCTCTGTGTATGGCATAGCTGTGTATGTTGGGCAGATGTCAGCTGTCAAAAAAATACCTGCACGAATGGCTTGTGCATGGCTATATCATCTGTCCAACAAAAAAAGAAAAGAAAGCCAGCACCCAACATCTCCTGTAGCCTGATTCAAAGCAATTTTATTCCATGACCAAAAGTCGAAAAATGACCAGTATGGTAATACCAGTTTCAGCAAAAGCCTTCTTCAGCAACCACATTTAAAGTATTTTCTCACTTTTATCACAGCCAGAGTTTTTTCAGTCGGGCTGCATAGGACATATGTTTGAGGCCAGGAATCCTCTTTGTGAGGTGCTTTTGTGGTCTTTCAAGTTGTTAGAAGTGTCTTGTAAGGTACATCCCAAATAGGGCATTGTACTCTATGAGGGGTCTGATGAGTGACGAGTAGAGTGGCACTATAACCTCTTTATTTCTAGATGCGAACCCCTTAGTAATTAGATGGGCCACATAGAAGGATTTCCTAACTACTTTGGCAATATGATTGTCAAAGGAGAGATTACTATCTACCTGGGTCCCCAGATCTCTTATTACCTCTTCTGTATTAAGGGGGCTGCCGCCTATGTGGTAATTCGTGGGTGTTTTCTTTTTCCGAAATGGGAAATATCTATCTATCTATCTATCTATATATCTATATAAATATATATATATATATATATATATATATATATATATATATATATATGGGTTTACTTCTAAACACCGACACGACGATTCCCCGACACAAAACTCACCGACGCCAAATAACCGACAACACACAAACCCGACACAAACCCGACAACGCAAAACACCGAACACCAAAACACCGACACACGGAACGTAAACAACACGCGACACTACATACCATACACACTAGCCCTGACCCAAACCCTAACCCTAAGGTCCGACACTATCGCACACTTCACCTACCTGCACCCTAACCCTAACTCACTTACACACCCCCAGCCCAAGCTCCGACACTAACGCACACATCACCTACCTGCACCCTAACCCTAACTCACTTACACACCCCTAGCCCAAGCTCCGACACTAACGCACACATCACCTACCTGCACCCTAACCCTAACTCACTTCCACACCCCTAGCCCACGCTCCAACACTAACGTACACATCACCTACCTGCACCCTAACCCTAACTCACTTACCTGACCACTCCTACCTCTGTCACTGTCGCACACTTACCGGGTCGCGATCGCAGTTTACCCTTGTCAGTCTTTCCACTGTCGGCGAATCACCCTGTCGGTATACGTACCTGTCGGTCATCTGGCGTCGGTGATTTTCGCGTCGGGGAATCGGCGTTTTGGTCTTTTGAATGGGACCCATATATATATATATATATATATATATATATATATATATATATATATATATATATATATATCTATATGTAGACATACACACACACACATATATATATATATATATATATATATATATATATATATATATATATATATACATATACATATATATATATATGTATATATATATATATATATATATACATATATGCATATATGTGTAGATATCATTGTGTTGTTTATATACCTATATAAATGTATTCTGTAGACATACACAGCTGTGAATATGTATCATACATATATGTATCTGTGTGTGGGGTACATACGAACATGTGGACCACACTCATATAACCCTCTTTACTTCACAGCTGAACTGTTCTGTCTTGCTGCAACACAGACTGGTGTCACATATGAACACAGACTAACATTATGGAGGTAATTATGGTGACAAACTTTAGATAAGCATATTATACTGCTATGGAAGTTGGGCATGCTATGCTACAGTTTAACATGACTGTCCTGCAGGTGGTGTGGTCTGTCACCCATGTGTCTATCATGGCAGTATTAATACCCCCACCAGCCATTGGCCACAGTAATTTACAGAACGTCGATATCATGGGTCACATCTTTGCCATTCACTGTTGATCTGCACATTTGGCAGGTATGTCCCACTGCCCACAGGGACTGACACTACTGCCTAGTGCAGTTGTTGAGCAGAACATCATTACAGGAACAAGTACTGATGGCACATACACATCCTTTCACATTATACATCCTATTATTCTATGCCATATACTACATGCAAGTAAATGCATATCTGCTTCACATACCTGTTATGTTTTTTTCTGCTGTAACACAACCCTGAGCTTTGTGACCTTTCTTGAAGTATTTTCTCTTTCTCTCTCTCTCTCTCAGTCTCTCCAACTGAGTGATTGAGCTGATTTGAATAGATTGGAGCATGCTTTAGTTGGTATTGTACATGATCAGGTGGTGGCCTCTGCAACAGTCAGTGTCCACCAGTTGCTAATTGCATTAAGTCTGCTGTGTAGTACTTCAGATTACCACTGTCTTGGCAACCCTCTACTATAAAGTGCTACCTTCTGTGGGCGTTGTCCCTTCACCTTTCCTGTATGGATGACATCCTTTCTGTGTGTAGACATCAGTGTTACAGACAGCAGGTAGCAATACCTCTAACAGCAGAACCTGCAGACACAGGCCAAATCCACATTTGGGTAAGGTTCCAGACCTACAGATACTATGAGTAGTGTTATCGTGTGCATTGTATCTTGCTGTTCTAACAGGGTTTCTGTGTACACGGTACTTTTTCATGGAATATTGTCTGTCTGCATAGCTCTCAACTGTGGGCCTATCTGTATGATACCAGGGGGATTCACTGTTAGGTTTTGTCTGTGCGCCACACAGGGATTGTCCCAGATATATCTGTGGCATTCTGTCTGTTGAGTGCTATCAGTACATGGTTACATCCATTTGTATTTCAATGTCGTATTCCTGCATAAGGGTATGCTGCAATGAATCCTGTAAAACCAGCAATTTCCAGGGTGTTTAATAGCAATAATGCAAATATGGCCCTATGTTCCTGCCTTTGTCCTCCACATATATGTCAGTCTTTGTCCTGCTGTGATACAGGAAGGGTTGTTAGGTAATGGCCTATCATTATTTATCGCTAGCATTACTGCTATCATCCCAGTCATGTCATGTCATTTCATCCCTATGTCATTTGGTATTGTAGTGACTAAATCCATGATATCTATCGTAACAAAAATTAATTTGTCTTATACAATTCTTTGTTATTTCCCCTTAACAATCCCATGAATCTTTCAATATGGATGGATTCCCATCCCATTTTTTTTTTAATTTATGATAAATATAAATTGATAAGGGATGAGTGTTTGATCCATTGGCTGATACAGTAGGTCTAAGGGTGGATTTTGGGTGTACTTATGCACCTTAGGCATGACAAATATAGATGGTAGTATTGGCCTTTCTACATTTAAATAATTATACAGTTATAAATTAATAATATCCTGTAATAAGTCTTTTAAATAATAATTAATCTGAGAGTACACATTAATTTCATTCTTAGATATGAAAATATTTATCACTGTTCAGTAAAATATCCATTATTTACTGATGTATTCTACCAGATCCATAATAACTATCCACCTCTCTTGTAAGGTCTCATGACACTAATAGATTTTTTGTTTCTCAGTCATTCTAATTAACATTTTTCATCTTTATTCATGTTATAAAATCTTCATTTTTTATTCTCCATATAGTCCTTATATCATATTCCAGTATTGCCTCAAAATTCTTAAGTAATGGATATCGGGGTGGATTAAATATACTTTTTCATCAATACTCCTTCCTTTCAGTTCATATCCTTTTTTGGGAACATGATTTTAAAAATGAATTTTCCTTAAGAACAACTTAAGATCAATAAGTGAATTACTAATATCACTTCCTCTGGAATGTATAAATCTAAAACCTTTCATAAATAATTTAAAATAAAATTCATCCATAGTGAGTTCACTATATTTAAAAATCTTAAAATTGTTAAAAATATTGACATGCCCATCTAGTTGCATACTATCACAATTAAATATAATTTTATCTTACTTTGGTGTAGCCCCTTTAGAATTTGCTAATTGTTTTCCTTTCCCCTTGCTCACCTTCCTTCCCGTATTAACTCGTATTCTCTCATTCCTTTTTGATTCCTTTAGTAACTGCCTGATACATTCCTGTCTTTGACTCTTTGATCTTCTGAGAGGGGGGAATTCTAAAGGGTCATGTATATTTAAATTGTCATCCATAATATAAGGCAATTCATTCTCACCCCCATTAGTATTTTCCCTTTGGTCATCAATCACTGGATGTCCATTATAGTGTTCAATATATTTAAAATTATCCCATCTAGAAGCAGGTCTGTAATTATTGTTTCTTGGTTTTTGGTACATTCGATTTTCCTTATATTCTGTTCAATCCCTCTATAGTTTTTTTCCTTCTCTTTTGTAAATATGAAAATTTATTATCACTCTGTTTCATAATCCCATAATATTTATATCTTTTTTCATCCACAGTAAATAGTAAATCATTCATTATTGTTGACATTCTCTGTAACTGTAACAGATTTCCATATCTAATTCATTTTGCTTAATAATAGCCATCATAATATCAAAATCACATTTATCAAAAATACCCACCAGTTCCTTATGGAATGCTTTACCTTCCACTACATTGTTAGGATATTTATAAACTCTTAAACCCCTAGGCACTATTTTTTGGTAAATGCATTAATTCAGATAGCAATTATCCATTTGTAATGTTTTATATTTTAACATAAAGTCTTTCAGTTTAAATAAGTTCATTTCATAAGTGTAGGCAGCAGAATACTGTGTTACAGTTTGTTACGATAAGGAAAATAAAATGTATCTGTACACCAAATTTCCAAGTACATATTTCCATATTTGTTATTGTGTTTGTATAATCATTTGTTGTGTTAGTAACATTAGAATTGTCTGTTAATCTATGCTCACTAGTTGTAAATTGCTTATCTTTTCTGTTAACTTTCTTCTTCCTTGTTGAAGGTATTCTTAAATTAATTCCCACAAACTGTGAAACATATCCATCTGTGTCATCATTACCTCTAGAAGCAGAGGTAAAGAAACCATCATTGTTACTGTGTGTACCTTCATGAAACTCAAAAGGACTAGTAGCATCTCTTTGCATGCTCCTCATTTGACTAAATTCTACTTTTTCAATGTATTGACATCATGTCCTCTAACTCACAGATCTTCCTGATTACAAGGGATGGAAGTGTCCACCCCTGTCATGTCATCGACCAATAAAGATTGAGATAGCAAGTGGAATAGCTTACTGAGTTCTCCCATCAATGAGGAGCATCAAGGGTTCGCCATTGCTGACTTCCCATTTCCCTGCCTAGGAATGCATTAGTCACAGCACTGATCTCCATAACAACTGACCACAGAAATAGCAATAAATCAGTGGGAAATTAAAAATAAAGCAGCAAACCAAACTAGTCCCACCTTAAGCAAGACTGCTCCATTCTAAAGTTCAGAATATGATAAAGCCACTCGCCACAATAGAAGTCTGACAGTATGAGTGAGATCTCCACTAATTTATCTCATTTTATAATCCCTTGCAATTCACTACAAATGCACTGAACCAACAACCAAACTACTCGGTTTGAGATTTGAACATTAGAGTGGAGTGTTCCTGTCTAAGATGCGATTAGCTTGGTTGGCTGGTTTGTTTTAATTTCACACTGGTTTACTGCTCATTCTAAGAGTCCCAGAGAAACAAGAAGGAAAGGAATGTATTGCCTTTATGATGGGCAAGTTACTAGTCTGGATTGCATGCATATTGTATTCGAATTTAAAAAGCACATCATTTGTTTTCTGTGGTCAGTAATAGGAACCAGATATGGGCAGCTATGGTGGTGCAGCAATTAGCGTTGTCGCCTCACAGCAAGAGTTTCTCCATTTTGATCCTCAGCTGGGGTGCCTTCTGTGCGGAGTCTGCATGTCCTTCCTGTGGTCATGTGGGTTTCCTCCAGATGCTTTGGTTTCCTCCCACATCCCAAATACATGCTGTAGGTGGATTGGACACTTGAAATTGGCCTTGTGCGTGTGTGTGACTTCCATGGAAGGTTGGGTGCCAGGCTGGCAACTTGACACCATAAAACTCTACTGCCAATCATGAGCAGACAGGTGATCTGCTGTGGTGATTCCTAACTGGGAAAAGCCGGAAGAAGAAGTAATAGAAACCAGATAAATTTGAATCAATTTCCTGCATTTTGAGATTGGGTATTTCAGATTATTTTATTCCACAACAATGAATGCTTTCAACTGAATTACTTGGACTTCATCAGAAAAAAATGCCATTGTGCACACAGCTTTTTAAATATAAGTAACAAATCACATGTCAAGTTAACAAAGAAGCTAGTTAATTAGTGTGCTCCCTCTGCAATTTAAAAAGCCTTCTACATTTTTTTAAACATACATATTGTTAAATTCAATCATAAAATTATACTCAATTTTTGTGTAGCTCAAATACTTTTTAAGTAAAAACTCTAAAGCACCTATTATTAGTGTCCAAATCACACTAAACCTATAAAAGCCTTAATAATTAAACAGGATTTGCTAACAGAATACAAGTGACAAAGTATTGAATACTTGAACAGCAATTCCTACACAGTTTGTTTTTAACTTTGTAAAGTCATGAATAAACCCCCAACCTGTACACGTACAGAAATTCACAAGTGTGTGTAAATGTATAGGTATATTATAGATCAAAATAACAATAAGAAAAAATAAAGAAATTAAAAACTAACATAAACCTAAAACCATAATGACAGCGAAAAGCATCTGACATAAACCAAAACACTTAGCATGCTATTGTTGTGGTAATAATTATTCAAGTCCCTGTATGAAAGTTAACCTTGCTAAAATAATTATAAATAATAGGCAGACTTCAGCCTCAACAAGCAGGCTAGGAAAACATTCACATTTAAACCCAATGGTTCCATGGCATTGCATCTAATCTGCCATTTAAGTTCTTTGTACTCTAAACAATTATCACTTGGACCCCCTCTGGGACCTAGGTCAACATGGTCAATAACACAATATTTAAAATAATGCCTAGGGTGTGCTTTTACATGTTTACTAAGTTCATATTTTCATCAGGTCTATCTTAAATATTTGAACTTCCAAAATGTCGAATCCCATATGGTCGAGACCATATGATCGATATTTGGAAGTTCGAATATCTACGTAAAAAAAAAGAAAAGCATACACTAACAGTGCGAGCAGGGGGCAAGCCCCCCTGCACCCCCCACACCCCCTACTTAAATATACCAACTCCCAGACCAAACTTCAGTGCAGGAAAAGGGAAATTCTCCCATTCTGCACTGTACGGTACCATTAAAAGTCAACCTTTGAACACTTGAAATGTCAAACATATGGTCTCGACCATATAACGTTCAACATTTTAAGCGTTCGAATAATTGACATAGACCCTTTTCATCCTGTCTTTGTATGTCATATTGGTGCTGGTAAACCTTGTTCTTAAATGGTCTCTTAGTTTTCCCTATGTAATAACTGTCACATAATTGGCACTTGGCCATGTATATCACTTCCCTTGAGTACCAAAAATATATTTTTGTTAACCTAACAAAACCCAGTCCTGGTATCTTGAATATCTCCCCTTCTGCTATAAATTTGCACTGAGAACAGTTTCCACACTTTACCATACATCCTTCTCTTTTTTTAAATGGTTAAGTTCAAATAGTGGCTTAAAGTTGTTGTCTTTTTTATACATGACACAAGGCTTGTTACCTACAATATTCAAATATTCCTGGTCAACTATGAATAAATTCCAGTTTCTCCTCACAATACCCTGTATTTCATTGAACTATAGATTATGGGGAAGGATCAAGGACCTATGAAATTGTTCCTTTGGTTCTTGCAATCTTATCTGATGTCCTGCTGAGTGATTAAGTAAATCTATATGTTTTGTCTGTGAGTTGATTAAACTGATAGATCTGCTTTCTGTTTACCTGCTCCATTGTGTTTACTATTTTAAGAACTCTGCTTGGTCTGTTTTTGTTTGAACTGAGCTGAACTTAATAAGCACTCTCATTGTTTCTTTTGAGCCTTTTAAAAGATTTTTTTTCAATTTTTAGCTTCTGGTATTTAAGACCTGTGTTTGAGATGGTTTCTGTTTGTTTGAACCAAGCTGAACTATGGTTGGCTACCAGCCACAACTCTGAGTTAAGATACCAGACAACTAAAGGATTCTGAGCTTCTCAAAAACCATAAGTTGCTTGTTTTTTTTTTTTTTTTGCTTGATTATACTACTTACTGCACTTTTTATTGTGTTCTACTTATTTAATACTGCATTTTAGTACTGTAAACTAAAATGTACAGTTTTTACTGCATTTGTCTGCCTTACTGTGCCTGTTGTATTGTATTTGTGTGCTGTTTTCACAGTTGCAAAGCTTTTTTTGCTATTCTCACTGCTTGTAATGTAATTGTTGCTACTTTTCACTGTTTGCAAAGCATCTGTTTTGTTTTTCTGTTTTCCCACCAAACAGTGTTTTAAATAACTAATCTGTTTGCTGTTTTAAAACATTCATTAGTGTCTCCTTGCCATTCTTCTGCAATTTAAAACATTTTAGTGTCTCACTGCTGTTTTCTGATGTTTAAAACATTTTTTAGTGTTTCCTGCCTAAATTAGTGTAGCTAGTAGATGTAGCATAGTCCAGATACAGGTTTGCTGCATCTGCATCTGTTTGTAGTGGCTGTTGTAATCTGAGCACATTTTCTAAGCCATTGGAAGGGTCCCTTCTCTAATCTTGTGAGAGAAGTGTGCTGACTAGCACCTGTTTGGTGAAGGGTGATTGCACTAGGGCTTGGAATAAGCATCTTCATTGGTTCATTTGAGTTTTTTTTTAATGTTTTTTAAGTTTTTAGCTTCTGGTATTTAAGACATGCATTTGAGCCATTTTTCTACTTGCTTGCTCATTGCGCAGCACTGTGTACAGCTACTCAATTTTGTGCCATAGCTGGACAGATAATTTTGACAATTTTTCCCTTAGATACAGTGGTAGTACATTTCTGTAGTCCTCATCTTTAGTACATCTCCAATTTAAGAAGTATTGCTAGTGAGCTGTGACCTATTAAACCACCCACCAAAAATCTCATTAGAAATATCCAGCTACAGAGAACCTCCTAGATCAGTCCTGAAAGAACCCCCTTTGTGATAACAATTTTTCAAACCTAGCATTATGGACAGTTGGGCTACCTTTGTTTCTCCTACCAGCCTTGTTGACTTGGGTCTCCTGAGGCAGTGTAGCAACTGCCTCATGTTCACTGACTACCCTCTACTAATATCTCACTCTAGTACAGAGTGCGAGAGATGTATCAACGCCAAGAATCTTGAATTCCTTCTCTCTCACACTCAAAATAGTAACACTGAAGAGGTTGTCAACTGACCCACCACTACTAATGCACACAGTATGCAACCAACACATAAATCAAAAAACTTACCGAAACACCAGAGGCCTCCAAATCAAAAGACTGCAACAACTAACACAGTTCCACAGCATCCAAGACAAGCCCTTAAGAAATAACACTCAAAAAATAAATGTTCTTGTCATTGGAGACTCCATAGTGAACCATATGAATGTCCCACTCACCAGGTTAGATAAGAAGAAAGTGATGGTCAGCTGTCTGTCTGGTGACAGGATTCATCAGATCACACTTGCATTCAGGTCTCTCGGCAACAAGTGCCATTATGACTCTGTCATAGCTCATGTTGGAGTGAATGACCTGAAACATACCTCTCTGGACTATATGAAGAGAGACATGATTCAGCTCTCAGATTATGCGTCCCAGGCAGGTGTGTCCTTAGTCTTGAGCAGCATATTACTCTCACCTAGAATGATGCCATAGTATAAACAAAAAAATGAAGGATTTCAAAAATTGGCTTAGTTTTTGGTGTCATTCAAAGGGGATCCAGTTTGTGTCAGCCTGGGCTGACATGGCTGACAAACCCCACTGCTTTGATGGAGATGGTTTGCACCTGACACTACTAGACTTTCAGCTGTTGGCAAAGGCTTTTGCCTCCCACATAGTGATTTTTTTAGGCAAGGTCTCAAAAACAAAATTGCCAATGTGAAGATTGTCAGCCATAACAAAATAAGGGTTATGCTGCTAAACACTAGGAGCTTAAACCAAAAACTGCACACCCTGGAAGCACTTCTATCACTAGACAATATAGATGTCTGTGCATTCACAGAATCCTGGCTCAAGGCCTCAGAATGTACCCCGACCTTGCAAGACTACAATGCCTTCCACACCGTCAGACCATAAAATGAATGTGTGAGAACCAAAGGAGGCACTGTTTCTATATAGAGATAAATTCACCTCCTGATTAGTTAGACTATACAACTCTATGGAGTTACTCCAAGTTCATATTACTGTGGGTGAGACCCCGGTTCAAGTCATAGTTAGTTATAGATCCCCCTCCATGGATTATGATGCACACGAGGCCTACGTGACCAAACTGGAGTCAATCCAAATATTGCCAAACACTCTGGTCATGGGGGATTTCAATTATGCCACCATCAACTGCGTAAACTACTCTAGCCCTAACTCTCTAGTGCAAAAGTTCCTTGACTTTGTTAACTGAAATGCCCTGGAACAAATTGTTAAAACCCCAACAAGCGTAACAAACATATTAGATCTGGTCCTCACTAACATGACAAACAGATGCACCACTGCAACTGTCAGATCCTCATTAGTTAAATCTGATCACAAATCAGTTGCCTTTGGACTGGCATTAACACCAGAACTTACAAAGAGTAAAGTCAGACTAAAAAACTTCACTAAAGCAAATTATACACTCCTAGGGGAAGGTATAAATGCATTCCAAGTCCCACTACCAGCTGGAATTGGTAACAGCAGCAAAGCTTACACTAAAGCCCTGTACAATCAATTGTATAAATGTATAGACCTGGCTGTTCCAGAGAGAAACAAAACCAGGGCCCAAGTAAAACAAAGCCACCCTGGTGGACATCCAGCATCAACAAATTTTACAACAAAAGCAAACATTTGCTGTCTAAGAAAACTATGGTGAGGCCTCAGCAATGGAAAAGCACCCTCCTCAGCCTTAACAGGCAAATAAGACAACATGTAAAATCCTCTAAGGGTAACTTTGAGAAAAACTTAGCAATCACAGCCAAGGATAATCATTAGGCCTTTTACAGCTACTTACATAGCCTAAAAAGTAGGACCCAAGCATGTGCCGAACTAGTGACTAACGGTATCACACACACTAATCCTGCAGAGATAGCAAACCTGCTAGTGGACACATTTGGTGAAAATTTCACTCCCTTATCCCCTCCAAATTTATCAAAAACCTTGCCCCCACCCTACATATCTAAAGAACAGGTCATTAAAGCTTTGTCAAAGGCAAAATACACAGACTGTATGAGACCAAACAGCTGTGCTCTAAACAAACTAAAACATAACCTAGCACCACCATTAAGTATCCTATTCAATCACAGACTAACCATTGGCTTTCTTCCTGTGGAATGGAGAAAAGCAACAGTTATTCCCCTCCAAAAAGGTGGATTAGCAACAGACCCAGGGAATTATAAACCTATAAGTCTGACTAGCCTCATCTGTAAAGCCATGGAGCATATCATCATGTACCTTATAAATAAAGACATAGACAACCTCTAAACCTTGGATCTGACCCAATTCAGCTTTATGAGGGACAGATTCTGCCTATTAAACCTGGTGGATTTCTTCAAAAATGTGACCAGGGGCCATTGATGAGGGAAAATCTATGCATACATAATACCTTGACTTGGCAAAGTGCTTTGATACAATTCCACACTCAGGCATTACCAATAAACTTAGCAAACTGAATGTAAACCATTTGTTGTAAGATGGGTTGCCAACTAGTTCACAGCCCATTCACGCACTATCAAAGTGGGTGACTCCACATCAACCAGCAGTCCTGTCACCAGCAGAGTGCCACAAATGTCAGTGCTAGGGCCTCCTACTGTTTGCTATATACTTCTCAGAAGCTCAGGCCAAAACTAAGGGCTGTGGCTGACCAAGTTTGTGGATGACTGCAAACTGGGTGTAATTGCTGAATCCCCAAATTATGTCAGTATACTTCAGAAAGGTCTTACGTAGACCAACCACAGATGTCTTAGTCATGGTCTCAAACTGAATGCAAAGAAATGCATCATTATTCCCTTCAGTAAAAACAATGTCCCTTCACACTATCAAATTAACAACAAACCCCAATGTACCTACAAGGTGGTAAGAGATCTGGGTTTACAAATAGACTGTGACCTTAACTTTGACTACCATGTGACTAAGGAATGCTTTCTATGTAGCACACTTGATTAGCAAAGGCATCACCTCTAGAGCAAATGAGGTTATAACCCCTCTATACTTGCTACTAATTAGGCCATAATTTAATATATCGCCCCTTTTTTCATGTACCGTACAAAGCACCTGCAGCAATTGGATAGACCTCATGTTTCTAACTAAGAAGATCAAGGGATTCAGGCACATGCCTTACACAAACCAACTAATGTCCCAGTCACATACTCAGAATTATATATAATTATTAGGGGAGACTTAAGCCTGACTTACACAGCAATCTCTGACCCAAAACTAATATATTTGCTGCACATCCATCAATAAAACTTGACAAGAGCTACCTGTTCCAGGGAAGTAAATATGGCCTGGGACTTGAATAGGACATGCTGGAAGGGCAGATTTGTCTCCCAGCAATTGCAGCATCTTGTGAAAAGGCTGCCAATTCATGTGAATCAGAGCACCTCTATGACACTGTTCAAAAGGAACCTGAATTAGTGGATGAGGCACCATAAAATCTTACCTTGGATAGCTCCCACAACCCTCCTGGATATAGCCAGTCATTACTAAATGTGATCCTGAGTATTGACTGGTGTATCCATGGTATTATGTTGGGATGAACTAGCTAGGCTTGAAATTACCTCCAGGTCGATACCCTAGTAACCCTTTATGATCCTATAATCCTAAGTGGCAGATAGACACTTAAATCACCTAGGCACATTTTACATGTTTTTTTTTTCTTTTTCTATTGTTTACTTTGTTTCTTGACTGATACTTAAATACAGCAAGAATTTCTTTGTCTTTGTATTTTCTGATATGATTTACGGCCTGCAAATACTACAAGCACTTTCTACTGGGTGTGGAAAGTAAATCTTTATATACTATTTTCTCTGAGTTGCTTTAACTGATAAAGCTGCTTTCTGTTTACTTCTATCATTTTGTTTTCTGTTTTAAGAAATCTACTTGGCCTGGTGTTCTTGTTCTATGAGGAAGATAGACACTTAAATTACCTAGGCTGCACATTTAACATGTTTTTTTTTCCCCATTGGTTAATTTGTTTCTCGAGGGATACTTAAATACACAGACAATTTCTGAGCCTTTGTCTTTTCTGATAAAACTCAAGATCTACAAAAAATGCAAGCACTGTTGCTGACTTTCTGCTGGCTGAGGAAAGTAAATCTAAATTTTTGTTTCTGAGTTGCTTTAACTGTTTACTTGCTCCATTTTGTTTTCTGTTTTAAGAAATCTGCTTGACCTGATGTTTTTGTTCTATGTGGAAGACAGGCACTTAAATTACTAGGCTATGCATTTCACGTGTTTTTTCATTGGTTAATTTGTTTCCTCAGTGATACTTGTACAGAGATTTTATGTGTATTTGTCCTTTCTGATAAGACTCAATGCCTGCAAAAAATACAAGCACTGTAGTTAACTTCCTGCCAGTTATTTTCCACATCTATCCTATCATTCCTTAATCTGCTTTTTAAACTTTGTGATTTTAAGCTGCTCACCCTTACTGTAAATTGAGCTTTACAAGTACCTCCCTTTCTATACTGCTGTTCATATCTTGAATTATTTATTTATCTTTCATTGTGTTTATTTTGAAAAAAAAAGTACATGGTGTATTTAATTGTCTGTTCTGCTGATTTATTTACTCTGAATTCATTATTTCACTAACTGTTTAATAAAGTAGTGTATTTTTACACTCTAGCAAGCTCTTTTCTGTGTTTTTACATCAAGAAGACAGTGTTATTTTCTGTCTAGTACCAGTGGGTGGTAGCTTGCTCTGTATAGGTTGGCGAAGCACACTAGAGATTCCTGCATACAGTTGTTTTATTGAATGCAGAATTTATTAATCGGCTTACCTTGTTTTAGTGCCTTTATAAATTCTAGACAATTGAGCTACTGTTGGCTCATTTCTACAAAGTTAAGTACTTTAATTGAATAATGACACTTCTATAAGCTGTCTGAAGTACACACTGCTATCTTGAATTGCTTATTGCCTCTCCTTAAGTCTGAGTTTGTGTGTATTAGCATTTCACTCCGAACACTATTTTGCCATGCTTTTACATCAAGAGGGCTGGAATTATTCATCTAGTGGCAGTGGATGTTTATCTTGTCTATCTAAACTGGGAAGGATACAAAAGGGCTCTAAGTGTAGTGGTTTTATTGGTCAGAGGAGTCAGTAGTCAGTTATCTGTATTTTCAGTTCTGGTATAAATTTGGCACATTTGCATGAAGCTCCTCACTGTGCCATTGTCCTGTAGAGATGTAATCATCTGGAAGCATTGTTTATATTCATTATACCATGAAAGTGTATTGTGCTATTTATTGTGTTTTTGCACTTCTTTAAAGTTTAAAGTTGCATTTTCAAACTGCTGTAAGAGCTGCTGTTCTGCACTAAAATATATTGCATCCAGTGTTCCTTAGTATTAAGGCATCTGTTTGAGGTTCCTTAATACCTTGGCTCTAAACCAGTCATTTTGCATTAAGAAGGTCAAAGTCTGCATTCTTGTGGCAGAAGAGCGCTGATTTCTGCCATCTGAGCTAGAAATTGCTGGAGAAAAACTTACTGTGTGCTTATCTGATTGGCCTTAGGGCATAGTTACAGTAAAACTTGCTTGTTTCTGGTTATATCTAAGCCTCACATTTATGAGAAGCAGCTCTTTATGCACTGTCAATTCCTGGTGCCTTGTATACTTGCAATCACCAGAAGGTGAAATTCCCTATAAAATCTACCCTGGAACATTTCCTCAGTACTGTATTATTTACTTGATAGCTGTTTTGTGTGGTGAGCAGCATTTACACATTTAGTTAGGAGTATTTAGGACTTCCTTACTTTATTTTGGCACCCAGTACTATTGATGCTCAGAGAGCATCTGATTTGGTCCTGGGCAGCATTACTGGTTACGTTAGCTGCAGATTACACCAAGTACACATCTTTCCCTCATCCCATTACAAGCACTCTCCACTATCCTTTCAAGTACACATTAGGATCTGCAACCATAGATGAGCACTTCCCTGCTACATCTGCATTCAGCTTGGTGGACATGGGCATCCTAAGGCAATGTAACAATTGCCTTATGTACACTCACAACCATTTAGTTACACTTTGACACTGGAGGCTAGATCCTTGCATACAGACACAAAAAGCAACAAACAGGTTGTCAGCAATTCAAACACATCATTCACTGCACCCACAAAGGGCCACACACATAGACCCACTTATGTGGAGGTGTTCACATGTAACCTTCCAAAACCTCAAAGGCCTCTCAGATGCAGAACTCATGCATGCACATAAACAAGACAATTTCCATCATAACATATAAAGCCACATCTCACTGTGTCTCAGCTACCAAGTCCATAAGGTGAAACACTCCCCAACCCACTATTCTGGTCATAGGAGACTCAGTTGTGAGACACACTGATCCCATCTTACCAGACTGGATAAGGGGAAGGTTACAGTTAGTTGCCTGTCAGGTGCCAGGATTTGCCAGTTCATGCAAGTACTCAGGTCACTTACCCCTAAGCACCAGAATAACTCAGTCATAGTCCATGTGGGTGTGAATGACCTGAGACATTCCTCCTTGAACTATATGAAGAGAGTCATGATTGAGCTTTCAGAATAAGTGTCACAGGCAGGAATGAGCCTAGCACTGAGCAGCATTTTACCATCTCCAAGGATGATGACACAATACCAGCAGGTATGAGCCTAGCACTGAGCAGCATCCTACAATCTCCAAGTATGATGCCACAATTCCAGCAGGTATAAGCCTAGCACTGAGCAGCATTCAACCATCTCAAAGGATAATGCCACAACACCAGCAAAAATTATTGACTTTATGCACAGGCATGCACAAAGGCCATGTACAACTATTTAAACAAATGCATACAAACAAATGCATAGAAACAGCAGTAGCAGACTAAAATAAACTCAGGTCAAAATGCAAAAACAAGCCACGCTGATGGGTCCCTGGTATCATTAGGTTGTACAACAACAAAAAAAAAAAGATCCTGTTGAGAAGTAAGAAGGAATATGCACAGCAGAAGAAAAAACCCTTATTAGCTGAAACAAGTGAAACAGAGAACTTGTCAAGTCTCTGAATGCAGACATTAGGGTAAAAATATCCTCCAAAGCTAAGGATAATCCTAAGGCATTTTTCAGTTATTGCTGCAGTCTTACCCGCAACTCCAAACAATGTGCAGAATTAGTTGTAGATAGCACCACCTATACTCAGCAAGAAGATATAGCAAATCTGCTGGCTGAAAGAGTCAGCTCAAATTTCACCTCCCCATCATCTCACCCAAAAAATACCCTCTACTACTGCACTGCCAAATATCGCCAAAGAACAGATTGCCACTGTGCTCTCTATAGCTAAAAACATGGCTTCAATGGGGCCCTATGATATACTAGGTTTCCTCTTAAACAGCTTAAATCAGGAGTTAGTAGACCCATTAAGACCTCTATTTAACCACAAACTCTGGACTGGCTTTGTCCCGATAGAGAGAAAGACAGCAACAGTCATCCCACTGCATAACCAGAGGCCATCTACTGGCCCAGGAAATTGCAGAACCATTAGTTTGACTAGCCTAATATATAAAGCCATGGAAACAATAATCATGGACCTGAAAAATAATGAT
Organism: Protopterus annectens; assembly: GCF_019279795.1. NCBI lineage: Eukaryota > Metazoa > Chordata > Ceratodontiformes > Protopteridae > Protopterus > Protopterus annectens. The sequence continues at coordinate 27,100,840 of NC_056746.1, forward strand.
ATAGGAAACCTCCAAACACTGGACTCAACCCAGTTCAGTTTTGTCAAGGACAGGTCATGCCTACTGAATCTGGTGGATTTCTTTGAGAAAGTCACTAAAACTATAGATGAGGGCAAAACAGTACATACCACCTACCTTGACCTGGTTAAGGCATTTGACACAATTCTCCACTCAGGTATTATAAATAAACTGACAAAACTGAGCATAAATCCCTATGTCATCAGAAGGATAGCCAATTGGCTCATGGACTTGACACATGTGGTTAAAGTGGGTGAATCTAGATCCAACAAGAGACCAGTTACTAGTGGAATGCCACAGATCTCAGTGCTGGGACCAATCCTGTTTGGAATATACTTGTCTTGAAGTCAAGGCTAATGTGGAAGGCTTCTGGATGGCAAAGTTTGCCGATGACTGCAAGCTGGAACAAAATCATTGAATCCTTCAGTGATGCAGATATCCTTCAGGAGGGTCTAGATCAGACAAACGATTGTTGCCAGAACCATGGCCTAAAATTAAATGCAAAATAAAATGCATTAGCATACCCCTTGGGAAGTCAAATATCCCTGTGAATTACAACGTCAATTACACCTCCAAGAGTGGACTCAGAGGTGAGAGCTCTAGGTACACAGATAGATAGTAGCCTGAACTTTGAACATCATGTATCCACAGTGGTGAGGAAGTCCTTCCTTTACCCAATTTACAAGCAAAGGTGTAGCATCCCGATCCAAGGAAATTATAGTCCCACTCTACTCAACCCTCATTAGACTAGTAATCGAGCACAGTGGCCATTTGGCATGTACATGAATAGACACTTACAGCAGCTGGAGAGACCTCAGAGGATACTCACAAAGAAAATACTGGGTGTAAAGCATGTCCTATGCAGACAGACTAAAAGTCCTATTCCTTTACTCTGTTTCCTACTGACGTTTAAGGGGTGACCTATGCCTGACCTACAAAAGCATTCACAAATCAAGCTCTGATGGAGCTGCTACATATCACAAGTCAAACAGTACGAGGGTCACCCGAGCTAGGGATCTAAACTTAGTGACTCAAACAAAACATGCTGGAGAGAAAGATATTATCCCTTCTTTGGAACAGACTTCCTATTCACATTTAGCAGAGCCCTCTTCAAATGCATTTTGGATCAATGAATGGGGAATTGCAAATTCACACCTGAAGTAGTGCCTATGTCACTTATAGACAGACACAATTTGTAAGATATTCAATGCACAGGCACAGATCCATGCCATCCCCTTGCCCCAAGGGGGCATATATATTGGGTAAAAACATGCTATATTGGCTAGGCTTGTAAGGGCTCTTAAGCCATTAGCCTAGTAATTTCCTATGAACCTATGAACTATGAATATACTTTTATGTTTTTTTCGAGTGTTAAATTTCCTTAACTGTCTACCTATTGACAAATAAAGAGTCATTCATTCCCAGATTTATAATCATGTACCATGTCTCTCAATTCAGTGACATATGCATCAGTATTTGCTTGGATTCCTTGATTGAATTTTGGTGAAAAACAAGTATCTCAATAAAGGTCTGTAATTTGCTTTTCAGAGGTCAGTTTGACATGTACTTTTTTTATAGAAAAAGTGTTAAAAATCTTAACTGCTTTCTTACATGCAGTATGAAGAAATGTGGCACATTAGACATTGTCTGTCTTAGCTCTGAGAGCACTCATACTAAAATATAGCTCAAAGCCATGAATCCATGAATAAAGAGAATCCAGATATTCCAGTTTCTTTTATAAGTTCTATTGCATTGTCTTATCTATTCGTAATTTGATGTTTATTTTTTCTAAAGACTGAATAAAAATCAGAAAAATGTGTAGTACAATGCTTGCTTCATGGCATAGAGAGATAAAGCTGTAAATATGGCCCATACATCAAATACCCTGGTTTTGATTAGGAACCAAGATTTTGGTGGGATCTGCTGGAGGTGTGGAAATGCCTGCTCATCTCACTCACGTGGGTGTAGGAGTACATGCTTGGGGGACACATTTGTGTCTCCACCAGCAGAGACTGGAGACACAAGAAAAGCACTGGTTTGAAGAGCAGCATGGCATCTTTAGAGCTTATGCTATTGAAGAACCGAGTGAGACTCACTCAGGGATATACATTACAGATATTTTCTTGTAGCAAATTGACAGCTTGGTGGCATTGTTTGGAAGACAGTAGCCTAAATAGTGGGAAGTTAGAGGGTTGCATCGACATATTGCTCTTCCTATAATATTAAATTGCATATATGTAACATTCAGATCTTTATGTAAGATGATTTCAATTACTTTTTTTCCATGTCTCCATTTCTGCATTCCAAGAGCTGATTTAGTTTAAAATTTCTGCTTTATGCTGTCTTTCTTAATGCACCCCTTTTCTGTCTTTGTCATTTTCTTTCTCGATAAGATCATTGTCTTCATGAGTTCCTACCTCTTTCTGTTGTGCCTCTTTCTGTCTTGGGCATTTGCTTTGTGACTTCTGCCTTTCTTCTTTATGCAGTTTCTCCATTATCTGCTTGCTGCTGTCTTCAGGACTCTAAGGGTTATCCACTGGCCTATGTTCCCTGAATAATGGATTAGAGAATTATGCATTCTTTAAATAGGTATCCAATGGAGGCGTCTACAAAGAAAATCTAGCATCTAGATCCACAGTATGAAGACAAAATGGGATGATAGTCATATGTGACTACATTCTGAGATCAGACTTAATTTAACAGGCATGTCAGCCCCTTGTGAGGGGAATTAAGCATGGCTCGCTGTGAGCATGCCCTTCCTCCTTCAGAAGGCAGCATGACTTAATCATACTCTGATCATGCTGATACAGGAAGGCCATGTCACTGAAAGTTGATAACTGTAAGGAGGGAGACTGCAAAAATATGTATAATCCCATACAAGTTTCCTGTTAAATGTGAGACATGCAATAGGCAAAGATATTACGATACTTAAAGTAAATATGGCATGGGTTCTTGGGATGTGGTGTAACATGACCCTGCCCTAGAAAGGGGTCTGCAGAAGTTCACACAAAATGCAGCAGGCATATCACATGAGTGCCACCTCCCCTATCTAATATGGAAAATCCAGATTTAATTTCTAGGAAGGACATGATCATTACTTAGCAACAACATCTACAAACCTACAGCATAAAAGACAGTCCATGCAAATATTTAAAAAAAAAATCTGCTATTTAGAGTGCTCATGTTTAACCTCCAATTCCCATGTATGGAGCTCAATGTGTTTCCGTATCTGCAGATTATGAAAGCAATGCCTACATTCTTCCCCTGTCCCCATAATGAACAAAGCTGAGAGAGTCTTCTCAGTTGGGTCGCTCCTGGAATCCACTTTTTAAATGCACCATGGTAGGTCCCAGATGTTGCTTCCTGAAACATCTGCAAAGGAGAACAATCATTGCATTCTCCTTCATATTCCATACAGACACTCTGTAGGACGCATTAGTCAAAGATGCCATGATTCTCCTGACTCTACTCAGAAAATATATTATTTTATTGATGAGCAAGGTGCTGACCTGTGAGTCTTACCTGAGGTATTATTTCATTGATGAGCAAGGTGCTGACCTGTGAGTCTTACCTGAGGTATTATTTCATTGATGAGCAAGGTGCTGACCTGTGAGTCTTACCTGAGGTATTATGTCATTGATGAGCAAGGTGTTGACCTGTGAGTCTTACCTGAGGTATTATTTCATTGATGAGCAAGGTGCTGACCTGTGAGTCTTCCCTGAGGTATTATTTCATTGATGAGCAAGGTGCTGACGTGTGAGTCTTACCTGTAACATAAGTCTGTAATTTTGCCAACTGCAAAGTTGTGCAATGTGCCTGCACTCACATGACAATTACTAAAAAATGGAAATCACAATCTAAACCAACTATACTATAAGTAGTGAATATGGTAACAGAGATAAAACAAATGGAATTTTGATCTTTACAGAAGGGTAGGAGCAAATTACATAGGAAAAATTGGAATGTGGGAGCAATACATACAGGGGAGGAATGAGGTTGAAAAGAAGGCAGGACTTAAATGAGCTATGTAATGTTTGATTAAAAATGATTGGGTAGATGGTAAGTGATGTATACTGTTTGCAACTGGGAGTGTGTCAGTATGGTTTGTGATGTAAAATACTTGCAACTAGGATTGTGTTGGTGTGGTTTATTTTTGTTTTGATAAATGGATGATTGCCTATGTCACAGGATCATGATAGGGTCATAGGAAGTTACTAGGGTATTGCCCTGAGGCCCTTACAAGCCTAGCCAAGAATTTAGCCCATGTTCCACCAAGTCAGCACCCGATGTCCCTGTCCAGGAGGGACACAGGTGGAATCCCAGAAGTGTATTTTCTGTTCCCCATCCAGGTATACACATTGCACTTAAACAGGATTAATGAAGTACTTTGCTTGACGTGGAGAGGGAGTCTATTCCACAGAAGGGGGATTTTCTGGGACACAGATCTGTCCTTTCCACAAGTCCTAATAATATCACAAACCAAGTTGAGGTCATGTGTGCAAGTTGCTTGAGTGGAGCTTGACTTGCGGATATGCAGTAGTCTCATCAAGGTGGGGTTTGAGATTGCTTTGTATGCCAGGCAGAGGTCACCTCTGAGGAGTCTGTATGAGACTGAGTAGAGGGACAGGGCTTTTAGCCTTTCTGTGTAGGGTAGATGTTGGAGACCCTGGATTCTCCAGGTGAGGAACCTATGTGGTCTCTCCATCTTCTGCATGTGCTTTGTGAGGGACATGCCAAAAGAGGCATTGTACTCAATAATGGGTCTTATAAGGGAAGAAGGCAGGGATGTTATCACCTCCTTGTCCCTGGATGAGATACCCTTCCTAATGAGGTGGGCTGTGTAGAAAGCTTTCCATACAGCGGAGGCAATATGGAGGTCAAAAGTCAGTTTGCTATCAACCAGGGTACCCAAGTTCCTCAGAACTGATTGCATGCTTTGGACATTGTTATTAATGTGATAATTTGTGGAGCATGACATCATTCTCCCCAAAGGGGATGATGATGCATTTTTTGGCATTCATTTTGAGGCCATGTTTCTTGCATGAGTCATTTGTTTGGGTGAGACCCTTTTGGAGGATGTCCACATCACTAAGGGAATTGATGACAGTGTCCAGCATGCAGTCATCTGCAAACTTGGTCAGCCATAGCCCACTGGTTTTGTACCTCAGAAAAGTATATCCCAAACAAAAGAGACCCCAAGACCGATCCCTGGGGTTTACCTCTCATTTAAGATGGTTTCCCCTATTTTGACTAGAATTTGACCAAATTTAACAGGCATGACCTCCCCCTGATGAAACCAAACTGTGTGGGATCAAGTGTTTGGAGATTGCCAGTGTACTTGTTAATGAGGTCCATGATAATCCATTCCATGGCCTTGCAGATCAGACTAGTTAAGTTGATGGGTCTATAATTCCCTGGATTGGTGGATGCTCCACCTTTGCACAAAGGGATGACAGTACATTTATTGTACTTATCTAATACAACTGTACTATGTTCTTTAGAGAAACAAATATGGGTCAAACACACAGGATCCACATATGGTGAAGCTCTTAAAAGTAATGTATCGAAATTAAAACCTCAAAGAACTCCCAGATGTAGTAATTATAGTAAGTACCTTCAGCAACCTCAAAAACACTACTAAGGCAACACCTACCATGACACATTCAGACTCAACTGACAGCACATCCATGTCTAACACCATAAAGCAGACCACTACAAGATCCAACATTTTTGTTATAAGAGACTCCATTTTGCAGCACACTGATGTCCCACTTACTAGGCTTGGCAAGGAGAGGATTATGATCATCTGCCTTTCAGAGACCAGGATTCGCCAAATCATTGAACCATAAGTACCAGTAGAACTCAGTAATAGTCCATATGAGAGTAAGTAACCTGAGCCATAACTTCCTGGACTATATGAAGAGCCAAATGATGAAGCTACTCGACTATCTCCCCAAGCCAGTATGAGCCTATCACTCAGCAGCATTCTACCTTCAAGGATGATACCACAATACAGGCAAAAAAACAATTTTAATATTTTATAATTAAATAAATATTTATGCTTTCTGTCTAAAATACATTAACTATTGTTTTACTGTTTACTCGTTTTGTTGTGGAGCACTTCTCTTTGGGAATCCTCTGAAAAGGGAGTTTGTCTACCCAGTCCGACCATCCTGGTAGAAACTACAACAAATAATTTAATAATTGACTAGTTTTTAGTGCCACTCAAAGGGGGTAAAATATTTTGTGGCCTAAGAGGATATGGCTGACAAACCACAATGTTTAACCAGGTATGGTCTGCACCTGTGCCCTCTAGGCTTATTTAAATACTGGCTAGAATATGGCCCACAACCAAAGTGCCTTTTTTTAGGCACTGCCAACCTGATAAACCATCCAACATCACTAAACCAACCCAGAATTATCTATAGGAGATACTGCTCTACCCCAGAAGTCTAAGCAAAAAGAAAAAAAAAAAACTCCACTTCCTGAAAGCTCTCCTAACCCTAAAGGAGATAGATGCCTGTGTAGTTAACTGAGATATGGCTTAAATCTGCAGAGTGCAACCCAGCAGTGCAGGGCTATAATGCTTTTCACACATGTAGATCAGCTACTGCAGAGAAAAGAACAAAATGTGGAGGGGGTCTCAATTTACATAAAAAGCAATCACATCCCAAAGCTGGTCAACCAGTATGGTGCACATGAGCTCCTCCATGTACAACTCATGATAAGCAACATCCCATTCCATTTTTTTAAGCTACAGGTTCACCTCCAGTACCCCCAAAAACCCATATCACTTATTTAAATGAACTTCAATCACTTTCCATTCAACCCCTCTACTCATGGGTGAGGTCAACTACCCCACTATTAACTGGGAAGCATGCATAGCCTCAAACTTGCATACCTAGAGAGGGAATCCATTTGCAGTGCTTTGTGCAGGCATGAACAGAGGACCAAGTTGCTGCCTCCAGAATACTTCCAAGTTCACTCCTTTCCAGGATGCCACAGAAGAGGACAAAGCAATAGTAGAATGTGCCTTAACTTTGCCCAGAATAGTAACACCATGATAAGAATAGCAAAAAAAAAAAAAACAATAGCAGAGGACAACCATCTAGATACAGTCTGTTCAGGTATGAGGTGGTATTCTTACTCCCAGCAAAGGAAACAAACATCTGTTTAGCCTTCCTGAAGAACTTGGTTGTTTCAAGGTAGCAACTGTGCTGCCTATGCACCTCCAATGTATGTGGAATCTGTTCTCTCTTGTTTTTTGGCTCTGGGAAGAAAACTGGGAGATTGATGGCTTGATTCAAGGTAAACTCAAACAACTATAGGCAGGAATGAAGGATTAGTGCATAATGTTAACCTATCCCTGTAGAAAACTAAATACGGTTTACCCAGCATGAGACCTTGCAACTCAAATACTCTCTTTGCAGATGTCAAAACAAGAAAAACAGTTTTCCAAGTAAACAACTGCAAGGCAGCATGGCAGGCCAGTTCAAAGGGAGTTAAGGTCAGTTTTTCCAAGCAGAGTTTTTTCTCAGGAAGACTGCAAATATTGGAACTGTGAAGGGGAAGAAACAGGAAACTGGTAACATATTTTTTGGGAGTATAATGAGTTGTCAGACATTAAAAATTCCTTGCAGACTACTCTCTCAGAAATATTGTGTGAATAAATTAGTGTAACTAAGGAAATGATTTTTGCAGCTGTGATACAGAAGCAAACTTGTCTAGATATAGTAAGGTGTTGCTGGGTTTAACTGTGTTGGCTGCCAAAAAAAGCAATTACTAGAAAATGAAAATTGAAGTCTAAACCAACCATACTAGAAGTACTGAATGTGGTAATCGATAAAAGAACTTGAAGTGGCATCTTTAGAAAAATGGTAGGAGGAAATTATAGAGAAAAAGATTACCTAGAGAGAAAAATTACCTTCTGGATGAACCAAATGTCATAGTATAACAATTCACTATAGTGATCACAGTCATATAGTGGTACTCCAAACACATCATAGGAGGAGATTGTACATGACACAGACTACCCATAATCTCAGGACTCCCACCTATGCCTTAGGCCATCATCTTATAGTTGATCACCTACCATGTCACAAGAGGAAGTTGTATATGACATAAAATCCCCAACTCAGACTCCTGTGATATGCTACCCACTATAGGTTCATAAGTTCATATGTGTGTACTAAGCTAATGGCCCTGGAGCCTTTACAAGCCTAGCCACAGGATTAACCTGGCATTGTTCCACCCGACCTTAGTTCCAAGTGCCTCTGTCGAGTAGAGCCACTGGAGTTATCCCTGGGGTGAATTTTTTATTTCCCATCCACTCATCGAGATGTCTCTTGAAGAGGGTCAGCAAGGTACTCTGCTTGACATGTATGGGAAGTCTATTCCATAGCATGGGCAGTCTCTGGGTTATGAACCTGTCCCTCCCATATGTTCTGTTGATTGTGGTAATGAGGTTGAGATCTCAGGAGCGTGTGGTGCAGAGGCATTGGGATTTCTTTAGATGTAGCATTTCTAACAGAGCTGGGTCAGACATAGCTTTGTAAGTCAAGCAGAGATTGCCTCTAAGTAGGTGATATGAAAAAGAGAATAGTTGTAGTTTTTTGAGTCTGTCCATATAGGACAAGTGTTTTAGGCCTAGGATCCTTTGTGAGGTACTTTTGCGGCCTCTCCAGTTGTTGCAGGTGTCTAGTGAGGTACATGCCAAATGGGGCATTGTACTCGATGACTGGCCTAATGAGGGAAGAGTAGAGAGAGATAATGACCTCTTCCTTCCAGGATGCAAAGCCCTTAATAATGAGATGAGCCACATAGAAGGACTTTCTGACCACAGTGGCAATGTGGTGGTCAAAAGAGAGGTTGCTGTCAATCTGTGGTTCAAGATCTCTTATAGAGCCTTCTGTATTCAGTGGACTACCATCAATGTGGTAATTCATGGAAACCAGGTTTTTCCCAAAGCACATTTTTGGCACTGAGCTTAAGGCCATGGTTCTGACACCAATCATTGATCTCAGTGAGGCCATTCTGTAGGATGTCAGCATCACTTGGGGAGTTAATAATAGCTCCTAACTTGCAATCATCTGCAAACTTTGTCAGCCAGACTCCCTTTGTGTTGGCCTGGACTTCAGAGAAGTAGATAATAAACAGGAGAGGAACCAGGACCGAACTCTGTAGGACTCCACTCGTGACTAGTCGGCAGTCTGACTTGTCAGCTACTTTCCCACTGTGGCTTCTGTGAGCCAGTTTGCAACCCACCTAGTGATATAGGGGTTGATGCCTAGCTTAGTGAGTTTTTCTATGATTCCTGAGTGGGGAATGGTATCAAAGGCTTTGGCCAGATCACTGTAGGCTGTATGAACTATCTTGACTTCATCCACAGCTCTGGTTACTGAGTCAAAGGAGTGGACCAAGTTGAGCAGGCATGATCTACCCTTCACTAAACCAATCTGTGTGGGATCCAGAGTTTAGAGATTCCAAATATTCTTGTTTATTAGGTCCACAATGATGCATTCCATAGATATGCATATCAGACTCATCAGGCTAATGTGGCAATAGTTCCCAGGGTCTGTAGTCACTCCTCCTTTGTGGATAGGAATGATTGTAGCACTGCACCATTCAGTAGGGCAAAGCCTGATGTGAGGCTGTGATTGAACAGGGCACACAGGTAAGGTGCCAGTTCACTCTATACTTCATGTATAACACAGCCAGGGATATTGTCAGGTCCCGTAGAAGCTGTATTCTTGGCCTTGTACAGTGTTATTTTAACCTGTGCAGCAGTAATACTGGGTGCCAGGCAATCTACTAGTATTGTGATTGGTCCTTTGGGGGGAGAGAGGGGTAAAGTTGGCATTGAATCTGATGGCCAGTATATTGGCAATATCTGTTGGCTCGGTATAGGAGGTACCATTGTGCAGTAGCTCAGAGCAAATCTGGGTATTGCCATGGAGATTCTTTACATAACTATAGAAGGCCTTGTGGTTGTTTTTACTATCTGATGCAATTCTGTTTTCATAGCTAGCTTTAGAAGACTTGATGAGGGATCTCAACTTTTTGTTGAAGCTGTTAAGGGAGTTTTTCCAGTCTTGGGACTTCACCTTATTCCACATCAGTTTCCTCCTTCTGTTGTAGAGATTGTTTATGGCAGGGAACCACCAGATTGGCTTCCTTTTTTGGAGGAGAGCGTCTTGGTTCTATTGGGTATGGCGAGATCCATGCCTTTGTGTACGTGTTCATACAGTGCATTGGTGTATGATTCGGCGGTCATGCAACTATTCTCCATTTGCATGGGTGCTGTGAAGTTTGCCACCTCTGTTTTTAGGAGCCCAAAGTAAGCTTTGGAGAAGTTTTTCATGGTGGTTACCTTTGTGGGGGGGGGGGGGGTGGGAGGGATGTGGATTTCCAAGGTGATTAGTTTGTGGTTGGATCTAACCAGGGAGGAGTTGACTATTGGTGTAGAGCAAAGATTGCCCATGTTAGTAATGATCAAGTCAAGGATGTTGCTACACCTAGTGGGAGTAAGAATGGTCTGGTCCAGAGCTTTGGAATTAATGAATTCCAGGAAATGTTGGGCAAGTGTATTGGTACATGAGTAGTTTTTCCAGTTGATGAAGGGGTAGTTGAAGTCGCCCAGTAAGAGAGTGTTAGGTTGGATCCTAATATTCTCCAGGGTGGTTAGAAATGTGGAGTGTGAGTCTTGGGACATGGTTGGGACCTATAGCAGGCTATGATCTGAATTGCTGTCTTACCCAATGTTAGCTGCACCTGAAGTATCTCTGATGTGTTATGTTGGTCTACCGGTCTGGAGGTGTGCACATCCTTTATGAATATGGAAACACCACTACCTTTGGAGCTTCGGTCCAAGTTCTGGGGCCGAAAGGTGTGTAATGAGTTATAGCCTGGTAGTGCAGGAGTGCTTTCTGTTGCCTTGCACCAGGTCTCTGTTACAGCACAAATGTCAATGTTCTCCATTTTAAGAAGTGGTTCGAGGGAGTGCATTTTGAGATTTAGACTTCTAGCGTTGAGCAGCATGACCCTCAGACTGCATTTGTTTGTAGCTGTTATGGTGGTAATTTGGTCTTTGAACACCACCTACAAAAGCCACTATAGGGGCGGCAAGATCCTTGGCCAGTATCCAGAAGCCAAGGGCTGACAGATGATAGCCATCTCTGGCAAAGCTTTTAGGTCTGTCAATCATGTCATCCCAAGCAGACAGATACTGGAACCCCCTGACATCAGAAACTTTGCCAATTGTTGAACTTAATCATTTTCTGCTTGTACTGTGGTATCATTCTGGATGATGGTAGGATGCTGCTCAGGTCTAGGGTCATATCCGCCTGTGCTACATAATCCGAGAGCTCCTCCATATCTCTTTTCATGTAGTCCAGGGAGGTACGTCTCAGGTCATTCAAACCCACATGTATGATGATAGAGTCATATTTGTACTTGTTGTTGAGGGACCTGAGTGTATGCATTATGTGCTTGATCCTGGCACCTGACAGGCAGTTGTTACTTTCTCCTTATTCAACCTAGTGAGTGGGACATCGGTGTGCCTCACTATCGAGTCACCTATAACTAGTGTGTTGGGCATGCTGTTTTGCCTTAGGGGCTTTGGTTGAGTGGCACACTATTTAGGAGGGTTATGTGTCTCATGATTAGTGTTGTGTTGTAGTGGTTGAGTGCATTTCTGCCTTGGAGGTCTCTGCTGCTTGTGTAGATTTTTATTGAGAGCCTCTGTGAAGGTGGATGTGTGGTTTGTGTTTTTATGTGAAGGCAGTGCTGGTGTGTGTTCTGGAGGGTTATGTGTTCCATGTGGTGTGGTGCAAGGGCTGATCTTCTCCTCTTGAGCAGCTATTCCAGTCTTGGCTGGAGAGTGTGTGGCTTCCAGTTTGGATATATAAGTGCATCTCTTGCAAGTCTGAATGTTGGGAGGGAAGAGGATAGGGTTGTCGGTGTACATGAGGCAGTTGCTACATTGCCTCAGGATGCCCAATTTCACCAGGTTAATTGGAGAAAGCACAGGGAACTGACCTTTAGACATGCCTGGAGGGGTGGGCATTAATAATAAGTACTGGAGCTATTTCCTTGTAGAACATTTAGTGCTGATAGCACTTTTGTGTGCTACAATAATTGCTCCAAGAAGTCTGGTAAAGTGCTAGACTAATAAGCTAGTAAAAGTGCAGGAGAGGAGAGAACTAGCAGATCTAAGGGAAAATTTGAAGAGCAGACTTTGCCACAACTCAGAAGCTTACAAACAGTCCTGGATACAGCAAGTCTGCATCTGGACTAGACTAGTTACAGGAAAGGTGGGAAACAAGTGCAAATGCAGGCTTTTAAACCAGAAAGTTGAAAGAGATGGAAAAACTGCCCAAATGGCCAATAAACTACAATTTCTGGGCCAGAAACCACTCCTCTTATGGTAGATAGGCTACCTAGTGCTCACCACTCCCACTGATAAGCTAGAAGGCTTCCCTCCAACACTTAAAGGCTTGGGGGGCTCAGAAGCTTACATACTGCCCTGGATACAGCAAATCTTTATCTGGACTAGACTAGTTACAGGAAAGGCGGGGAAAGTGCAAACATGGGCTTTTAAACCAGAAAGTTGAAAGAGATGGGAAAACTGCCCAAACGGCCAATAAACTACAATTTCTGGGGCAGAAACCACTCCTCTTGTGGTAGATAGGCTACCTAGTGCTTACCACTTCTACTAACAAGCTAGAAGACTTCCTTCCAACACAGAAAGGATTTGGAGGCTCAGAAGCTTGCAAACAGTCCTGGATACAGCAAATCTGTATCTGGACTAAACTAGTTACAGAAAAGGCAGGAAACAAGTGCAAATGCAGGCTTTTAAACCAGAAAATTGAAAGAGATGGACAAAACTGCCCAAACGGCCAATAAACTACAAATAAACTATTACTCCCTCTACCCTTTTCACCCCCTCAAACCTTTTCTAGGTTAGTATAGTATTAGTGTTTGAACCTTCTAAAATCAGCTAAATCCTGTGCTTAATTCTTATTAGCTCTGTCCTTTACAAACCTTGACGAAAAATTTCTATTCTCTATTTTCTCACCCTTATATTCTCCCCAAAAAAAAAAAAAAAAAAAAATTTTTGGCTTGCTTCTCAGTATTGTAAAGTTTTTTTGCCAGTAATACTTATGAACCACTTTCTTTTCTTTGTATAATATTTCTTATTTGAATGTATAACATACTTGATTTTACTAACCCATTTTTATTGTGGAGCTTTTCTCCCCGGGCTAGACTAGCCCGGTCAACAAATGTAAAATAAATAAAAAAACAAATAATTCTGGACCAGAAACCACTCCTCTTGTGGTAGATAGGTTACTTAGTGCTTACCACTCCCACTGATAAGCTAGAAGGCTTCTCTCCAACACAGAAAGGCTTGGGGGGCTCAGAAGCTTACAAATAGTCTTTGATACAGCAAATCTGTATCTGGACTAGACTAGTTACAGGAAAGGCAGGAAACAAGCTTAGAATTTTTTTTTTTTTTTTTTTACAGAAAAGCAGCTGAAGCAGCGCTAAAACAATTCAAGTGCAGTGCAAGCTAGCACACTTGAGTATGTAGCAATTTTAGAGCAATTACAGTTTAAATAAATGCAATTTATTCAAACTGTATTCTGAAGTGAATTCAATTATTGTTTTATTCAACTCTGAACAGTTAAAAAGTTCCAAAAAATATACTTATCAGCTGAGAAGCACACTCAGTCAGAACAGAAGGAGATTCGAGCACCAAGTGAGTGCAGACAGACATGTGTCATTGTGTCCCTAGCCACCTGTGCACATGGAGATGATTCTTACCCACTCTATCCTACTTCCTAGTGGACGTGGAAAACGTGGGTATGTGTGTTGTATAGTGTGTCCCAGCTATGCACTGCAAGCATAATGTTTGTTTATATTGTCCACATTGTGTTTAATCTATGTGAAACTATATTGTCACTGTGCTCACTAGGGCCCATTCATTTAAACTAGTTGCCTCTGCTTCAGCTGCACTGTCTCCATCACTGTGTGGGATGTGGGTGTGTGGCTGTCAGCTGTTGCTTCCAACACATTCTAATTAGATGATTGTTTTGATGCACCATTTCACATAGCTGCATGTCTGCATGGTCTAACTGTATCAGAATACTGGGGATACTCAGCTGTCTCCTCACCACCATATTATGAAGCATATCAGTATCATACCGGACTACTCACCCTAGTCATTTCAAAGCAACACAAGCAGGATTTGATCAGGCTGACTGCATGCACCATGATTTTGTAGGGTTCAACATGTATGGTGTTATTCTGGTGTTCAGCTACACTAGATGTCACAAGCCAGGGGTCAGCAGGTACCCTGAATCATCTGATATAGAATGTGCAGATGATGGGTTACTGCACATAGGCACATTAGACAAGTTAATGTATACTTAGTTGCCACATAGTACCTGCATTTACCAACTAGATGTCCCTATGTAATTTCAAAATGCATGGTGATATAGCTGTGATGTGTGTCATATATATTAATCAGTTAGTAAATGTGACTTCTGAATTTCCTTTTTAAATCTTTATGGACAGATTCAGGCCAACAAAGCCTGAAAAAGTAAAAAGTCATGGACATTCAGAAACCATATGGCTGAAACACTTGATGTCCTTAAGGGGTCATTTACATATATCTCATGGGCCTCTATTCCAGGAGGTGTAAGGTATCACACAGTGAAAACTCTAGCTTGGCTGGGTGTTTCTTACAGTTTTTACTAATAGGTTTGTCTGTGTGACTTTTTTTACTTTTTGGATTTATTTATATGAAACATGTAAACTGCCTAGAGTGGGGCATACATGTTACCTTTGATCCTATGTGCATCATACTCTACCTGGCAGTTCATAGCATTGTAGCTCTTTCTGTTCACAAACTACAGTGACTGTGGGCCAGGTGGTCCCTTTATTAATATATGTTTTCAGTCTCTGGCATCTAGTACCTCAGGAGACCGGTAATGTCATTGAAAGTATAAATGGTGCTAGCTTTCTCATTTGGTGTGGAATAAAATCACATTTAGGAGTGTTATCTTGAGGAACCCATTCAGTATTCAAGAGATCAAGCTTGTGAAATATCTGATGTTTCCTCAGTTTGTCTGTAAATGGTAGAAAAGGCTATTAATACCATGGTGGCCACAGGGTACAGGAAGGTTAGACACACCTGATGGTTCTGTATGAGGGGGACATGTCAACCAATACTCATTCATAACCTGAGTGACTTTAAAGTGATCAGAAATCACTTAATCATTCAAACTGTGGTAAGTTACCTGCTGACGGTACCACTTACATTAGTGTCTATGCAACATGTGCATATCATCCGCAACTACAGGCAGTAAAGTCTATGTTATATAATGGCAACTGTGACTCTTAGCAAACTTGCTGTGTGTAGCAGTGATAATTTAGGCATGCTTTTTCCTTCTATAAGAGGCAGACACAGCTGCACAATTTCATTTATTTATTTATTTGTTTTATTTAATACATGTGTTTTTCCTAACTGGTGTTCTGCCCTTTGGGCCTGGTACCATCCTTTCTGATACTTTGGTAAATAATAATGGTTGGTATTAATTTAGAACTTCTGCCTTCTTTAGTCTTCTACCTAGTTTCTTAATTTCCCTTCCTCTTTGCTTTTATATATCCCTGTATATAAAAAAATACTCCTCTCTCATCCTACTGCTTATCACATATCATCCCTCAAGCTTCCCTTTCTGCTTCCTATTGTACTTTTGTTGCCCAGATTTTAGCATCCACAAATCCTACCCAGTACTTCTGCATCTTTCTCCAGTGTTTTTTTTTTTCCTTTTCCATTATAACTGCCTTTACTGCCTTAATGTACTACAATGGCTTATTCATTTTTTGGGTCTATAGTAAAACATCGAATGTTCTAAATAGTGAATGCTCACATGACCAAAACTACAGGACCTCAAAAACATTATTGTGGGGGGTTTGCCACCCCACCCCCCCCGGCTAAATATATATTCCAACTCTGAGATCACTTTACAGTGAGGAAAGGGCAAATATTCTGATCTTCACTGTACTGCGATAAAAAAAAACTTTGAAGTCCTGAATTTTCACTCATGTCAGCATTTGCTATTTAGAACATTCGATGTTCTAATATAGACCCTCATTTTTCATAATTTTTAAACTCTTTTTCCTCAGGATTCCACTTTAAAGTTTCTCTATACTACCTCCACTTTTCTGCCCCACAAACAGATCCCTTGTTATGAGCCTTTCTACTTTGTCAAGGTTTGCTTTCTAGTTGGCCTAGACCATACTTTTTGCTACCCCGTCTTGACATTTTTCTTTTGATCACAAGAATAAACCATATTATTTCTGAGGTCCTTGATAACTAGTGAAGCTCTGACATTCGGATGACTCATCTCATTCCCTGTCACGGAGAGTGAGAATAAAGATTTGCCATTTCTAGGTTCGAGACATAACTGCATTGATCCACTCACACCTCTCTATTCATTTATCCTGCTCCTGCAGAGTCATACAGCTTCCCTGCCTCCAAGATGAGCAAGTAAGTACTAGACACTAATTTCCTTTCTCCCCACAGCAGACCTTCTAACAGCAGAGACACTAATTAGGTCCTGTGGGTCATAGACTTAAATGTTTCAGTGTCGGGGCACAGTGGATTATAGTCTTAATTCTCTGTACAAATCTGTTAGCATTTTATACAGCTAAGCCATTTTAATGTCTTATATATAAGGAAAAATCACGGAAAAGTTGCAAGTGTAATTTTCCAGCAGATTTTCTCATAGCTAAGCCAGACATGCTTGTAGACAATGGAAGTGAGGCAGTTAAATTAATTTACAGCTTTAAAGAAACATATCCATTACATAACTGTATCACTGCTTTGTTTTAAACTGAACATATTCTCCATGATCACCCTTTGGCATGCTATAAGATTCTTTCTTAAATCCTATATATTTTAGCACAATATTCTAAAATCAGTTACACATGCCGCCATCTTTGTCAACTGGATTCACTAAAATGCATTTTACTGTCTTAAGGTGAACAAATACTATTCTCTGTACTTTCAAACTCTGCATTTGAGAATGTTTTACAGTGAAAATTTTCTTATCTCTTTTTCACAAACAACAGCCAGTGGGAGAGGGCAGCTGGGAGAATAAACAAAATGGTTTACTTTGACCCAAGTTAATGCACAAAGCCTTGTCAGTGAAATTGATCTAGAAATTTAGTTTCCTTATATAATCATGAAGTTCAAAGGCAATCTATGCAATTTATTGTTACTTGGCAGAGATAAATGAAAGTCCTTTATCAAAGAATGATAATTGACTTTCATTAGGTCAATGGCTGAATGGTTTAAAATACACTTCATAGTATTTTGATTGCTTTATAATATCATATCTTTTGTATCAGGGTCTGCAGTGTGCATCAGCTCCTGTGCCTCCCTGTTTTATTGATCAGGAGCTCTACTTGCTATTTATGCTGTGGTCTCATAGCCCTAAACCCCTAACATAACTGATTTAGTCTTTTCTTGCTGCTGATAAAAAACAAGGCTTGAAATTTAATAGTTTCACCTTGTTCCCCTAAAAACTGTTACAATTCATTACCTGCTGATGAATAAACTAAGTTTGGTACTTACTGCTTTTACAAAATAAAAATACACAGACAAAATTATCTCCTTTCTTGTTAATAGATATAGCTTGTATTTTTTATTGTTTATATATATATATATGTGTGTGTGTGTGTGTGTGTGTGTGTGTGTGTATATATATATATATATATATATATATATATATATATATATATATATATATATATGTATATATATATGATGTAGCATTCAAAAGAGTGGCCATTTTAAAAGTCTGTCTGGTTTCAAGTAATAGGTCTAAGTTTGTGCACATAGCAGCCATACAAAAGGCATGGGTCATCCTCGAGCAGATGCAATACATGTCTTAGTATCTGTGAACTGCCTTTAATTTCATCTTCTGCTGTAAAACCATACCTTCTTCTCTCAACATTGTGCATAGCTTTTAACCTCCCCGCACTTCATGTTTCCTGCCTGATGACCTGAACACATTCTGCAGATGACAGCTAACCACACCTCGTCTTCCATTACTTTGTCGTTCACTGGAGTTTCTTGTTCTATATCTTCAGACATCTCAGTGGATTAGAAAATAGATGGCAGAGACTCGCTGACCTTACTTAACTGCAGCACCACTTTATCAACTAATCCACCTTGCTTTTGTCATTCAATTTCTCTCTCACTGTTTCTTGCTCCTCTATTGCCTTCTCCTGACTTAAAGCTATTGTATTCTCAGTCCACAGTCCATTAATCCCTTCTGGCAGGACAATAAGGGAATTTTATTGATATCTTATTAAATTAACACGAGTCAGATTAAAATATGTGCTTCTTCTGAAAAGGGCTATAGGCATAGTGGTATTAACATGGTCATCGATAAGTAAATAAATATAAAAACAATCATCCTTCAGTTAAAGTGCTAGCTGAATGTCGAATGGCCACAGGTTACATACACAAAGTTCTGTTAATCAATTCATGGTTTCATACAAAGCTGAGGCATGACTTCTCTAGGTATTGAGAAAATATTAGTTACCCCCGCTAACAAGATTAATTACATATACCTTAATCATGAATGTATAATCTCCCATCCAAATATCAAATCTTGTTTTAAAAGTTGAAGATTAACACATCAAAAGAAGTTTATTACAAAGGCAGGAAATGTGCCAGATTACATATTTGTCATGTTGGCAGGAGCTGGTAACTTTGCATTGGAGGTTGTGTTCTTTGGCATGTGTATTAGACAGCCCATTGGTTCTGCAAATTTAGGAAAGGCTAAAAAGGGAAGGGCCTTCCAGTGCTCAAAAGGCTAAACCAAGCTCATCAATCTGGAGTCTATTTAAAACAGATTACAGAGATGGAGCCTTTAGTCTTCCAGAGCAGACCTTTGTGAACTTTCAAGTTATTTAAGGTGTTTTGTGAGATACATAACAAGAAGTTCACTGTATTCCAGGGCTGACCTAATAAGGGAAGAGTACAGAGAGTACAGAGGAAGACAGACAGCATGGGATCTACAGGAAGTACACCAACAGATTAGATGAGCAAAACAGACAGACTTTATAAACCACAACTTAGGTAACTGGATCAAATGAAAGATTGCTATTAGCATAACCATACAAAGTCTCACTTAATTTTATGTTTTGAGGGAAATCCCAGCAGTGTTGCAAAATGAGGGGTAGTTGTCTTTATAAAGGTAGATATATTGCATATATGGCATTTAATTTGAGCTTTTGACTGACATACCAAACAGTAGTCTGGTTCAGGCCCTGCTGGAGTATCTTGAGATTCAGAGGTGGATTTCACATTTGTACCCAGGTTACAGTAATAATTAAAGATAGTTAACCACAGTTCCTTCATATCTTGACATTTTCTTTCATTTCTGAGCAGTAAATGCAAATGCATGAGGCCAAGGATAAATCCCTTTCTAACTCTGCTAGTACCACTTTTCTGTCTAGGGAAGGCATCCCTTCCCCTTCTTTTGGAGAGCAATTTGTCTAGCCAGTAGACAACATACTGGCGTATGCTAACTTTATCCATGATTCCAGTATATGGTATGGTGTCAAAGGCCCTGCTGAGGTCAACACAAGATGTCAGACCTTCACCAACAGTTTCAGTGACCCTTTTGAAGAAATCAGGTTTAGTAGACATGTCCTACATTTTACAAAGAGTAATTGGATTGATTTAAGTTTTTTAGTTCACCCATGACATTGTTTATGAGCTCAGAAATTATGCTTCACATAAATTTAGAGATGATGTTTGTGTTGCTAATATGTCTATATTTTCCGATGGCAAACACATGGCTAAATTTGTTTAATGTTAGCACTGTTGTTGTCCTCCATGTTTCAGTGGCATAACTTGTGGAGATATTCAAGTTGAAGAGGATTATGATGGTTTTGACTTACTAAGGGACAGATGGGAATGTTAGCCTCTCCTTTGGAACTAGTATTTTTGGTTTGGGATAATGAAGTTTTACCCTGGTTAATGGTGATCTAGGGAAGCAGGAAGAGTTAGTACTGTGGGGAATGTCTCACATGGTTGGGCTATAGAATTAGCACTGACTTTGTCTCTGAAGATGTTAGCAATAGTTCTTGGTTCAGAGTGGAAAACTTCCTTAGAAATAAGTTAATTACAGTAATGGGCACCATTTGTAAGTTTTCTAACTTAACTGTTACTTATTTATCTTCAGGGCTGGTAAACACTCTGAGTTCACCTTTAGACCTTGATGGTATGCTTCAGGGTTTTATTCCTAGTTTTAAGTCCTTTTATAATAGGAGAATGGAGTATGTTACAGATATTTTTGTTTTCCTAACTGCAAGTTAATTTATATGGGAATTGTACCACGTTGGCTTATTTCTGAATTCATAATTATTCTTATGGCAGGTAGAAATAAGCTCACTGATGCATCTGTGCACAAGGGCATAGAATCCAGAAGGGCATGCGACAACACCAGGTACTGGGTTATGGATGATTTTGAGTTGTTAAGAAGGTCTGTAAATAGAAGGAGGAAGGTTGTTTTAGATTAATCATAAAATGCAGTGCTTTTTGGGGGGGAGGGTTCAAAATGTTTTAAGCATGAAGGTTACTGCTAGGTGCTTTCAGATTTTACTACAGAGGTAGTGACATTAGGGGCAGCATAGGAAATGGGAAAAGTTGGTAAGGAAAAACTCAAGAAGATCATTACCCCTAATGTGGAGGGAAGCAATCTGAACAAGGGAATTACCTCACCTGAGCAGTAATACAAAGAACAAAGCTATGTGTTGCAGAAATAAATAACATGGCATTCTATTTTTTTCTACTTACATGGCTCCAAAGAAATATGTAGGTCCAGGAAGAAAAACTAAGAAGAAATGGATGCACATTGTCATATTTCAATATGATATTCTAAGGTGAGGATTTAATAAACTCCATGTAGGAATAGTGTAAGTCCTACACAGAAGGTACAGTAGTCATGTCTGCGGCTCCCCCTCGGCAGCGCGTCTTGCATATTAATGAAGAGACACTACTGAGAGACAGCTGCATAACACTGTTACAGAGTCAATGTAGGGGATGTGTTACAGTGTCAAAACATGAGTAACACACCCCCCTGCACTGTCAAAGTGCCAGATGGCACTGAAATATAAAAGTTAAATATGCTTTTAATTTTTTTTTTTGTGTGTGTGTTTGCATGGCATGGCATTGTGCTCATCAGTGCTTAAAGATAGCTGAGATCTATATAGAAAAGTATAGCAGTAGTCAACATATCTACATAACTGAATGGTTAGAGTCATGGCCCTATGTGCAGTAGTTGCAGAGTTCGAATACACAGACAGGCCATTCAGCTTTTATATTTGATAGCAAGATTATATAAATTATTTTTTTTATGTATGTAGTTACTCATATTTGTTAACTGGGTTAGCCCAGTTGGGCTAAAAGCCCATTGTCAGTGGAGCCCCACAGAGAAAAGCTCCAGTTACACACATTTACAATTCTTAAAATTCACACTCCAAGATGAAAGAAATTAATAGACATAAGGTCAGGAAATATAGAAGTAAAGTACATACACATAAAAATAAACTTGTAGGAATGAACAAATAATGTTAATTTTATTTTTTATTTTTATTTTATTCTAGTTTGCTCTTAGCTAAGCTGTGCTAAGCACTGCTAAACCAAGCCAAGCAGTACTTAAACAGGACCCATTTTAGCAGTAATTAGCAATGCAAAGCTCCGTTTAGCTGGTTTGGGCACTGCTAAGCAAACCCTGTTTAAGCAGTCCTCATCTCAGCTAAGCTGGTTTGTGCATTGCTAAGCATTGCCAGTTTAAGCACTGCTCAGCTGAGCTCAGTGGGTTTGAGTGATATTAAGCAGAGCACCGCATTCTTAAAAATGGCCCAATGGCAGCAAAGGGCAGGAAACAGTCTTATTTAAGTGCAACAGGTGGAATACAGCCAGTATCTGCTGGAGTTTGATCTTGGCAGAGACTATGGCAGGAGTTGGAGAGGGTACATGCTTCTGGGTGCAGCAGTGGGGCATTCTGGAGTCCAAGGTCATAGTTGGACTCCTGTAAAAGACCATGACATCCAGCTGCTACAGGGCCAGTACCAGGGGTTGGAGTACAAATCAGAGGCCTGGGACAAGCTGACATGCAACCTCACCATTGCAACTGATATCCCCCGCACATGTGAGCAGGTGCATCATCACTATGATGACCTGAAGTGTAGGAAGAGGTGACTTCTGGACACCTGGGTCCAGGACGTAGAGATGGGAATGCCCCACAAGTTTGTAAGTATTGTTACTATTGTATTTCCAATACCTAATCTGCATGTGTGATAGAGAGGTACACATAATGGTGTTTTTCTCTCCCCACAGCTGCAGAGGAGAGAGCTTGCAACCTGAAGGCACATGCAGGGCACCTGGCCAAGTTGCACTGTGAGTGTGTTGAGTATAGATGTATTTTGCGCTCTATAGTCATATAAACATGAAAGAGTAGAGTACATACCTCTCAACTGTACACATTTTCGCAGAATAGCCATATTTTTGCCTTCAAATGTTGGTCTGGTTTTCATAAAATTGTGGTTTTCTGGCAAATTAATGACAAATCATTAAAGACTGAAATTAGAAAATAATGGCAGACATTTGAGTTTCAGATTTCATACCCTTCAGAAAATTAATGAAAATGCAAAACTCGTTATTCTATCAACTTTCTAAGTTTGTAAGAGCAATATTTAAACATTGCCCCAATTTTTTGTTTGGACTTTGTCCCACTTTCATTTATGGCTTTATCCAGATTTCTTGCTCTAAGAGGTTGAGAGGTATGGTACAGTAGTAACTGCCAGTAGTTATAATCTGTTTTGAGTATACTGCCAGGTACAGTTCCATACAGATGAAAGCATGAAACATGATCATGTCAAGAAAATAAAGATTTTCAGTTTCTACTGCATTACAAATGTTAAGGAAATAAAAGTTTCTACTGCATTAGTAATGTTAAGGAAATAAACTTCAACTGCATTAATAATGTTAAGGAAAAACTGCATTCATAATGTTAAGGAAATAAAATATGTACTGCATTAATCATCAAATTACAGCTGTCTTGCTACACCTGCATGATATGAACTGTCCATCAATACAGACTGCTAGATGTATTTCACTGCACGCTGTCATCCCAAATAACACTGTGTTCTTCAATATCTGTGTATTTGGGCTGTTGATCATGAATTCGAGTATTAAAAGTACTGTGAATGAAAAACGGGAATAATACCACTAAGCAAATGAAGGATAGCTAATAAAGAGTGCTTTACTAAACTGTAGATGTGGAGCTGTACAAAAAATATAATGCATTATGATATTTGTTCTGCACTAAGATCTAAACCAATAATAGGAATGGCCAAGGTATTTAGTGTGGATCTCAGGATTGTCTTGTGTTAACCATTGCATTTCAGCTATATGCATTTCTGCACTTAGTTATGCTGCTTCAGTCAAGTATGAAACTGTAATAGCTGTAGACTGCAAATATACCATCTGCAACTGTATATGGGTCAGGTAGCCAACCCAGCACTCTGATACGGTCTGTCCACTTCACACATTTTTCCACCCACTAGGGATTCATTGTGTACACCTGCATTCCATGTATTAATGCACAGTTCACCTACTAACTCTGTCATGCATGAATCACATGCATGTGTGTTCAAATGCCACTGCAGTCTTATATAACACTCTACCTCTAGTAGCAGGTCACAGTTTGTTACCAGGTGAGCTCTAGGCAGATATCAATAAATCAATACATAGAAGTGGCTCAGTAGCTCAGTTTGCTAAGCCCCAGGTGTGTTGTACAGTTTGCCACAGACAGACTGGGTTTCAATCCAGGGACAAGTACTACTAAATATTTGTAGAAACTGTTATGCATTGTTAACAGATGTTCTATCCACAGGAATTACAGGCAAATAAATGGCTGTAGTAGCTGTTTGAATGGATTACTAATATGTGTGTCCAGACGTAACAGACTGTAAATAGCATTGCTCAGCAAGGTGATAAGACTTCAGTAAATACAACATCAACAAGTACACTACTAATACAAGTTAATAAAACAAATACAACTGTTTAATCTTGGTACAGCCATATGCCTGATATGTCTGCTGATAGTCTAACCCCATGCCTGTAAAGGACGAAATGATAAGAGTAAACTCTCTGTACTGTGCACAATACATGTCTCTCAAGTGTCACTCTGTCACAGACTGTGATCACTGTTGCCAAATACCTTGGACACAGATTTAACATCCAGTTGATTTATGTCAATAACACAGTCAGATTACATCAGTCCACAGTACACCTTGGTAGTCATATATGTTCCCCTGATATGTAATAATCCCCTGTAGTTGTGCAACTGTAGGTATTACAGCTTGGCCTATACTGTCCATGTGGATATATTGAGAGGTATGTACATGCTACAGACATGACAGGACTCTAGTATACATAAAGTAAGGGCAGACCTGTAGAGTATAGAAGAGTACTGTTTCAATCAATATAGCCTATACTGGCAGTAACGGAATGTCTTTCTCTCTTCCAACACCCCTTATCTGCATCACAATTTATTATTGTTATATATTGGGTATGGTTTACTTTTAACATATGTTCTTCTCAAAACCTTATGTTGGGCCTTGTGTTTTATTATTGTTATATATTACTATGGCTGCATACTAGCATACCTTGCTGAATTACTGATGTTGTTGGCCTTTTGCGGTAACTGTTACTGGCATGCTGTTAAAATACTGACTGTTATCCCATTTATTGTTGTGTTCCATTTGCTATGCAATGTTATCTTACTGGGTTAATTGGAACAACCTGGCTTGCTGTTATAACTAATATTTTAATGTTCTGCTCATTACTAACCTATACACTTTGAAAAAACCTCAACACCATAGCTCAACTGGGTACGCGAGTTCCTATGGATCCACCTACCCTACTTCAACTGGCCATGGCACCGGGTCCTAGAAGGTCTGGGACCCAACCTGGAGCTCCCCCCTCTGCCGGTCCTGCACCAACTATGGTTGAACCGCCTCAGGGGAAGGGGCCCATACCCCCTGGAAGCGGGTGCAGAGAGGGAGTTGTCACCCAGTAACAGCTAACAGGCATGGAGAATAGGATCATGCAACGAGGGTTTGATGATTGCACCGGATTGAGGGCAAACTAGCCAACCTGGGGAGGCAAGCTGGTCACAGCACCCAGCACAGCCACCTTCAGGTCAGTGAAGGAACAGTGGTGACTGCCTATGCATGCAGAGCTCAGTCCCACTGCTGCCTTCTAGGGGCACATGGCTCTGATTCCAAAACATCCTACCCATCCAAGGTGTTTACCACCCTCATGTGTCATATACTGCCCCTTGTCTGCTGTCTTGTCTGTCTTGTCTGTTTGCAAATGCTACCTCTCCTACCCAACTTACCTCCCCACATGTACCTATATCCCTTCCCTAGCATTCCACTCTCCCCTTAAAAAAAAAAATAGGCATCTGTCTCACAACAAAAAATATCGCCCCATACATAGCTCTCCATTTCACTCTCCATGTACACTGCCCACAATCAGTCATTACAGCAATTAATCAACACAGTTATGTTGCCCACACCCCTTTCTCTGGGATGTGAGGCTTCAAATTCCAAATTGCCCATAACCTGCACAGCTGTTGTACAGAAAATGGAGAGCTATGGTCCTTTCCTACATTTGTCCTACACATCCCTACCTGCCTTTCACATTGTTTTCCCACCTGCTTGCCCCTATTTCACCACTTTCCTATTGCCCCCTTTTTTTTCTTTTTTTGGAAATAGCGTGGGTTTGAGTGGAACTAAGTGCCGCACCTCATCACGCAAACCTGCATAAATCCACTTAAAGCTGCTTATAAACTGCTTTAATCACCTTCTGCCTTTCTGACACTATTATGCACAACAGCAAAATAATTGCCCCTGCCAACTAGGGCATAGTTTATTAGTCCACTAGGCCACTCAGCTCTAAAGAATATCAGGTGTTTCCATAAACATATCATGAGTATCAGTGATGGCATCTGCAAAAAATTCACCCCTCCCAAGTGTGGAACCCAAGACCCTGTCACAAAACCTATTCTATGTGCTGAAGTACTGGCAAGTCAGTACAGCTTGAGATTAGAAAATCATGACAGACAGTTCAGTATCACACGTCAAACCCGTAAGAACACACATGTTCATGCCAATCCTGTGTAACAGACTGTATGCATGCACATATGTCTTGCAAATACACCTGCTATAGTATTGAATCTATAGTTCAATCTGTTACATTCCTAGCATGCTTTACGTTTTGCCACCCACAGTCCTCGTTGCATTCCAATCTGTTGCATGTCAAGTACATGCTTGTCAACACAACAAATAACTGACTGAGATGTGTAATTTTAAGCAGAACCAGATATTGCTACTGCAGTCACTGCCATCCATATTAGTATGGCAAAGGCCTGTAGGTTGGGACACGCTTCACAAATATATATAGGTGTCAAAATATGTCTCCTACCATTCTTTGGATGGCACTATTACACAACATATGTTCCCAAGGCATATTCCTCACCTGGACTGTTATGGCTACCTGCTGTTATGCTGTCACAACAGAGCTGACACTGCTCTCTCACTGACATATATAGCTTGTTGTCCCCCAGTGTGTTCACAATACCCAGTGTGACTCCTGGCCAGAATTCAGCAGCTGCAGCCTTCAACATATGTGGCAGTATGTTCAGCTACCTCCTACAGACCCACCATACCTCCTAAACACCTAGAACAGGGGATCCACACAACACCCATACAGAAAGGGGTGGGGAGAATGGTCAAGTGAAAGGGACATGTGTCACAGTCTTCCCCTACAAACACACAGCTGAGAGACCAGTGGCTACTGCAGCAGCATGCACATTCTGATGCAAATGAAGCATGACACTCACATCTGTCTGTCCCCTTATTGGCCTCAACCCACATTGTTAAACAGTAAACTGCCACATAATCAGAAAGTCTGTTCACAATAGCCAAACATAGCATAACAAACTGTGGACATACCACATAAATCTGGACAGTGGACAGTATTTTTTACCTACCCTCTGTGATGTTGTAGTCTCCACATCTTGATAATGTACATTTCACAGGCCAGGAAAAGGGTCAAGGCCTACATGAAGGCCTTAAATATAGCACAGTGCTGCCATGCCATTGGCTAATAAAAATGTAATTCAGCTGTTCTGAATACAATTAGCAAGTGTGAGCCACAGATTGGTGTCCAGGCAATCTATCTATTTGTGAGCATTACCTACAAAAGGCAAGCTGCTGCCTATGATAAACAGGTCTGTGACTTTCTTTATGGAGACAGACTTCCAGAATATATGCATCATACTAAAGGATTTTTTGCACATAAAGAAGAACAGCACTACACCAGGTAGGTAATAGATAGAAGTAACCCATGTAATGAGACACAGACGGGAGGATGCATTTGTGGGAAATAGGGATTACATCAGTAGGTTTGTAGTACATATCTTGGAATGACATGTTGCAATTACTCAGCTGTCTGGCACCTACAGGCTTTCCTTTTGGCTGGAGGGCTGTAAAGCCAAGGTGCTAGAGAGAGCTTGTGAGCTGATTAAACTACTTTTTTACAGTCTTCACTGGTTTGGGTCATTTTGTTCTGTTTCCTTTTGGCTCTGTCTGCTCTGACATAGATCACCGCTCTGTCCCTCTAAGTTCCTCCAACAATGGTCAGCTCTTGTAAAAATGCTACTGGATTGTGTTTTAGACAATAGTGACAGTATGTACTGGTGGATACAGCTGGCATATCACACAATGTATTGTCAGTCAGCTCCTCTCAGTCTGTGAATGTTACACAGGCATACTTCAAACATTGTGCAGGTGTCCCTGATTGTTTGTGATGTACTCTGGCTAGGACACTGTGTACTCCACATGTGTATCTCATTGCTTGAGAGCTATGCATACCTGTTGACCCCTACAGCAGGACAGCAGGTTATAGCCAGTGGTAGTGGGAGGACACAGGCCTAGTGTACATATCGAGTATACAATGTAAGGGAATGAATACAGTTCTAGGTATTAATGTACCACAACTGTTTTCTGAAGGGTCTGGTGTGTGACAGCCAGATTACCCACAGTCTGGGAACAAACATTATGTATTGTCAGCTGTTTGTCACACATCCACATTTGTCTGGCAGAGGGTACACATATATCAGGCACATGTACAGTACACATTCTGCAAACAGCTGTATACTGTGGATGCCAGACACCTACAGGGAGGATATCCCACAGCATGTTTGCAGTGCTGTCTGTCATTGGGTCACACACATGTTGCTGGACTGTCCCCATACACTTGTAGTAGCACTCACCTATTTGTCGGATGGTGGCTGTATGACATGGTACTGGGACATTGCCCATAGGGGACACACCACAGTAGATGACAGTGATGGGTGTGGAGACATGACAACACAGTCCATCACAGCACACAGGGCCATAACCGATATACCCAGGATCATAGGAGGTTAGTAGTGTAGCTCAGAGTTTAGGCCATGTTTATGCAAGTCAGCACCCAATGCCCCACTCCAACAGGGACACAGGTGGTATCCCAAGGGTGTATGACCTGTTTACCATCCAGTTATCCAGGCGTCGCTTAAAAAGGGGTAAAGAGGTACTCTGCCTGAAGTGGGCAAGGTGTTCATTCCACAGCTATGTGAGTGTGTGGGACACATATCTGACCTGCCTATATCTCCTGTTGATATCACAGCTCAGGTTGAGGGAGCATGTGTGGGTTACTAGACTGGATCTTGAGTTGCAGATGGGCAGCAGTCCCATCAAGGTGGAGTCCATGATTGTCTTGTATGCCACACAGAGGTCAGCTCAGAGGAGTCTGTATGAAACCAGGTAGAGGGATGGCCTTGTAGCCTGTGTATGGGACATATTTGAGGCCCTGGTATTCCCTGGTGAAGAACCACTGTGGTCTCCTCAGCTGCTGCATGTGCTTTGTGAGTTACATGATGAAAGGGGCATTGTAGTCAATAATGAGCATTATTAGGGAGGAATACGGGGATGTTATGATCCCCATGCCCCTGGATGACATACCCTTATGTATGAGGTGAGCCATGTAGAAGACTTTCCTTACAAAGGAAGCAACGTGGTGGTCAAATGTCATGGTGCCATCAACCTGTATACCCAAATCTGTCACAACTGACTACGTCCTTATGCCGTCATTAGTAATGTGATAATTTGTGGGAATATCACTCTCCCCAAATGGGGATGATGCTGCATTTTGTGGTATGCAGCCTGAGGCCGTGTGTCTGGCACCACTCATCTGTCTGTGTGAGACCCTCTTGGTGGATGTCCACATCACTAGGGGATTTGGTGACAGCACCAAGCATTCAGTCTTCTGTAAACATAGTCAGCCATAGCCCACTGGTTGTGCCCTGCACCTCAGAAGAGTAAATCACACATAACAGAGGCCCCAAGACAGAACACTGGGTTACACCACTAATTATGGATCTACTGCTTGAGGTGGCTTCTCCTATATTGAGTAGGTGGTTGCTGTCAGTGTGCTACCCATCCAGTAACATATGGAATGATGCCTAGTTGACAGTGTATATCTATTATGGCCAAGTGGGGAATACTGTGAAAGTCTTTGGCCAGGTCAAGGTATGCAGTGTGCACTGTATCCCCCTCATCCATAGCTTTGGTGACTGTGTCAAAGAAGTCAACCAAATGTAACAGACATGATCCCTCCTTGACAAAGACAAATTGCATGTGATCGAGTGTGTGGAGGTCGCCAATGTCCTTGTTAATGAGGTTCATAATAATCTGTTCCATGGCCTTGCAGATCAGGGTAGTTATGCTGAAGGATCTATAATGTACCAGATTGGTGGACACTCCACCTTAGTGTAAAGGGATAACAGTGGGTGTCCTCCACTCGGCCGGGACAAAGGCGGTATTCAGGCTTTGGTTGAATACAGTGCCTAATGGTGCTGCAGGTTCATGCTTCAGGTCATGTAGTTTGCATCCTGCAATGTCATCGGGTCACATGGAGGCTGTATTCCATGACTTTCAGATGCCAGTGATGACCTGTTCCCTAGATATAGATGGAAGGGGACAGGCATTGGGGATGTCCAGATGTACTGACGGGGGGGGACAGGGGTGTAGCTTTCCCTGATGTCAAGCAGCAAGTTTGGTATATCTACAGCACTTGTATATCTGGTGCCCCTGACCACCACGTCTGAGCAGGTCTGGGTGCTTCCTTTAAGGTTGCAGACATATGTGAAGAAGAAGATATGACTGTCTCTAGTGGATGTTATCAATGTGGGGTTGGAAATTTGCTTTGCAGGATTTCAAGTAGTGATCTTATTTGCTTGTACAGGCTAAGGAGACACTACTTAACATTGGGCACCTGCTCCTTCTTGGTCTTGGACAGGAATATTTCACTCCTGTTTATCCTTGCAGAGGATGATGTAGTCCTGTCAGGTATAGCTGACTCCATGTATCTATACAAATGCATGTATAGTGCTTTGGTGTATTTGTGGATATTGGTGCCAGTTCCTACAAAGGGGAGGAGGCTGTGAAGCTGTTTATACCATCATTCAGGAGGATGTAATCAAATTTGGAGATGTCTGTATGTCTGACCCTAGCTAGAAGGGCATTGTGGGAGATGGTGACTGCAAATATGACTGCCTTATGGTTGGTTTTACCATGGAGGTTGATACTGTAGAGATGGTGCAGTGGTTACCCATGATGTGTAATATTAACTCCAAGAGATCTTCACCTCATGTGGTGGTACCAACTGGCTGTTCCAAGGTGTTTCCATTGCCAAATTTGATGAATCTCTGGGGATTTGTGTGCTGGCATGAGTAGTTCTTACAATCTATGTTTGGGTAGTTAAAATTACCCGGGATCAAGTTGAATGGGTCCATATAGGCAGAATGGGCTTCCTGGTCACATGTGGGGGCCGGTATCTAGCTATGATTTGAATAGGGGTCTTGGAAATGGTTAACTGCACCTGGAGTGTCTCTCCTGTGTGTCTTACTGTTTGACCAGCCTGGAGGTGTGTATGTCTTTTATATATAGTGAAACCCCACATCCCTTGGCTTTACTGCTCACACCTTGGGGTCTAATTATATGATAGGATGGGTGGCCATGTAAGGCTGTGGTGCTCTCTGCAGCTTTGAGCCATATGTCTGTGACTCCACAGATGTCAGCATTGTCCAGGGTAAAGACTGCTTGCAATGGGTGCAGAGTCATATTTAGACTGCTAGCATTTAGCAGCATGACCTTCAATTTGTGATTTGTTGATAGTTTCATGTTGGTAGTTTTAACTTCACCACTTTTCCTACTAAAGGCAATATGGTGGTAACAAGAACCATAGCCAGAAGCCTGAAGGCCAGATGGAGACCATATCTGGCAAAGCATCATGGTCTTTTAATCATATCATCCCAGTGGAATGGCACAAGAAACCAAGCCAATTGTTAAGGTCAATCATGTCCTGATTGTATTGCGGCATCATTCTGGGTGACAGCAGACTGCTGCTTAAGGCTAAGGGCATACCTGTCAGGGATACATAATCAGTGAGCTCAATCATGTGTCTTTTCATATAATCCAGGGAAGTACATCTCAGGATAGGCATGCCAACATGGACTATGACAGACTCATAACAGTACCTGTTATTGACAGACAGCAGTCCGTAGGTGATATGGCAGATTCTGGCACCTCACAGAAAAGTAACTGTGAGCTTCTCCATATAGAGCATGGTGAGATGCACATCTGTGTGTCTCATGACAGACTCTGCTATGACTAATATGTTTGATTGATGGTGATGCCTTAGTGGCTGTGAGACATAGGTGTGTGGTTAGGCACATTATGTGGTCTGCAGGGCTGTGGGTTTTGCATGTGTTTTTGCTTCGAGGTGTCCTTTGTTTGGGGATGCATATGTTGAGGACTTCTGCATATGTGGGTGTGTGTTGTGCAGGTTTGGGTGGTGTGTGAGGTGTACTGATTTTGTTGACAATCTTTTCGGTGCCAGATATGCAGGCTTGAGAGGGAGCAAGCATGGACTGTAGGTTCCTAATGTCATTGCATCTCTCACATATTGTGTTCCTTGGTGGTGTTTGTAGATGGTTGTACATGTACATGAGGCAGTTGCTACACTGTGTCAGGATGCCCATATCAACCAGACTAGCAGGGGAAACTGTAGGACATTGGTCAGACATATTTTTCAGAATCTGAGGGAGGAAGGCCAGGAAGACCAAAGGGATGGGTCAACAGCCTAGTTACTTAAAAGAAATGTAGGAGGCTTACACTACAGTATACAATGTAGAGAGGCTATAAACAAGAAGTAATAGGTGCAACAGAAAATATGCAGTTGAACACCTTAGAGAACATGCAGCAAGTAGCAGGAAATGGCAGGATGAGGAGGGAAATGCACAATGTATTGCCACTATGTTGCTGATATCTACATACATACTGTGATGAGAGATGGCGGGGTATGTTGTGGGAGTTAGTGGAGGATAGTGCTGGCAAATGTGGATGTGCAGGGTGTGTACATAATGGAGAGCAATGTATGTGGTCCCGTGATGTGTTCACATCTTCTTGTCTTTCTGGAGTGATGTACAGATAGATGAACTCACCATTTTCTGCAGTCGGGAATGAAATCATAGCTGACAGCCTCAGACTGCATCATGCCATCCTGCTGTCGAGGAGTCACCATAATCAGGAACAACACACTGCACTGTGTGCACACCTTGTTGCATTAGTAAATCACGTTGGGCTACAGGAAAGAAGCTATGAGAAGGCCTGACACCGGGCCACCTCTATGATAGATACTGCATGGCAAAGGGCCACAGCTGTGGCCAGGCACCATGCTGGCACTGTTGGAAGGCTTGCAACACAACAACCACACTTGGCCACAGAGGACTTCCTGGCAAACCTGGGTTCAGCCACCAGTTCACAAGCATTCATCACCCCATACATTGTGGAGGAGGATGGTACAGATTCCACAGCAGAGGAGCATTCAGGTAAGCCTCCTGTGGTTATCACTTTAATTCTGTAGCAGTCATAGTGGTAGCCTCTGCATACCTGTACATGGATGTCAGGTCAATCTGCATTGGGGGTGTGGGTTTTGTAATTCACACATGTGCACACATACTCAGAATGTCAGCAATTTGGGCAGGATCTCAGGTTGTATTGTACATGTTGATATACACACATAGTCTCCTGTACCAGTGCCACATTTGTGTTTGCTGACAATATCTATCCCCTGCAAATCTATAGGTACATCTGATGTGGCTGGAGTTCAATATCCTGTAGCCGGTGAGTGTGAAACTGTTTTGTTATGGCTGATCTACACAATAGGAATGTTAAGGGCTGCCAGTTTGCCATGGACACAACTGTTAAGCTTAGCTGTAGTACAATACTTGTATGTTCAGTTGTGGTGGGGTTCACTGCAGTGCATTGAATTGGTAATCACAGTAGCATATTTGCAGGAGCTGTAGCATATTTGCATGCATTTTTGTGAAGGTGTATGCAGTCTACTATATAGGGGACAATAGTATGGTGGAGACGGGTGTACTGATTTTTAGTTGAAGGTCCATCACATACACTGACATGTTGCTTATCTCACAGGTGTATAGTACTGGCAACATTAACCAGGCATAGTTGGCATGTTGTTAAGGGCCTGTCTTGTCTGCGTCTCTTGGGGTCTGCTTGTGTGTTGTGCATGGGATCAGTAATATGGTATGGTATGTTTAATGTGGTTGTGGCACCTCACCTACGTGTGTGTGTGTGTGTGTGTGTGTGTGTGTGTGTGTGTGTGTGTGTGTGTGTGTGGGTGTGTGTGGGTGTGTGTGTGTGTGTGTGTGTGTGTGTCAGCAGACATAATAGTGCATGCATTTATGTAGTTATGTTGTCTTCTTCCTCACAGGAGACCATGGGGGTTGGAGTCTGTCTCCCTCACAACCTGATGTCAATGTCTCATCGGACTCTGATGATGACGGTGGCCTTAGTGAGACACAGGTGGGGTTGTTGTGGGCTGAATCTGTCCCATGAGTTGACATTCCACTTCCTCCTCCAATGTCCCCGCGCACAGTCAGTATGACCACACATACACAGTCCCCTGTGCCCACAGTCAGAGAGTGGTGACATCAAACAGGAGAGTGTGGTAACTATGGCATCTGTGACTGTAGACATTAGCCATAACCATAGAGCTGGCGAGGTCCCACGCAGGCAGACTGACAGAGGTGCTCAAAGGAGGACTCCTGCCCATCCACCACCTGTCACAGATGTCACATCACAAGTCACTCGGCGCATGTTTTGGTCCATCATGATGGCACAGGCACATTCTTAATGCAACACCAGATGGATGTTCAGGATCATGGATGCATCACTGTCTAGCATCCATGACTCCATCCACAACATTGGTGATGACATGCATCATTTCACCACTTTAGTGGACAGACGGTGGTTTGAGACATTGTCAGTCCTTAGCCATGCAGTATCTGTGTTGGAACATGTGGTGGGAGTAGGGCACCGGACATGTAGATGTAGGTCAGCACCACCATCAGCGGACAGTCCATGTGGCCATGCACAGTCACGCTCCCATAGTGGCAGTATCACCAGCACTACAGAAGGAAGGCTGTTCCCCACACCACATGACAGGCCATGGGCACATCATCCTTGGAAGTCTTGTGAGGGAGACAGACCCAGCAGACACCAGACACCATCAGCTAGTACCACATCTGACCCTGGGCATGGTGGTGCCAGTGCCATTCCTGGCAGAGCTAGTTCCTGTGTTCATAGCCAGAGACAGTTAACTGTACAATCTGCCATGTATGATCCACAGTTGTCCAACCTACTCTTGTGTAGGGCTAGCTCATGGCTTCACTGTGTACGCGCACACACTCACATATTACTGTCACATGCAGGTCACCAACAGACACACACAGCTCCTCTCCATGGCCCAGCTGACCAGCACCCCTCCATACACACACACACACACACACACACACACACACACACACACACACACACACACACACACACACACACCCACACACACCCACACACACACACACACAATGTCAACTGTGTGGCACAGCCTAGGCCTCTGGCAACTCCACAACACACCCTGTGCATGTGATGATACCTGTGCCACATCCCTGTCATCCATACCATCGATGTAGGGACATGCAAATATATGTCTGATGCACAGGGTGACTATAGTACATTTAATGACAGTTTGTAGTGCAGTAGTGCTATGCCCTGTAAGGTGCTCTCTGCTGGAAAGTGTCATGAGTACACATCAAAGTGTATGTACCTTTATTCCATGATGCTACACTGGTGGTAGTATTGCTGACTGACTGTTGTCTCCCACACCTTTTTCTGTTTCTGTTCCAGGGGGTCTGCATGTCTATGCTGTGGAGAGATGATGCCAATACAGTGGCTCAGGATGGTATGGTGGCAATGCAGAAATGTGACTTAGCCAAGGTATGGCTGTATATTTGCATGGTTACCTAGGTGCATATGTGTAGAACAGTTTGTTAGGAATAATGGGGCAGACAGCATAATTTTGCATGCATACCCTGTGACACAATATGCTACTCATGATACATGTCACCTTGGCATTCAGTAGGATCATAGGCATATAGGATCATAGGAGGTTACTAGAATAATGGCCCTGGGGCACTTACAAGGCTAGCCATTATTTTATCTCCAGAATGAAACATCAGTCAGCACCTGTTGCCCCTGTCAATGAGGGACACAGGTGGGACCCTTGGGATAGAATTGTGGTTTCCCATCCACTCATCACAGTTGCACTTTAAGAGCATTAGCATGGTACTCTGACATGTATAGGAAAGGTATTCCTGAGACAGGGCAGCCTCTGGGAGACAAACCTGTCTCACCAGCAGGTTGTGGTGATATCGTATATCAGATTCAGGCCTGTTGTGCAGGTAATGCGTGAGGTGTTAGACTTATGGATATGGGACAGCTATAGTAGGGCAGGGTCCAACATTGCCTTGTATGCATGACACAGCCCACCTCTGAGCAACCTGTCCGATACCGAGTGGAGCAATAGTGATTTGAGCCTGTCTGCATGGGACAGGTGTTGGAGACCATAGATTACTTTTATGTGCTATTTTCATGGCCTTTCCACTTGGTGCAGATGTCTGGATAGGTACATACCAAACGAGGCATTGTAGTTTAATATTGTTGTATGGAGTGAGGACTATAGAGAGGTAATGACCACCTCTTTTCTGGATGCAATCCCATTATCTATGAGATGAATCACGTACAAGGCTTTCCTGCCCACTGCCGCTACATGATGGTTGAATGGGAAATTGTTATCAACTTGAGTACCCAGGTCTCTCAACACAGGTTGTGTATTTAGGGGTTTGCCATTGAAGTGGTAAACAGTGGGGCCATGTCTTTGCTGAATGGTATGATGATACAGGTTTTTGCATTTAGCTTGAGGCCAGGACCTTGGCACCAGTCCATAGTTGATGTAAGACCGCCTTGCAGTATATTAACATCATTTGGTGAGTCACTGACAGGCAGTACCCAAATTACAGTCATCCACAAACTTGGTTAGTACTTACAAATGTAGGTGGTTGCAGGTAGCATTCATCCCTACATACATGTGGGTTATTTGGGAGCAGCAGCTACTTACAGGGCCTCAAAATGTATATATATTGCACACACATAGGCAAGACAGACTAAGTTTGCCACCTTATAAAATGCCCAATGTGGGACACATTTTGTAGTAATGTGAGAGTTGGCAGCAGAAATCATATCCATGGTGAGTGCAACAGACACAACCTCACTTTTTTGACAATACAACAGCTTAGTTTTGCAGCATTTGCCTAGATTATGCTATTTCTCATAACATTTAGGTGTTTGAAATGTAAAATAACTTTTATGCAATTATTAGAATAATGTAGGAAATGTTGTTGTCCTACACTCTTGGGGCATTTGTATTGTTTTACTTTTTACAGGCTATGTGCACCGACTCATGAATTGGACTTGTTGAACACACACACAGACTGCCCTTGTTGAGAGTAGAACCCTACCTGTCTAGTTACATATACTATAGCACTACATGTGTATTGCATGCACCTTGAAGCTTATGTGCATGCCATACACATGCACATAAGCTTCATGATGCATGCAGTATGCATGTAGTGCATGCACAATGAAGTCTATGTGTTTTTGGAGTGTCTGCCACTACTGTTCAGGTGGATGGCATCTGCAGGGACTGTAAAGATTGCTAATGGGGGGGTTAACAGGTTTGCACAAGCCCTTACAATTTTATAACTATTGCAGACACACAGGTAAGACATCCACACCGCTATGAGGAGATATGCATATACACATACACTCGCAGAGTTGCCATTGTTGAGATTAGATCCCCTTCCTATCTAGTTACATATGCTATAGTGCTATACACTTATTGCATGCACTACTGAGCTTATTTGTTTGGAGAGTGTCTCAATGTGCTTCTAAGGTGGGTGACATCAGGAGGCCCTGTAAAGTAAGCCAACTTGGGGGTTAACAGGTAGGCATGGGCCTGAAAATGTATTAGCATTACACACACACACACATAAGCAAACTTAGACACACTGCTGCAAGGGTTTTTATGTATGCATAAACACACAGAGTTGCCATTGTTGGGATTATAGCCCCTACCTATCTAGTTGTATAGAGTATACTGCTACATACATATTGCATGCACCACAGACCTTACATATTTGGAGAGTGTCTGCCACTGCTGTTGTGTGGATGATGTCAGTAGTTGTTGACAGGGAGGCCACTGTTTTGCAGGACACTAGTCTCAAGGCCATTAAATGTTTGGCTATTGCACAGACATAGGCCTGTGTATGATACTGTATGTCGGATAGCCACACACACAAGGTGGTTGATGTGAGATTAGAACCCTGACCTACCTAGTAATACACATGACAGCTCACCACACTAGTTCCATGTGCCACTGGTAACAACTGGTGTGCAAGTGGCTATAGCACTAAATCACTCTATACCTTTCTGTGTGCGTGTGTCTCTCTCTCTCTTTCTCTCTCCCACCTATATATATATATATATATATATATATATATATATATATATGTACCTATATAAAACTCTACAGATACATATATATTGTATATGTGCCACATACTGATAGATAAGGGCAATCATGTCTGAAGGGGATAGGGAAATACAGTTAGGTATACATAGCTGTCTGTATGCACAAAGATATATTGACATCTCAGTTCTATAGGCAGATGAGGCTTCAGACATGGTCTAAAATTAGTTACGTGTAGGAGCATGCCCAGTGTGACCATCAGTATTTACAAGTGGACTCCAGTTCAGACCTGCCTGTATCACAGTCCAGGATTTAGTGTGCTACAGCCAGTTGGCAGCTGCACCTGATTACACAATCCAGCACCTCCCTGAAAGGCATGCCCAATGGATTCCCCAGCTGTGTTCTGGCCATAATATCTGAGTCATACCTAGGGTGTGTACAGATTGTATTAGACTGAATAAGGTTTTTTTGTCTTATGTCCAGTATGTTTTGCATAGCAATGTGATTTTCTGGTACATCAGTGGCAGATCATTATAGACAGATGTGAGGAACTGCTGACAGACATTTTTTATTACTGACTCCATACACAGCAGGGAACCCATGCTTCTGCATGACCTGTTCTACTCTGCATATTCTACACTTGTCTGGCCAGTAGTTCATCCTTCTCCTCATCTGTGGGCCTTTGTCCTGCTCCTGTTCCTGGCTTTATCCACAGTTGCAGCTCTATGTAGTTGTAGGTATGCTGTGACTGGAGAACAAGATGTAACACCACACACAGAGTTACAGACTTCACACCTCTGACTCTACCTGTTTTGCAGGATGTCCAGCATTGTGCCCCATATGCCTGCTCTGCCCCTTAGACAGTTTGTGTTGTATTGGTATTATAATGCTACATGGTGCCCATACCTTTGAAGCTATTAGAGCAAGACATCTGGACAAAAACATATATAAATGTAGGAGACAGGCCCAATAATAGGGACATTTTTTTTAATATTGCTCTTACAAACTTAGACAGTTGGTTGAATAACAGGTTTTGTATTAGCATGACATTTCTGAAGGGTATAAAGTCTGCATCTCAAATGTCTGTCATTATTTTCTAATGTCAACCTATATTGATTTGCCACTAGTTTGCCAGAAAAACTGCAATGTTATGAAAAACAAGCTAGACATATGAGGCAAAACTGTGGACATTCTGTGAAACTCTGTATATTTAAGAGGTATGTTGGTGCCCACTGACTTGTTGTAAGTACTGACACAGTTATGTGTTGGCCTTGACATCCTGCTGCTACTCTGACTTGTTACAACCTGCTGTTCTACTAGCTACCATGCAGGTTACTCAGAGCTATCTGTGGCCCCCTGTCCCTCCATTATCTCTGGAGATGTCCAGCTTTCTTGCAGTAACAAATAGTGACATATGGACAGCCTGTAGAACTCCGAACATAGGTGTAGCTCACTTAAAAAATAGTGGTACCGCCAGTCTTGGACCATGAACACCATCAACCATGATCATGTACTTAGCCCACTAAGCCATAACAGCCACTAGACAGTGCAGTTTAATTCCTGATAGCATCAAGCACAGGCATACATATCACATTGATCCCTGCATATTGTGGAACTGAAACATGTCACCAGGTTGATTGGGACAGCCCCAGGATTGTGTGGTCTGCTGCTATTACCTTGCAACCATAATGTTACTGCAGTTGTATGGGAACATGGTTGTGTAAGGGGTAGGGGACTGTAGCATTGGAAGTCATGCATCTGCCCTATCACCCCACTGTTTGTCATTTCTCTGGCTTAATGCAGTAGGATTTGCTGCCTTGGGGCCTACTGCATATTATGGGGTGGCCAGTATTTGGCTGAGAACTCCCGTTGTCCCACACAGCTGTCAGTTGTCTGCAGGATTCTCAGTAGCCCACTCTATTCCCTAGCATATATGCAGCAGGTCCATACATATGGTACCATAGTCTAGTGCCCCATGCATTTGTTGTAAAGAAAACTGACTTACCTGTGATGCAGCAGGTGAGATAGTGCTTCAGGGCCGACTCTGTCAGATGCATGCAGTACACAGCCAATACATGGTAAGGTACAGGTTGTGTGGTGTGTCTGGCATCCTTTTTACTATGTATGTGAGTTGGAGTGAGGTGCCAGTCCCTAGATCCCTAGGATGTCAGTGTATGTGCTATGCACTGCCTCTTTGCCAAGGCCAGGGCATACTGGGGGTGACTACATCTGCCATCTGCCTACAGGAACAGGATCCGGGGCTTCCTCCTCTGAGTCCTCCTGTGGCTGTGGGGACCTTGGCACTGGTGGGGGCACTGTGTGCCTCTTCCCTGTGATGTTCCTGCTGCATCTGTTTCCACAGGATCATATTGTGTAGCATGGCACATACTGTGAACATGAGTGCAGATGTGGCTGGAGAGTACTACAGTGCTCCACCAAATATTTCAAGGCAGTGGAACCATAACTTGAGCAGCCCAAACATGTGCTCTGTGATGTTCCTAGTTTGTGTGTGTGACTCATTATGGCATTGTTTGGTAGGTATGTGTGCATTTCTGATGGGTGTCCTCATCCATGGTTCCAGTGTGTAGCCAGCATCCCCCAGTATATGGCCATATGGGATGTTCTCCCTGGCAAACATCTGGTACAGCTATGATGCATGCCAGATGTGGGAGTCATGATAACTGCCACGGCTGCCAGCACACACATTTATGATAATGCCTTGGGCATTGCACATGACCTGGCAGTTGATGGAGTGGTACTCCTTGCAGCTAATGTAGACTCTACCCTCATCACCAGGTGGTGCTTTGATGTTAACATGAGTGCAGTCTATGGCACCCAGTACCTCAGGGTAGTGTGCTACATGGTGGAAGAGACACATACTGCTGGTCCTCTCCTCAAGGGTGTGGACTAAATATATGTGCTCAGTGGCATGTGTTTGTATGATATCCAGGAACTGGCAGAGTACCCTGGATGCAGATGCTTGTGAGACCTGCATCATGTCTCCAGTAGATCTTTGAAAAGTACCTGTAGCTAGTATTCTAAGGACTGTACATACCTTGGTTTCCACTGGTATGGCTCCCCCTCTTTTGGCTCTCAGTCTGAGTTGAGGATGGCAAAGCTCTGTGAGTTCTTGTAGTATGTCCCT
The DNA here is from genome assembly GCF_019279795.1 of Protopterus annectens. NCBI lineage: Eukaryota > Metazoa > Chordata > Ceratodontiformes > Protopteridae > Protopterus > Protopterus annectens. The sequence continues at coordinate 27,142,152 of NC_056746.1, forward strand.
GTCCACCCTGTAGCACTATACTATCTCCAATCATGTAGCCCCTGGAAAGTTATCCTGGGCCTGAACACTCTTCTTTCCTCAGTCTAGGCCTATTGTCAGCATCAGCAGCAGCAGTGACCTCAGCCTCTAGCACATACAGATGTTCATACGTTCATAGGATGGTACTAGGCTATCAGTCCTAGGGCCTATACAAGCCTAGCCATAACAATTCCCTGGCTATTTCATCCCACAATATTTCTTCTCTGGACCCCTGTAGCAGATCAGCAGCAGCCCCTATCATTTTGTCAGTTAAAATTCCCAAATGTGTGCTCCAATGGTGCAGAGTATGTGGGAAAAATCAGATTAAAGGGTGTATACATACTTTATAGTGGTGTGCTGCAGATGCAAGCCTGTGTGATTGGCTGACTATGATGCATTCTACCTGCCAGGTCTATCACTGAAGGTTTTGAATGGCCCAGTGTCATAGGAACAGGGCTTATCCATCATTTATAGTTAATTTCCTTTCCCAGGCTATTTCCTTGTATTTTTTTATTTTTTTCCACTGCTAAGCAATGGGGTGCTGTGCACAAACCCATGGCACTATTATAAACAGTGCTCAGCAGTTTGGACACACCACCATGCATGGGCATGCTCAACTTTGCTTATACCAGCTAAAACATGTGCCACGGGGCTAAATACAGCTTAGCAGCACTGTACACCCCCCACTGCATAGTTCTTCTTACATGAGGGCAAACATGCACCTCTGAGCTGCTTAAACATACAGTGACACACCCCTTTTGATGTCGGCTACGAACACCAACATGATTCTGGCCCTACATGGGTTTTATCTGTGGACACAGCAGCCCATTTTTATTATTCAGTAACCCCAGTCAATTTGCATACAGATCCTTGCATATTCCCTGGATACTTCACTACTCCAGGGCCTGCCTCCTTAGCAACAACTGAAACCTATCATTGTACACTATGCATGCAGAGCACTATAATGCATTATTTTTACAAATGTCTTATTTTCCATTTTTCAACATTTTAATTTTCTTTGCATAAAGGCATGTTTGCACATTGCTGCGTGCTGTGCAAACATAATATGTATATTAAAAAAAATAATATTTTACAATTATTTGCATTGCTTTCTTGACTCACTGGGCATAATTATGGCCATTTCCATCCCTACATTGGAATATCCAACCTTCCTTTTGGGCTTTTACAGCCCATGTTTATTTTTTTTCATTTCTGTACACAGTTACTTTCTCTGTAAATTTCTGACACCAACACACCTCCTACACGGGTACCATGCAGCTTCTTGGATCACAAATCAACCTCATTTGCACGGATTTCACCTACTTATGTGGTAATTTGCATTCCAAGGACAGTTCTGTGTCTGCACTCTCGTGCAGTCCCCACTGCTCTGTTTACTGGATTGCTCAGCTGCCGGTTTCCATGTTGGGGCCATGCCACTATGCATACACAGAAAATCACTCTGTGTAGGCTTTACTGACTTTCCCCCCTAAAGAGTACTTGTGGGTCCTTAATTTAAGTGCTTGTGGTAGCAGCATTTTGTGAGATTGATTTTTAACAGTTTCTCACATGGTGAGTCACATCATTGGCATGAGCAAAAAGAAAAATTGATCAGAACAGCTCTATAAGTAAGGAGGTATTGTGAGGTCTGGCAGACTATTCTAGGCATACCTCTCAACTGTCCATTTTTTCATAGAATGTCGAGATTTCTGCTTGATATTTTTTGGTCTGTTTTTCATAAAATCTGCGATTATTTGACAAATTACTGAAAACAGAAGTCACTAGATAATGACAGACATTTGAATTTCAGACTTCATAGCCTGCAGAAAATGCATGCTAACACAAAACCTTTTATTTTAGCAACTTTATAATTGTATAAGAGCAGCATTTAAAATCTGTCCCTATTTTTGGGGCTTTGTCCCCCCATTTTTTTGTTTTTTCCAGATTTGTTGTGCTTAGAGGTTGAGAGTTTTGATTCCAGGAGAAGAAAGATAAGGAGTTGCATATGAGTAAGGACAAGTTACAAATCTCAGTTACAAATTTTTTCGGGGTGAATCAGTTCCGAGCATGAGCAGGTGCTGTTCTTCCACTCCATAAGGTATATGCAACCATGATCGTGTCATAGTGTAGAAGATAAACAGCACAAATCAGTAGCAAGACAGTTGCAAAAATACATGCTACTTATCGAGAATGGTTGTTTAGATGTCTCTTGGTGTGTTCTGACTGAAGGGACCTGAATCTTGCTGTCCTAAGTTACTATTCCTCATAACTGAGTACTGGGTTTCTGGTGTTATGTAGTTCTTCTGAATTTCTAACTTGTCTTGCCGCACTCAGGAAATGGCAGCAATGCTGTTCTAGTTTCAGAATTGGCAACTCTTTACTGATGCACAAGGGTTTCCGGCACATTATATACATCATCAAGTACTTTGGAAGTTACTTCTATAAGAACAAAATCATCTTGATTGAAGCGTTGACTTATTTGCTTAAATGTCAACATTTGTACTTGCACTAAAGAAAATAGCTTATTTTCTGAATTTAATTTTACCTGCACACTAAACAGTGACTCTGATAATATGCTTCCACTCAGTCACGAATGTAGTTCATCTGCTAAATTGTTTAAAGCATGCCATTCTTTATTTCCAACTGGAAAAGTTAGGTATGACTCCATGAGATATTCTGGCTTTCAACTTAAATCAGTCTGTATGGATGACAAGCCTCATATGCAAAAGTGTCTAAACTCTATGTCCATCCATCCTCAACTTCTTTTCCCATTTTGTACATGGGGTTGGAGTGTCACTTCAACAGTGACAATCATCTCAAGCCAAGGTTTACACCATCAGGTGGCTAGCCCTGCCGCAGTAGTTCATTCATACCACTTACACCTACAGCCAATTTAGAGTGTCCATTCCATCTACTGCATGTCTTTGGAATGTGGGAGGAAACCCATACAACTGCAGAGAGGACATGCAGACTCTGCACAGAAGGCACCTCAGCCAAGAATCGAACCAAAAGAACCTATTGCTGCGAGGTGACCATGCTAACCACTGCACCACATGACCTGGTATAAATGCTGTCCAAGCTACACTGCCATAATTAATGGGGGAGATCCTTACACATGCAGTGTTGTATGCACCTAAAGTACTTGTACCACCTTAAGGAATACATTTAATCTATTTATGTAGCTGCTCTCCTGCTCTTTCTAGGGCATTATCAAAGCAGTTACATTACATGCTGAAGTACTTACTGCAATGTAAGGTGTCAAACTGGGGTTTTCATCACCCACAAGAAGGAAAGCATTTAAATTTGGAACACATATGCACACAGCTTTCTATACTAAAGTGTCCCAGCTCTTTCATAAGATAAACATTAGTTCACACTGAGGCACTTCCAGTATATGAATCCTTGATTGCATGACAAGCAGTTGTCTTTTTGAAGATAAACAATATAATATAGCTGCAATGACATAAGCATTGCTAGCATTTAGTTATTGAGACTACTTACACTGATGCATACGTTATGTTGCAATATGTTACAAGGTTTAGAGAAATAAATATTTTAGGTAAATTCAAATAACAATAGAGTAGAGTAACAACTTACTGCACTGGCAAATGTCATGTGACTAGGAATCAAACTTCTATAAGTATACAATCAGATTCTCAGTTACTCTGTGTCCTCTGTACTTCCTGAAGCAGTCATTTTATAAGTGTATTGTGCTATTTCAAGCTACGCATAACAGATCAATACTGAGCTTACCAGATCAATGGGAGTGCTTGACTACTGACACATTATAGGCCTGAATATATGCTTTGGGCTTGCAAACCATGAGTAAGATTATTTCTTACACAGACATTAGCAAAAAAAAAAAGCCTTTAAGTAAATGAGTCTTCCCAACATCTTACTTATTTTAACTATGTGAGGACAACTGAAGCCCCATACTGTATGTCAAGCTATAAGGATTGCCAGAATCATAATAGAAGGTTTCCATGTATTTTGGCCCTGTTACACTAAACTTTTGCTTCCTTGATTTATGTTGCCTTTTCATTTTCATATTTTGTGGCTCGGAAATAACATTTTGCTTGCCTTATTTATGTTGATTTTTATTCTGCTTCATTTGATTCATAGCTTCTGTAGTAGAGCCTCTGAAATTTGTTTCCACAGAGTTTCAGGACACCTAATTTATGGCAAAATATATCAACATCATTTATAGAATCATTTTCTGAAATGGCAGTCAAGAATCAATATTCATAGTTACTCGATATGCTGAAAATGGGTTATTCTGTAGCTTATATATTCTGTAGAATAGGCTTTTAATTAATTTTTATTTTTTTAACTTTATTCATTAACTGGATAAATAAACTGATCTTCATGGACCCATTTCTACCACCAGCACAAGAACAAGTGTAAATATGTTATTATTAAGGCAAGTCAGAATAGCTAGTCAAGCTGTATGCATTTACTGTGACAAGAGTACTGTAGAAAACACATGCAAGCATAGGGAGACTATGTGGACTCCACACTGACAGTAACCTGTGGTCAGTATCGAAATCCAGTCACTGGGTCTGTAAGGTAGTAATCCTAAAGTCAGAGAAACCATCATTACTTGTTGTCGTCATAAACAATGCATGCATTGTACATTCATTTTAAACATGTTATACTTCAGTAAAGCATATATTCTTATTACATGATTGATTCTTGTCATTGCATATGTCTATTTATTTATTTAGTTAATGTTTGTGTTTTGGAAACCCATTATATCTTGAACATTTTTCTTTTATTTGTACACTTGAACAGAAAAAATTACAGCATTTGTCAGGGTCCAATAAATAATTAAATAACAGCACAAGGTACTTGCTGCTACAGCCCTTTTGCTCTATAGGCTCAAGTGTAATTGGAAATTCTAAACTGTTAATTAACTGCCTGACCTTGCTAAGGCATAGAAACATGCAAGTGACTTATTTATACTCTTCGTCTATTTTCTTTGCACTTGGCAAGTGCTTGGAGAACATTTGGGTTTGAATCATGCTATTTAGAACTACCAAATAAGCTTAGCTCTGCCCCCTCCATTCTGATTTAATCCATTAACTCCAGTAGGTAATATAATTTTTTTTAATTCTTAAAAAATATTTCTGTCTGCTAGTTTTTTAGAACATAACTCTAACCTTATATATCAGCTTACCAACGAATGATGTTCTTCATGTTGATAACTGCTGCAGTAGCCTTAGCTATATATGTTTTATCCTGCCAAAGCTTCAGGGCACCTTATACACACACACACACACACACACACACACACACACACATACATACACACACACATACACACACACACACACACACACACACACACACACACACACACACACACACATACAAACTGACAAGCAGCTCAAGATGAGCTGATTAAAAGACAAGGTTGGATGCAAAGCCCTTGTGAGCTTTCCTGCTGCTGAAGAATATGCTCCACTGATGGTTTAGAGGATTGATGGTCAGTTTGTGCTTTCCTTTGCTGGCAGATAAGTTCCCTTTGACGAAAAATTCCATTTTCTTATATTTATTTATGTTTTATTACTTTCCTCTTCAGGAAGGTTATTTTAAAGCTAGGAGTATTGTATTTTAAAGGACTGCTTTGAGACTGTAATATACTTTTAAACCAAGAGCTTGTTTTTTTCTGTCAGTTTAAAAGTAGTGTTAATTAACTGAAAACATATTTTCTGTGGAGAAATTGTGTTTATTTGCCTTGGTGGGGCAGAATAGTATTTGTAAAGTGCTTTTTACTGTGTTTTTTCTGTCAAAAAAGGTAAGTTTTGTGGACTGGTAGTTTCACCAGCATTTGTTGGTTATCTTCTTGAGAAAGAGGCACCATTTTTGGCTTGACAATGGAGCAGACTGCTAGTCCCGTGGCTGGTCCTTCTTCTAGCCACAAAAAGAAAACGTTAAGCAACCAGCCTTTGCTACTACAGCAGAGTACCAATTTGCCTTAAACACAGATGGGTGACTCTACTGTGGCCATTTATTGTATCTCAGACCATTTTATTCTCCTCAGTAGGCAAAGAAGAGCCACTCTTGTCGGTCCTGCGAGAGACAACAGGAAAGTTTCCCTGCTGAGTCAGAATGCTGTGCTCATCTCTGGGGAAGCATCATCTGCCATTAGTAACACAACCCCATTTTTCCTGTCAAAACGAAGCAGAAAACCAAACATGTATCTACTCCTCCTCAAATTACTTTGGATAGGAGTAGTTTACTGGGAATGGCTCAGGGTTTAATTCAGTCTATTGATCCTTTTTGTAGACTAGTTTCTGGTAAAAGAATGAAGGATGCCTCTTTTTCTAAAGAGATTCAAGATTCTGGGTCCGAGCAGAAAGATGCAGGGACTGATTCAGGGTTTTGCCCTCAAATTGTCGATTCAGAATCAGAGGAGTGCTCAGTTTCTAATTCTTTCTGTGGGGATTTCTCTTTCTCTGAGACAATTCCTAGAATTTCCCAGTGTTTTCAGGGAGAACACTGAGGTTTTTCCATCCATGAGAACATACTATGAGTTGTTACAGAAGGATTTTCTAAAACCTACACCATTTCCTTCTGTCCTATCTGCTTTAGAGGATGTGTGGCTTCCTGATAATCAGCCAGCTGTTCTTAAAAAGGCAGAGAGGATGCATAAAGTTCCACAGTCTATTTAATTTTTGCATCTTTCCAAATCCTGACAGAGCAGCTATAGCCTTAGTTGACTCCACTGCTGTTAGGCATTTATTTAATTCCATGATAAAGGTATTGATAGGTATGTGAAAAAGTATATACTTGCAACTTTGATTTTCAAAAATTTAAAATGTCAGGCTCATTTGTTAAAATCTGTTCCGATATATAGTAAAGTATGAGTAATGTTTTTATTTACAGTTTCTTCTTTTGAAAAATAATTCTTTTAAATAACTTAGTTTTTTTTCTGTTGCACAGGTCACTACTCATTGTTTGCAGTGTGTGTATGACTCTGTTGATACTTCTTCTAGGGTTATGGCCACTGGTACTGTTTTAAGGAGACTTGCATGGCTGCATTCTCAGAACCTCCCAGATGATTTAAAAATGAGATTTTAAATTTTCCCTTGGATAGAGATTTAGTATTTGACCCTCCTGCTGCAGAGGTTATCAAAAAGCATAATGAAAGGGGCAAGATGATCTAGAGAATCTCTTAAGACTTTTTGACATCATCAAAGGAATTTTCTTTCTCTTCATTCAAAATAAGCAGTCTCAGTGGACTTCAGATAAACAGATATTTAAGAGAAAGTGCATGGGTTATTTACTTATTTATTTTACATTTGTTTACCGGGATAGTCCAACTGGGCTAGTAGCCTATTTTCAGTGGAGGCCCAGGGAGAAAGAGTCTAAAGATAGTTACATACATAGTAAATAGATTATACAAGCAAGATATAAACATTTACAAGGTAGATATGAACATTTAAACCTCATAATAAAATAAAACATGGTGAAATTAGATAATAAAAATAACAATATATCTAAACATTATTATCAATTATATACACATATAATATGATGACATAATACTAGGAAAAATCCTTTACTATATGGCAACCTGGTAGTACAGTGGGAAGTGAAATGAGAAAAAGGAGTTTAGTCAGGTGTAATACAGGTGCAGAGCCAGTTATTAAGGAGATATTGTCGAAGTAGTCGTTTAAACATGAAGTTGGTGGGGGTAGTGAGCATGTATTGTGGGATTGAGTTCCAGGTTTTTGAAAGGTGATTAGCAAATAGAGAGTCACCAAATGAGCTGTATGATTTGTGTGTTTGTAGAAGTAGTTTGTTGGATGTTCACAGTGTACATGGTGCATGGTAGGGTTGGACAAGATTTATTAGTAATAGACAGGCATTTGGTTGAAAACAGATGTTATGAGCAATTGTCAGTTGATTAAGTGTTAGAAGATGTGGCAGCTCTAGCCAATGAAGACTTCTAAGGGCAGTGCAGTGGTGGACTCTGAGGGAGGTTAGCAGCAAAACGAGCAATTTTGTGGTAGCAAGTCTCTTGTTGAAAAAGGTCAGATTTTCTAAGATTGGTGAAAATCGGGAAGGCGTAAAGAAGGGTAAACAGAAGGTGAGTTCTGGCAAGGGCCATTTTTGAGTGAGGGGTGAGGAAGGATCTGGATATATATAGGCATATATTTTCTTGACTGTTAAGGCAATGTGTTTGTCAAATCTTAATGAGCTATCTATTGTGATGCCTAGAAGTTTAGTGTTATCTTTTGTTTCTATTTTGGTGCCATTGGAAAAGATGATATATAGTGGGGAAGAGGGATCAGTGGATTTATTATGTGTGAATAACATAAGCTTTGTTTTGTTGGGGTTTAGTATGTGTTGGTTCTTCTTATAGGTTCATAGTTCATAGTTTAGTACTAAGCTAACTGCCCTTGCGAGCCATTTTAAGCCTAGCCAATTATTCCTTGTGAGACTCAAACCCTGCACCTTTTGTTTGTAAGGCAAACACCTTAGCCATTAAGCCATCCTCCCAAATAGTTTAAAATGTCCCAAAACCAAGGACAGTCCAACAACTCTGAATGACTATTCAATATATTTTATAACACCCCAGGCCCCTCTTCTCTTCCAGAAAGTCTGAATTGCCATTTTTCACTATGCAACTGATTGTTTCAGAAAATGGGGGTTCTAAAAATCATTCAATAGAGTTAGAGGTGACAGTGGGAGGAAATCCCTCCTTTCCAGCTGGTCATTTCTCATCCTGCAGATCAGAGTCTTTTGTTTCCACCTATTCTTCATCCCTTGCTGTACCAAGGAATGATAGAACCAGTTCCTCTTTCCCAGGTGAAGGGATTTTAATCAAGGATGTTGTTCCTAGTGCCAAAGAAAGAAAATGCTTGGAAACCATTTCTGGATATTTCTGTCATAAATCTGCTTATGATAGTCCCTGAGTTCAAAATGGTGTCACATTGCAACCTGTTGCCTCTTCTTCCACTTTCAAGCTTCCTGGTAATATTAGACTTAAGATACTTACCATCACATCCCTATTCATCCAGACTACAGGTGTTTCTTAAGGTTTTGTGTGCCTGGAGCACACTACAAATTCTTTGTCTTATCCTTCAGACTATCCACTTTGTTAAGAGTGTTCATAAAATGTCTTGCTCCAATTATAGCTCATTGCAGGCAACAGGGTTTTCTATATTTAGACAACTCAATTATCTTTGCAGAGTCCTTTTCAAAATGTCAGGAGTCTCTCTCTTTGGTGAGTGATCTCTTGTAGAAGCTGTGATTCCAAGACAACATTCAAAAGTCTTTCTTGATTCCCTCACTATGTATTGTGTTCCTGGGATGTCATCTAGACACCTCAAGTCAAAGAGCTTTTGTCCCCCCAGGAAAACATAGATCTTTTATCTAGATCTATTTCTAAGGTTTTCCACTTAGACTTCAATCAGTGCAAGGGAATACATCAGCAGTTTGGGTCTCGTGATACCTCTAGAAAGACTCCACATGAGAAAGATACAGCTGTATCAAAAATCTCTTTGGTCCCAGCATCAACAGCCTTTATCTTTTCAGATCCAAGTACTGGCAGTTTGTGAGAAGAGGTTTTTTTTTGGTAGAAAAACAACATATATCCTTAAACTCAGGTCGCCCTTTTTCTCTCCCTGTTCCAAAGCAGTTAGTCACTACAGACGCTTTAGACTTTACTTGGGGAGCAGTTTCAGTAGGGATACAAGTGCAGGCGGTGTGGCACACAGCACAGTCTCAGTCTACAGGCATCCTACATTCCTTCAGAGCAAAAATTATGTGTGGCAGAGAAACTGAGCATGACCCTTATGAATGGAAACTAGATCAGGGGGTGTTTCAAGATTTGACCCATCCGTGTCTGTGGGAGTTTCTCCAGTAGATGTCTTTGCCTCCTCTCCGAACAATCAAATGGCAAAATTCTGTTCCAGGACTACATACAAGAAGACTTTCAATATGGATGCCTTTTCTTTTCTTTGGACATAAATGGTTCTATATGCCTTTTCACCCTTTCCACTAATATCCAGGGTTCTTCTGCAGATTCAGAAGAAATCTCTTAAGATCATTGTGTTAACTACCTTCTGGCCCAAGCAACCATGGTTCTCCCTTCCTTTGGAAATGGCCAGGGGTAATTACCACAAGCTTCCTCACAGAATGAATCTTCTCACACAAGAACAAGAGCGTTTGATACTCCTCAGCACTGATTCACTTCAGTTAACTGTATGGATGATAAAGTCTTTATTCCTTTCAGCACCTGTTTTCTGAAGACATGCACCAGGTATTAATGCAGGCCTGAAAGCTGCCTAGATGAAAATCATATATTAGCAAATGGAAAATGTCTGTTTTCCATTTGGTGTTAAATACATAACCAGCACTCATTCAGGGAGAGTTGTGTTCTGGTTGTACAGTATTTGTGTCAGTTACTATCCTATGGCTTTATTATTCCTCTATCAGGGTTTATTTATTGACCATTTCAGCATGTCTGCCCATGGATCTTTCAGGGCAGTTTCATATAAAATGTTCTTGAAAGGGGTTTTGCATAAGTGGCCTCCAAATAAACCAAAGATCCCTCCCTAGGATGTTAATTTTGTGTTAGACAATTTAACACTTGCTCCACTTGAACCATCTAACCTTGCTGGCTTGAGGTTCTTAACATAAAAAAAGTTTTACTGATAGCTCTGATCTCTGCAAGAAGAGTATCTGAGTTTTAAACTCTTATGGTGAGTCAACCCTATCTCATTTTCCATAAGGACAGGGTTTCTTTGAGAACTAGTCCTTTTATGCCTAAAGTGGTATCCAAGTTTACTTTAAGACAAACTATCCATCTCCCCATTTTCTTTCCTGAACGTAAAATTGACAAAGGATACTCCATTCCTTGGATGTCCACAGGCAACTCAAATACGATCTTGACAGAAGTAAATCTTTCAGATCTTTGGATCAATTGCTCATTTATTGTGAAACCTGAAGAAGCGTGTTGCATACATGTGAAAGCGCTTGTTTTATCGAATAAAATAGTTTATATTTCTTATTTCATCGTGGTGGTCTCTACCTGTGCTGTTTTGTGGACTTTGCCTTGTTTTTTCAGTTGGAGACCTTTGGATGGTGGCATTCCTTGTTTTCATATCATTTATTGTGAAAGTAAGAAGAAGGGGCAACCTGTGTCAAAATATACTATTTCCAAATGGTTGTTTAAGGCTATTACCTTTTGTTATACTCACCATGACAAATCTATTCTAGGCAGGGTTAAGGCCTACTCTACAAGGACCTTGTCTTATATGGCATTTAGGAAAGGGTTGGATTCTAGAAGTATTCTAGATGCTGCTACTTGGTCCTGTATATATACTTTTACAAAGCACTAACAGGTTGATTCCTTCTATAGGTCTAGATCAAGTTTTGATAGGACAATTCTCCAGGGGCTGCTGGACCCATCTCCTTCCTCTTCCCAAATATAGCTATCTGTGGCAAGTTACCCATATAGCTAAGGCTACTACAGCAGTGATCAATATGAAAAACACAGTACAGCTGTGTAAGTAAACTTAACATAACAGTAGATGTTTCAATGATCACTGCTGCAGTAGCTGCTCCCTCCTTCCCTCCATTCCCCTTGTTTTTTCCTGTGTTTTATTTGCCAAAGTGTGGACATAGATTTTTTTATTATTCTTAGAATTATCCTTTCAGGATTCAACCTCCCTCTTTCTGCTGGCAGGAAGGATCTGAAGGGATTTGCACTCAAACCTGTGTTTTAGTCAGTTCATCTCAATCTGCTTGAGAGTTTGAATGCATTGAAGTTGTCCTGAAACTTTGGAAGCTGTCCATCTGTTATATCCTTGGCTGGAAATAGCCCATATAGCTAAACCTACTATATCAATAATCATTCGAACATCTGCTGTTACAATAAGTTCAACTTCCAAAATTATACTTTCTTGCTATAGCTTCATATATCAGCTTACCAGTGAATGTTCTTACTCAGTGAAGGTGTGCATGCTGATTGACTGAAACAGACTATGAATTCTAGTCCTCCTACCACCCAACACTACAACCTGTGAGAGATGCACTTATCTAGCCAAACTGGAGGTAAACCTCTCTCCAACCAAGACTGAACTTGACAGGCAAGAGGAGAAAGTAAACACTTGCCCCACACCACACTCATCACATAGTCCCACTAAACCTACACCACCAAAATCCACACATAGAAACACAAAAACATTCACGGAGGCTCTCAGTAATAATCTGCTCAAGCAACAGAGACCTTCAAAACAGAAATGCAAGCTGCCTCCACCCCCCGACACAACCCAAATGACACATAGCCCACAGACTCAGTGTGCCACTCAACCACAGCCCATAGGGCAAAACAACGTACCCATCACACTAGTCATAGGTGACTCTATAGTCAGGCACACTGATGTCCCACTCACCAGGCTAAACAAGGAGAAGGTTACTGTCAGCTGCCTTGTCGGGTGCCAGGATCGGCCACATAACCCATGCATTCAGGTCACTCCACAACAAGTACAAATATGACTCTGTCATTGTCCATGTTGGTGTGAATGATCTGAGACATACCTCCCTGGACTACATGAAAAGAGACATGGAAGAGCTCTCCGATCTTGTAACCCAGGCAGGTATGACCCTAGTCCTTAAGTAACATCCTGCCATCACCCAGAAGATACTTCAGTACAAGGACAAAATGATTGACTTCAACAATTGTCTAAGCTTCTGGTGTCATTCTAAGGGGAGCAAGTATCTGTCTCCCTGGGACAACAGGGTTGACAGACCATGATGCTTTGCCAGAGATGGCCTGCACCTGTCACACCTGGGATTCTGGATACTGGCTAAGGCTGTTGCCACCCCTATAGTGCCTTTTTTAGGCAAGCTTCAAATGACAAATTCACCACTGTAACAGGAAAAGGCAAGCAAAAACTGAGGGTAATGCTACTCAATGCTAGAAGTTTAAATCTCAAAATGCACTCCGAGTCACTCCTTAAAATGGAGAACATCGATATCTATGCAGTGACTGAGACCTGGTTCAAGGCCCCAGAGAGCATCCCTGCACTACCAGGCTATAACTCATACCACACTTTTCGGACACCTAACCTGGACCGGAACACCAAAGGCAGAGGTGTGTCCATATTCATTAAGGATATCCACACCTCCAGGATAGTTGCTCAGCATAATGCAGCCGAGGTTATCCAAGTACAACTAACTCTGGGCAAAAGTGCAATCCAAATTGTAGCTTGCTACAGATCACCCACCATGCCCCAGGATTCCCACTCCTCTTTTCTTGATGTACTGGAAAATATTAGGGTTCAGCCAAATGCCCTAATAATGGGTTATTTCAACTACCCCATCATTAACTGGGAAACTACTCATGTACCAACTCCTTCGCTCATCACTTTCTGGAATTTATAAATTCCAATGCCCTGGATCAACTTATCCACATCCCTACCAGGGGCAACAATATCCTAGACCTAGTCATTACCAACATGAGTGACTAGTGTTCCACACCTGAAGTCAGCTCCTTGTTGGTCAGATCCGATCTCACCCTAGATATCCACATCCAGCCCCCCCCCCCCCCCCCATTAAGGAAACCATGGTAAAAAATTTTCTCCAAAGTCAACTTCATGCTTCTTAAGACAGAAGTGGTGAACTTCATGACACCCATGCAGATGGACAATACAATTACAACTGCTGAATCCTACACAAATGCACTCTATAAGCACTTACACGAGTGCATGGATCGTTCTATCCCAAACAGAACCAAGATGCTATCCTCCAAAAAACAGAAGCCAATTTGGTGGTCCCCTGCCATAAACAAACTCTACAACAGAAGGAAGAAACTCTTGCAAAAGAGAGTAAAATCCTATGAGTGGAGGAGCACCCTGGTCAGCCTCAGTAAGAAGCTGAGATCCCTTATAAGATCCTCCAAAGCTAGCTACAAAAACAAAATTGCCACTGATTCTAGGGACAACCACAAAGCATTTTATAGCTATGTCAAGAATCTCAATGGCAACACCCAGATCTGCTCTGAGTTACAGCACAACAGCACAAAAATTACAGAACCAACTGATATTGCCAACTTCCTGGCAGATAGGTTCAGTGCTAACTTTACCCCCCCACCCCCACCACCTAAAAGGCCCATATCTATACAGGAAGAATGCAGAGTCCCTGTAATCACAACTACACAGGTAAAAACTGCACTCTTTAAAGGCAAAAACACAGCATCCATGGAACTGGACAACATACCAGGCTGCATTTTACACGAACTTCAGAAAGAACTGGCTCCCCACCTAAGTACCATGTTAAATTATAGCCTCACATCAGGCTTTGTGCCCACTGAATGGTGCACAGCAACAGTTATCCCACTCCACAAAGGGGAAGCCACCACTGATCCTGGGAACTATCACCCTATTAGCCTGACAAGCCTGGTCTGTAAGGCCATGGAACGTACCATCATGGAACTCATAAACAAAGACATTGGTAACCTCCAAACTCTGGACCCCACCTAGTTCGGGTTTGTGAAAGGCAGATCATGCCTCCTGAACTTGAGTGACTTATCTGAGGCAGTCAACAAAGCCATAGACGAGGGTAAGGTGGTTCACATAGCCTATCTTGACCTCGCCAAGGCTTTTGACACTATCCCCCATTCTGGAATTATAGCTAAACTCACTAAACTAGGTATAAATCCCTACATCACAAGATGGGTTGCCAACTGACTCACTGACAGTATCCACACTGTAAAGTTGCAGACTCCAAATCTGACTTCAAACCAGAGACAAGTGGAGTACCACAGGGTTCAGTCCTGGGACCTCTCCTGTTTGGTATCTACTTCTCTGAAGTACAGGCTAACACAGAAGGCCTTTGGCTAATGAAGTTTGCAGATGACTGCAAACTAGGAGCCATAGTCATGTCCCCAAATGATGTGGACATCCTACAGAAGGGCCTCACTGAGACAGATGCCTGGTGTCAGAGCCGTGGTCTCAAGCTCAGTGCCAAAAAGTGCATTGTCGTCCCTTTTGGTAAAAACTCTGTACCCATGAACTACCACATAGGCGGCAGTCTACTTAATGCTGAATGTGTGATAAGAGACCTTGGGACCCAGGTCGACAGTAGTCTCTCCTTTGATAATCACATCTCCACAGTAGTCAGGAAATCCTTGTACGTGGCACACCTCATCACAAAAGGGTTCTCATCCAGGAAAAAAAGGTCATTGTTCCCCTCTACTCGACACTCATTAGACCCATTATAGAGTATAATGCCCCTTTTGGAATGTACCTCACAAGACATCTGCAGCAGCTAGAAAGGCCACAGAAGTACCTCACAAAGAGGACTACTGGCGTCAAACAGATGCCCTACACTGATCGTCTCAAAAAATTCCAGCTTTACTCCGTAGCATATTGCTTACTCTGAGATGATTTCTGCCTAACATATAAAGCTATGTCAAACCCAGAGCTGTTGGACATGCTACACCTAAAGAAATCCCAATAACTCCAAGCTACATGGTCTAGGAACCTAAACCTTGTCACCACAATAAGCAGGACATGCTGGAGGGATAGATTCCTGTCCCAGAGACTTCTCATACTCTGGAAAAGCTACCCATCTATGTCAAGCAAAGTTCCTCATTAGCACTCTTCAAGAAAAATCTTGATGAGTGGATGGGAAATATGAAATACACCTCAGGAATCACTTCTGTGGCTCTGCTCGACAGGGGCACAGGAAAATAAGTTTCTCGGGTGGCGTTAAGCCAGGGAACCTTGTCGGCTAGGCTTACTTAGGCCCTTGGGTTGATAGCCTAGTACCTACCTATGAACCTATGAAACTATGGTCCACTTCCCTCCCCTCCCACCCCCTATTCATCAGATACCCCCCCCCCAGGTGCATTACATTTATTTCCTCCATTGCATACCTACTTCTTCCAGCATAACAACCACTCTCTTCCATTCCCATTCCAGTTTCCCCTCTCACACGCAAGCAACTATTAACAATCCCCCTACCTAGCTTTGCATCCTTTACACCTTTAACTTACAACACAATGTATCTCTCTGTTGTGTACTCCATAATTAACCCCACCTTTTTTCCTAACCACATACTTTTGCTTCTGCTGGTAATAGCCATTACTATTCCTCCAAACAATACTTACCACATTATTCACTCCATCACATGGTCCCCACTCTTACATCTCCCTGTTCTGTTTGACACTACCATGCTATATTCTCTCCAAAGTTAAACAGCCAGTATGCATTCTTCATCTTCCCATTACCATATCCTACCATACATATCACTTCCACTACTTCAGTTAATTTTACTCCTCATATACACATGCCAGATGATCAAGTTTTCAGAAACTCGAAATTCATAAAGACGAGCCCATATGATCGACCCCCTCCCCCCAAAAAAACAAAACAATTGAAATCAATATGCTACTTCTGTTTCACAAGAAATTTTTCTGGGGTAGGATTGAAGGTTGCTCCAGTTAACAACACATTCTGATTGATTAGCTTATGTTCGAGTTGTCATCCAAGTTCTTGTTGAAAGTATAGTTAATGGACATATGAAGGGGTAAAAGTATTACCCCCTGTGTTACTGTTAATTGTGATGATGTTGTCCTCACCTTTTCCTTAGCTTCTTCCAGAACCATCTGGCATGCAGAGGATACCATCATCTGCAGATGGTAAGCCAAACATTTTTATGTCAGTACTGATGAACGATTCAGAGAAATATTTTTGTGTGTGATGTACTGTCTAATAGTGGTAGCACTGTTATTTTGTTAGAATATATTGGAGTATAGTAGTTTAGGTATTATTTTTTACTGTCTTTCTTGCTTATTATCACAGGTGATCCTGACAGTGGAAGTGTGGGAATTCTACCACCTGATGTCAGAGTATCAGCAGATTCTGATGGCGATGCTGTCCAAACAGAGGCAAAGTCGGGGGGTGCAGAGGTTGAATCCGAAACTCAGGTTGACATACAGCCATCCCATTTAATTCCATCGGACACAGCCAGTAGGCCTATGCCTACCCATTCGAGTGAGCTCTCAGATAGTGGACAGGTGGAGGGTGAGACACGATCAGGGGAGTGTGATTACTGCAACTTCAGCACCTTTTGACTCTGTCCATAGCCAAAGTGTAGGCAATGTGCCAGGCAGGAGGATTATTAGGGGTGTAGAAGGGGGGCGCTGCTGCCCCTCCTATACTTGATCCAGGTGTCTCTTCCCATGCCACTCAACATATGTTTAAGGCTTTCATGGAGGCACGGCTTGTTCCCATTGGTGCTCAAGATAAATGTTTAGGGTTGTAGATGTGGCACAGACTGACATGAATGACTGCCTCCACTGTGTTGCCGATTCAATGGATTGGATGAATTACACATTCGAACGAGCAGTGCGTGTGAGATGGAATGAGCGGTATCTGTAATGGAACATCTGTGGGGAGGGGGACGGCATTCTTGTGGGTATAGGGTCAGCCACATCATCTGCTATTAGCCAACATAGCCAAGCCTGATCACAATCCCAAAGTGGCAGTGCTTCCATTGCTCCATCAGTGGGTGAGCTATCCACACCCAGACTTGTCAAGCCATGTGGCCATGGTCCTGGGCATCCTCTGGAAGGGAGCTCATCCAGCAGAAATCAGTCACATCCAGGTAGCAGCAGTGCATTTGACCATGGGCATGGACTTGCCAGTGCAACTGCTGGCAGAGCCAGTTCTCATGGTCAGAAATGACAATGATGAACTGCCATATTTACCATGCATGGCTCACACTAATCCAACATACCAAGATGTAGAGCTAGCACAGAGCTTGGCTGTGTTCATGCAGACAGTCACACATCAATTTCACCTGGAGGACCCCGACAGAGATATACACAACAGTTAAATGGTTCAGCTGTGCAGCTTAAAACTCATTTTGTCTCACTGCCCATTTGCTGGTGTTTCCAAATTTCTGCCTGCTTCTCTTTCTTACTCTCACACACTCACCAACCTTTTTTGTCAGCCTAGGTTTCATGCCCTTTCCCCCACAATACCCTGTGCAAGTGATGCTAACTGTGCCATATCCCTGTTTTGTATCTTTTAGATTCAAGAATACATAAGCTCAGGGGCATAGCCAACTTACTGCTTAGTATATCTGCATTTGTGATGTTGAACTGGTAATTGTACCTTTGACTTATATTGGTCTTAGAAATTTAGGTAGTTGATAGCATCAACATTTTCCAACTTTATTCTGAATGATCTTGTGAGGGTTGTAAAGTCTGAAACTGAAATGTGTATCATTACTTTCTAACTTCTCTCTAATGATTTTCTAGTACAAACGTATGGTGCTAAACTGAGGGCATACAGCGACCATCACTACTTTTCAGAGGTATGCTTGTGCGAATCTTTGATACCTGAGCCCTACTACTTAATAATGGACATATATAAGTCAAATAAGTCTCTGCTATCACATGTTATGATAATTTCTGTACAAATCTCCCACCTTTTACTTGCTTACACTACCAAGCAACAAAATGCAAGGATATGCCAGTCATTTATATTATTACACAATACACTCCAGGTTCAACACTTACCTTGTAAACCCAGCATTTGCAACAGTTTTAGTTCAGGGCTGACTCTGTCTGATGCAAGCAGTACACAGCCAATACATGGGGTGGTAAAGGTTTTAAGAGTTGCCTGGCATTAATATTACTATATATATGTGCATAGGTGGAAGATTCTAAACCCTTAGGTAGTGAGTAAGTGTGCTATGCATTATCTCTTAACTAAAGCAAGGGGATATTGAGCACACCTACATCTGCCACATCCACACCAGTTGCTGGTTCCCCCTCTGACTCCTCATCTGTGTGTGGCTGCGGTGACCTTGACATTGGTGGCGGGATGTGTGCTCCTTCCCCTTGTTGATCCTGCTGCAGCTGTTTTCTCAGGATGATGTTATGTAGCATGGCACATGCTGTGAATATTTCAATACATGTCTATGGATTGTACTGCAGGGCTCCCTCAGATGTATCTAGGCACCGGAACTGTAACTTCAGCAGTCCAAACACATGCTTTGTGATATTTTTAGTTTGAACGTATGCCTCATTATGGAGTTCTTCAGCAGGTGTGTATGCATTTCTGATGGGAGTCATCAGCCAGAGTTCCAGGGCATAACTTGAATCCCCCAGTAAGGGACCCTGTGGGATATTCCTCCTAGCAAATATCTGATACAGTTGGGAGGTTTGCCAGATATGTGAATTATGGTAACTGCCAGAGTTGCCAGCACACATGTTCAAGATAATTCCCTTGGCATTAGACATGACTTGGCAGCTAATAGAGTGGAAGCCATTTCTATTAATGTAGAGCCTTCCCTGTTCCCCGGATGGTGCCTTAATTTTTATATGTGTGCAATCTATGCTACCCAGTACTTCAGCGTAGTGTGCTACAGGACAGAACTCCTGCATATTAATGGCCCCATCCTCAGGGGTACAAGAAAAATATATGTGGTCACTGACATGCTGGAGCATAGCATTGAAGAAATGATGGAGGAGCATTGATGCTGAGGCCTGTGATACCCCCCAGCATGTCTCCTGTTAGTCTCTGAAAGGTATCTGTAGCTAAGATTCTAAGTGCTACTCTTACATTTGTCTCCACTGGGATGGGTTTCCCTTAGTTTGCCCTGGGTCTGAGTTGAGGATGACAGACGTTGCAGAGTTCCTGTAGTGTGTCACTATCCAGCCTGTAGCACTCTACCATTTCTATATCATGTAGGTTGTCTGAAAACTCTTCTCTTTCTTTACCTTGGTCTATTAGCAGCAGAAGCAGCATAGACTTCAGCCTGTTGCACGTACACATTTATTAAAGCAACAGCAGCCCCTAGAATTGTTTCTGTGTAGACTCCTTTCTATGGCTGTATTTCAATAGATTTTAGAATTCATAGGGAAAACCAGCACTGGCTCTACACTGTTGCTTTATAGCTTGTTGAAGTGCTCCTCCATCTTGGTTTTGTTGATTAGCATACAATTCAGCTGCTTATGCTGTAATTTGCATGACGCGGTGTTTATCTTGTTTGCATGGTAGTGCATGGCACCATGTAGAGTCTCTTACTTAATACAAAATGGTGCGTTACAGTGATGCACACATGGTATAAATGGACTATGTAGGCTTTACTGAATCTGGCTGTTCTATGTTTCCAATTGCATATACAAATGATGCTTAGAAACACATAACTTCAACAAAATGCTAGTATTGAAACAACAAAGTAATTTAATTTATTGACATTAATTCTTACATGATACTGATATATATACTGTTGAAAATGTCAGGTTGAAATACAATCAAGATTCTGAGAATTGGTTAAATTTACAAATATTTAGAGACCTATGTGAACACAGAGATAAATAATAAATTTAACCTAGATAAGAAATATTTCCCCAAATTATTGGGATTCTTAATGAATATCAGTAACTGGGCAATGAAAAATAAATTATATTTGACACAAATTTATACAATTCTTAAGTCAGAGTTCACATATTTAGACATTTCGCATTGGAACTATTCCTCAAAAATTAATAATGAAGACTTCTCTGAAGAATACAAGAAAAGAATATTAAAATCTGCAGATAAAACCACATCTTCATTATGTCTGAACATTTTCACTTGGAAATTCTTATACCAAGCTTTTGTCACTCCTACCAAAATTACAATTATGTATAAATCAAATAGAATTAAATGCTGGAGATATGATTCTGAAATAATAGCTGATTAGAAGCACATGGTATACTGTATGAACGTGACGTCATCTGCTCTTTTTGGAAAGAAATGAATAACTTCATTCAAGCTCTATGGTCAGATAGATGTAATATTTCTAAATCTTTAGTTTTATTAATGCTCCGATTCCTGAGATAATTAAAAAAACCCAAGTACATCTTCTTTGGTCTATTCTTGCTATATCAGAGAAGTAATTACTAAAAACTGGAAAAGTAAAGTTACTCCTAGCGTTGAATTTATTAGTATGGTAAAAATTGTTTGCAGTAATGAATTGCATACTATAAAGATGAGAACATCTAATATCACATATTCATATAAATCTTAGCTTAAACTTAAAGACTTGTTTGAAACATATTCTTGCTGATATGTATACCTTTGATGTATTGATCAGCTGTGGACCTATGTAAATAGTTGCTTGTTTTATAATTGATTTCTTAATGTATTGTTTTAAAACCAAATAAAAATAATAAAAGAAAACATATGAAAAGGGGCTTTGCTAATCTGGTGATCATTTAGAACGCAGAGGAATCTTACGTGGACATCAGGCGCAAAACAGGTGTTTTATAACAAGCTACTGGTTGATAAAAATCCTTCGAGTAATGTGTAGTTCATTGAGTTTAGTTTGTGATTCCCTAGGGATGTGTGTAGGTAATATCTTACTTGACAAACTTGAAGCCCCCCACAGTTACCATTGTGTCTGTAGGTATGAAAAGCACAAAACACTGATATATAGGGAGTTTTCTCTTTACATTTAAACTGAGTTTCAGTAACTACACAAATATGGATATTTACCAAATTCAGGATTGGCAATTTATTGTTAAAACCTTGGGCATTAAGGGGACCCATCTTAATGTGATCCAGTTTTGGTACTGATATGTTAATTACACTGGATTGTCAGTCAGCTGGACTCTACCTAAAAAGATATTTGGAGGACAACAACGACTTTAGACAGTATATGAATGCCTTGAAATGAGAGGTGCAGACTATTCTTAGTGAAAATAGCACAAATGTATTGTGGTGGTACAATTCTTAATATAGCTAAGTTCTACTGTCCTAGGTAATGGAAATCACAGCAGTTTAATCTAAGTAAGATTGAAATATTGACTACTGTCACTAGTTAAACTTCTGATGCCAATTGTCTGATCTTGTTAATAGTCTCCATCATTTTTTACAACAGAAAAAAACACACTCTGAAAGTCAGGCCACAATCCAAAATAATGCCAAGACTTCATGCCTTCAACATGGCAGAAGTCTATACCAGTCTTGATCTTTTTCAGAAGCAGATAGAGGCAACATTTTGAGGTCAAGTAGTATATATGTTCTAGGCAGCCTTCAACAGTGATAAGACATGCCAATGAAAAAGACTACAGGAGATCTAGCAAAGGGTCTCAATCGCATTGCACTAATATGTTGTGATATGACCCCTGACAGCATTCCTTAGAGGCAGCATACATATGGAAAATATACATAATCAAGCCTTATGGCAGTCCATAGGGAGGTTGCAATGTTCTAAACATAACAACACACCATCAGAATATCGGTATGCGTCAAACAGAACTAAGAAACTGACAAGCTTCAGACAGAACTAAGAACCAGCAGATGTCAAACAAAACCAAGAAGCCATTGCAATGGGGGCTGCATGCACCCCCAATTTATGCAAATTTGGTTATGTATTATTGGGAAAGGCACTTAATTTTTAAGCACCTCTTTACAGTTTATGTTCTGCATATTTTAGATATCTGGATGATATTTTTATAATATGGAACTGTAACAAACAGCAGTTTTCAGTTTGTTTAAGAGCTGGAGTATGCTACTGATGTTTTAAAATTTAAATATGTTATGAATATGGGATTTTATTAACTTTTTGGATATTTTTATTGAAAGAAGATAAGATAATAGTCTTGTATCCAAAATTTATCATAAACCCACCCATTGTAATTCATATTTATATTTTATCAGTTGTCACCCCATGAATGTCTAAGAGGTGATAGTCAGAAGTCTACTTATTAGGATTTCTAGGTTGACCTTGGATGATGCTCAGTTCTTTGCATAAGTACAAGTTCTTAAGGATATATTTTTGGAGAGATAGTATCGCAAAAACTTTTTGTATGAAATAATGCATAGCATTTGAACAAGGAGAAACATGGATTTTATCCCCATTTTAAAAGCAGTTTAGGATAGTCTTTAACTATCAAAACTACTACTAACCTGCACTCCTTCAAAACCTCTATAAAAGAATACTTTAACAAATATTGAATTTGCTCCTGTATGATCCCAGGCTGAGGTACTCTTATACCTTTCTCTACCTCTACTCTCTCTGTCTCCACTATTGACTTACCCTACACTCTTTTTCTCTACACATACTCTCCTGAGGTTGCACTCATACCTTTTCCATATCTATTCCTGCTATCCTGTCTATTACACCCTACACTTTTCTACTTGTACTATCCTATGCCTTCACCAATATAATATGTTACCATATTTCATGACTTCTAGAATATTAATCGTTATGATAATCATCTATTATGTAAATAATGCTGCATGCTTCTATTATCAGGCTTTCCATATAATGTATGCTTGAACACTATAACTTTATTATGTCTGTTGAGATTTTATTCTGACAATTCAAATTCAGACGATTTTGTCCTGGGACATCTTCAAGTGGGGATAGATACATAGGTTAGCAGGAATTAAGAGAATACGGGGAGGATAAGGATAATTGGGGTAGAGGGATTTTTAGGAGGAAATGAGGTAAGGGTAGGGAGGGGCTTAGAGGGTTTTGTCAAGTATAACTGAGGTAGGAATCACATTTTTGGCATAAACTTGCTGCAGCAGGTTTTTGTCTGTGACGACCTGTAGGTATTGGTGGTCGGGTAGGCCTTAGAATGGTTGACTATGAAAGAGGTCAGTAATGTTCACTAGCAAGGTTGGTAGTGGTATATTTTTTTTGTGGGGGTGGGTTAGCAGAGAGGACTGAGGTGAGGGTGAACTCTTTTGGATTGCAGTTGATGGGGCTAATGAGGGGAGTATCCTTCTCAAGAGTATGCTGGACAGAGAAAGACAGTCTCCCTTGGTGTGAGCCTTTTCTATAACATGGGGTAGGTAGCTTAGGTAAGGTAATGTTGAAAAGTTTATCCTTCATTATGATTTTTAGGACTGAAGTTCGTTATGGCTATAATTAGTGTGCAAATTGCCACCGTCATAGGAGGAGCGTAGATTTCATGACTGAATTTTTCCTGGGTGCTGTCCTGTTAGTCTCTGCTCTGTGCTGGCCTTTGGGGTGTGCATAGATTCTTTTCACAGACTGGAGGTGCACCTCCTGACAGTAAGGATGGCATGCATGCTCTGTCTACTTATGGCTTCTCTTAAAACAAAACAAACAAACAAAAAAGGGTACATAAAATAAGTAAACCAACGGCGATGATTCTTGGGGCGAATGTCCATCATTGGGCGAGGGAAACATTGGGATTAACAATAGGTACTGAGGTCAGTTATTTGTGTGTCATCACAGTTAACCGAGGCTGCTAGATTTAAAAGTACGGGAAGATCGCAGTGGGGTGAGCATTAGTGTGAGCGGACTGCATAGATCCAGACAAAGGAAACAGTGTCTTACTGAAGCAGTAAGCCAACAGTTTGGTTGAACTTTTGCATCATGTGGTAAAGGCATAAGAACATGCGGTGCTTTCCATTGAGCAGCAGCTGTTTTGGCCCGGTTTTCATGTGGTGTTCATTATCGGGGGGTTATCCTTTGTCTGTCATGCACATAAAAGAATGCAAGTTATCCTGAAGTTTTGCTGAGAAGACCTAGATGCTGACAGGAAGTCAGAATGCAGTAATTACAAGCAAATGGGCTGATCATACCAACTGCTTTTTTATATTGTTGTGAAGCTTTGTTTTCTTAATTCAAAGATTTGTAATACAACATATAACTTGCCTTTTAGGCATCTGTGAAATAGTGATATCCCACATTCACCAGCACCAGAAATGTCCCCATTCAGTCAATTACATAATATAAAAATACATTTTTCAAGTCTTGTTTTACTCTTGGGCAACAAAATACAAAAGTAAATTTATTTTCTGCAAATGCAAAAGATGGAAGGTCATGGGCAAAGTTCTATATAATGTCAAGTAAAACTAATGATAACTATTACCAAATTTACTTATTTTTAGAATGATGACTGCAAATGAAATATGGTATTAGACCTTTAAGCCTACTGGTTAAAACTTTAAGATGTTACTACTACTATCCCCAAGATTCAGCAAGCAGCTGTGCAGAAATAAGTTATTCCTGCATGGCAGGGACTGTTCCTGTTCAGCACGGCAGTGCACCATACATATATATATAAAGGCCCTCTGCCATGCTGTAAAATGGACACAGTTCTGTGTATGAGCGCAGGAGGTGTGTCTGAGACCAGAGCTCTCACAATATACATGCCCCCTGCACTCCAGAATTGCCTTCTGGCAATTTAAAACAAGCGAGAATGCTTGTAACATCCCCAACCCGTAAGGGTAACAAATCTGGTCAAAGCCATAAGGGACACTCATCCCTGACAAGACAAATGTTGTTAGAATGATATATTTAGCATAAGCACATAGCGCACACCTCCCAACCCATCAGAGTAAGGAATGTGGATAAAACCAAAAGAGACAATCATCCCACAAAGCAGAAAGTTGATAGAATAATAGGTTCAGCATTAGCATAGATATTCTGAAGGGTACAAATAAAATAACACAACAAATCATTTTTTTAAACATGCAATAAAGTTTAAGTGTAGCTGCATGGATGTGCCTGTTGCTTAGCTATGCTTAGTCCAGCTTAAACAGCACAAGAAGTTAAACAGCAAGAGACATCCAACATAAGCAATATTGCAATAGTTTAGTAGTTAGAACATATGCTTTGTAAGTAGCCATTCCTGGTTCAATCCCCTATTATAACCAATTTGCATTTTACATGTGAAAGCAGTACATAAACATTTTTTTGTAATTAGCTACTAAATAACATATATTTCTAACCAGAGTACTGTAGTAGGCTCAGATGTGAGGTGTCAGTTTAATAAAGTTGTGAAACCCCCATATAAACATAAGTGCCCCATACAGTATAGTCACAAATGAATAAATGTAATGAAAGCACATTGGGGGATGTCAGGGACAGTAAACAAATTTATAATATGTAATGAATGATGAATCAAGCCCATACAGCAGATAGTCTATAAAATAAAAAATAAGCAATGCTAGGCATTGCACAGCTCTGCTTACCAGGTGTAAGCATTGTGTAACTATAACTGCTAAGCAATGAGTAGCCCAGCTAAGTGGATTTGCCCATTGGTAAGCAGTGCTGAACCTGCCCCTTTAAGCACTGCCAACTTTAGCTAAGCAGGTTTGCCCATAGCTTAGTTTAGCTCAGCATATACAAAACTGTCCAGTCACAGCAAAGGGCAGGAAATCTGCCATATTTAAACCCCACAGGCAAGAATACAGCTTGTAACTGGTTGCAGCTTCCCACTGTAGGCAGTGTGACAGGAGTTGGTGAGGGCATGAGCTTCTGGGTGCAGCGCTGGGGCATACAGGAGTCCAAGGTCATGGTAGGACTCCTGATACAAAACCATGACAAGAGACTGCTGCAGGGCCAGTACCAGGGCTTCCAATATAAAGCGGAAGCCTGGGACCATCTCACCTGTGATCTCAACAGTACCACTAGTATCACTTGGACTGGTGAGAAGGTCCAACACCACTATGCTGACTTGAAGTGGAGAAAGAGGGAGCTCTTGGATGCATGGGTCCAATAAGCAAGGCAGAGGGGTGATGTCCCAGCAGTGTGTAAGCAGTCATATCAATAACTGTTTACTAATGTCCAGCCTGTGTATGTGATGGATAGGTATGCCTAAATATTTCTCTATTTCTCTTACAGCTCCAGCTGAGCGGGCTGTGAATCAGTAAGCCCATGCTTGTAGGTTGCAAAGGCTGCATCATGAGGCTGGTGGGTAACAATCCTGCTTGTAGTAGTCATACCAAATAAATATAAAGTAGCAGAAAGTCACCTGGCAGTATTAAAACTGTGTATGAGTTGTACTGAATAAACCAGACAATATGACAGTAATATTCCCATATAGGTCATATTTAAATAAAACTAACTGCCTGGCAATAAAGTTCTAAATCCTGGACTGGTTGTGTTTACCTTGGTATTGTATGGCATTTAGTGTTGCATTCTCTGAATAGTAATGTTGTATTAACCACTGTTACCCACACTGTGCTACATAAAAAATATGTCTAAGAATGTCTGTATATGACTGTTGTTAAGTACAAGATCAGACTGTACAACCAAGAGAGACTTAGACAGAAAGCACTAAAGAAATAGAGAGCAATATCGAAATAGCACACTCTGATGAAACTTAAATTGTTGTGCTTTTAGCAGACATAGCCATGGTTCAAATCCTGGGAGTGGTAGTAAGCTGTATGCATAATCATACCTCTCAACTGTAGAAATATTTGCAGAATGTCTAGATAATTGTCTCATATTTTCTGCCTGTTCCTCTTTCCCCCTCGCAAGTCAGTGGGATGATCTCAGAATTGTAGTCACTAAATAATGACATACATTTGGTTTTCAGACCTCAAAACCTTCAAAAATGTATATTAAAACAAATCCTATCACTCTAGCAACTCTCCAAGTTTATGAGAGCAATATTCAAAATATGTCCCTATTTGTACCCCCATTTTGTCAATCTTTGTCCAGACTGTGTTCATTAAGAGCTTGAGAGGTATGTGCATAATATTAACTAGGAATCTGGGAATATGTGTAGAAACAGTAAGGTAGTGTTAACAAACATTCCCCCACAGGTCTGTGAGATAAAAAAAAACTGTAACTTCCTAGCAATAAAGATTCAAATCCCGGACTGGTAGTGTTTACTCTGGTATTGTATGGTCTGACATGTAGCATTCACCAACATCTTATATCAGAATAGTACTGTTGTGTCAATCACTGTTTCTCACACTGTGCTACATAAAAATGTGTCTAGGAATGCCTGTAAAAGACTGTTGTAATTATAAGGTCCGATTTACAACCAAGAGAGACTTAGACATAAAACACTGAAGAAATAGACAGCAATATCCAAATAGCACACTCTGATGAAACTTAAATTGACGCATTTTTAACAGACACAGCCATGGTTCAAATCCTGGGAGTGGTAGTAAGCTGTATGCATAATCATACCTCTCAACTGTACAGATGTTTGCAGAATGTCCAGATAATTGTCTCATATTTTCTGCTTGTCCCCCTGGCAAATCAGTAGGATGATCTCAGAACTGTAGTCACTAAATAATGACATACATCTGATTTTCAGACCTCAAAACCTTCAGAAAATGTATATTAAAACAAATCTTGTTACTCTAGCAACTCTCCAAGTTTATGAGAGCAATATTCAAAATATGTCCCTATTTGTACCCCCATGTTGTCAAGCTTTGTTCAGAGTGTGTGCATTAAGAGATTGAGAGGTATGTGCATAATATTAACTCAAAAATCTTGGAATGTGTGTAGAAACAGTCAGGTAGTGTTAACAAACATTCCCTCCACAGGTCTACCAGGTAAGAGATCTAGAATTTAGCTATAAGACAGTTCAAGTATACACTGTGTACAAATATACCACTGCCCAAACCAAGGCCATAGGGTATTGTAATAATACCTGTAGAGTAATGATTAGAGCAATGATCATTAAAGTTGTGAGTACTTCAAGGATATATAAGTTGTTAATTGACATCTCCCCACCTCCACTATATCTGTAACAATAATCTAAACACATAAATCAATGGGTATGCTTACACCAGACCTACTGTTGGGACATATGTCCTATTGTTCAACAAATATTGAAATGTGTTTCTATTAATGTTCCATGTGGAAATTCTATCATTGGTGGCCTGTTGCTATCAATGTAACCTGCATGCTGTTGTAATGGCCACTGTGGTTCCAGATATGCATGTGTTCTGTTTGCAGTTGTAATGGCCACTGTGATTCCATATATGCATGTGTTCTGTTTGCTATGCAACTGTTCCAAATCTGGTGTTTTGGGTTAATGGGAATATCTATGCATGCTGTTATAACTAATCCTGGATTGTGTTGACTATTACTAACCCACATATGTTCTAAAACTGCAACACCATAGCACGTTTGGGAAGGCTGGTCACAGCAGACCCACCTCTCTCACCTAATCTAATTGTGGCACCAGGCCCCAGCACATCTGGGACCCACCCTGGGTCCTCCAAGTCCGCTGATCCTGCACTACCTTTGTATGGAACCACTGCAAAGGATGGGACTCATCCCCCCAGGAGTGGGCGCGGACAGGATCCTGTCACCCAAAGTCAGGTCCAGGGATTGGTGTGTAGCGAGCTCTGAAAGGACTTAGGGGATCTGCTACGCTAGCTTGAGGGCCACATGGTGGATTTAGAGGGTCATCCTTCCCCTCCAGCTCAGCACCCAGCACAGCCACCTTAGGAGCCGTGAAGGTGCAGTGGTGACTGCCCATGGGTGGGAACCTCAGTCCCACTGTTTCCATTTGGGGGCTCATGAGCTTACGATTTCCAAACACCCCTCCCCGTCCAAGGTGTTTACCTGCCACATGTGTCACATATCAGCCCTGTATGCTGTCTTGTCTGTCTTCCTACCCAACCTACCTCCCCAAATATACCTACTCTCCTTCCCCAACATCCCACTCTCACCTTTAAAAAAAAAGGGCAATCTGTTCCCCAAAAGAAAATGTTGCCATATACATAGCTGTCCATTTTGCACACGTGTCTACTGGACACATGTAGTCTGGTCTAACTGGCTTCACAACACATTACTGTTGTCCTCACCCCTCTCTCAGGGGTTTGAGAGTCCAAATCTACATCCAAATTCAGTATATATGCACAGCTGTTGCTGTAGAAGAAATGGACAGCTATGGACCTTCCCTATACCTCTCCTGCACATCCCTAGCTACTTTCCTTATTGTCTTTCCATCTTTGTGCCCCATTTTTCACCACTTTATCACCCCTTTTTTATTTTAAAGAAATTAGCGCAGGGGTAAGCTCTTTTAAGCGGTGTCTACACAGATTAAGCACTTTCAGGCTAACTGTCTGTAAGCATATTTAAACAGAAGTTAACATTGCTTACCACTGTACAAACCCACTTACAACTGCCTTAATCACGCTGTATCCAACAGCCCTTTTTCTACCCAGCAGTGAAATAATTAGCTCTTACACGTCTCGAACCCAGGACCCTGCACTCCACATTACCACTAAGCCATTTCAGCTGTAGATACATGTGAAGTTTTTTCAAACATATCATGCAGCAAAGTCATTCAACAGTAGGGGAAATGTATATATATATATATATATATATATATATATATATACATGCTTTACCTTTATATGTGCATACTGCACATGTGTGAAAGTGGATTGTTCAAAAGGATGTTTTCCAGTTTCTGTATAGCTGAAAATAAATGCATCAAATGAGCGATGAGTGAATGCACAGTGACATTCGCTCATTGCAGATTTGGCATTTTGGGGGCAGATTGCACTACAGTAGGGATCGGGAAATGGACCCTTTCCCCACTGTAGTGCGATCGCGGAGTTAGAACATTAAAGTAGGGGGGCCTGCCCCCCATACATTACATTGTGTTTGACATTGGAGTTCAAAACTCAGTGAATCTGCTGTTCGGTTTGCTGAGTTTTGAACTTATGTGACATTCAACTTACAGAATTTGTCATTTCGGATTGTACAGTGGGCCGATAGACAATATGAATTTTAACTTTTCAAAGGTAAACCTATATATATATATATATATATATATATATATCTATATATAAATATATATGTATTGCATTTGGACATTGGATTCACACTCTGAACCTCTCACTGCAAAACATCTGACCAAAGGCACTGTAAATGGGGGTGAAGGGGCCCAAAATAAGAATCTCTTGTAATTATTGCCATTATCCCTTCCTCCACAGCTAAACTGATCTGCCTTGCAACAAAATAACCAGCACTTGCAAGTCTTGAACCAAGGACCCTGCACAACAAGTTACCAGTAAGCTATCTCAGCTGCAAGATGCTGGGATGATTTCTCTAACATATCATGCATTAAAGACAGTCTACCATAGGGAATGTACAATGTGGAAGCACTAAACATTCTAATGATACATATACAAACACACACACACATATATGCATATACATATATATATATATATATATATATATATATGTATATATATATATATATATATATATACATACACACACACACACACACACATATAATACATATATATATATATATATAAATAGCAACAGTTATATATATATATATATATATACATATATATATATATATATATATATATATATATATATATATATATATATATATATATATATATATAGATATATATATATATATATATATATATATATATATATATGTGTGTGAGTGTGTGTGTGTGTGTGTGTGTGTGTGTGTGTGTGTGTGTATAGAGGATGCACAGCATTATCAAACAGCCATTATTCCTACAGTTGCCACCTTTTCAAATGGCCAGTATCTGATTCTTTCCTACAAATGAGAATTATTGCATGAAACATATACCCACATACAATGCAAAGGACATGACACCACACACAGTTTGCATACATAGAAATGCTTATTTGTGTACTATTTCAGTTGTTTATGCCATTTCTTATAGCATTTAGGTGTTTGAAATACATAACTGATTAATGCAACTCTCAAAGAAAACATATGATACAGTAATCTGAAAAACATAACATACTTTGCTGTATAGACTAAAGCCTTCAAGTAGTACAACAGCAAGAAACACACTTTCCTTGAAGATAAGAATCAATCAACACTTAATTACAGATGTAGTTCAACAGCATCCAATTACACTCTGTACTCAACCTCTAGGGGGAAAAGTATTAGTTGTCACAGTGTAAATGCATCTGTTAGATAGCAATGCTTAACTTAAAATGTCATGATCACACTGACAAACAGAACTGTGTGTAAGACAGTAAGCTCTAGCCCACCACTGTCCCCATGGTGAAACATATAAATATGTACAGCCATATACCTTAATGTTTCTTATTACTGATATCCCTCACAAGTTGTAACAGTCTAGGTTATAAACATTTAATACCCCTTCCCCAAAAAATGTCTTACAAGGGCATATAACAGTGTTCTACATACACTGACCTCCAGTCTATACAGGGTCACAAATGTTTTGTCCAGCTGTAGCCCTCATATATATGGACCTACCCCACAATTTTTGTGGGAGTCCACAACATCACTGGAATGATAGGAGGAATGTCAGCACTAAATAATGATAGGCCATTACCTATCAACCTCTTACTGCATGACATCTCACAAAGCCTGGTATATAGGTGGAAGACAGAAGCTGAAATACAGGGCCATATTTGAAATATTGCTGTTATACACTGTAAAAATTGCTGGTGTTACAGGATTGGTTGCAACATACCCTTACTCAGGAATATGAAGTCAGAAACACAAATGGATGTTGCCATGTACTGATAGCAATCAATAGAGAGAATGCCACTGATATGTCAGGGACAAGACCTGTGTGGAGAATAGACAAAAAATAACAACTAATCCTCTGGCCATCATGTGGATGGGCCCACAGTTGAGAGCTATGCAGGCAGACTGCATCCCATGCAAAACTAGCATGTACACACAAACCCTGTAAAACTAGCAGTATTCAATGCATATAACAGCAATACTCACACATTGTTCCTAGGTCTGGAACCTTATATAAACATGTAATTGGCCTGTGTCCACAACTCCTGTTGTAAGAGGTATTGCTACCTGCTGTCTGTAACACCACTGCCCATGCACAGGAAGGATGTCTTCCATACAGGAAAGGTAAAGGGACAATACCCTCATGATGTAGTCATTTATAGTAGTGGGTTGCTATGACATTGGTTATTGGAAGAACTACACAGCTGCCTGCATGCAATTAGCAAGTGGGGAACACCAATTGGTGCAGAGGCCATCAACTGATCATGAGCATCACCTACAAAAGCCATGTTGCAACGTATTCAAACCAGCCTGATCCCTGTATTGGAGAGAGATAAAGAAATAAAAAAGAAAAACAAAAATAATACTAAAAAACAAAAATAATACTAAAAAAAATCAAACAAACAAGGAAGACTTCAACAGGAACATGGAAGAGGGCATAATAATAAAACAGGTATGTGAAACATGTCAACATCAATGTAGTACATGGTCTGTAATAATGGGATAGATGATTTTGAAAGATTTATATGTGCCATCAAGACTTGCTGTAATGATGTCCTGCTGAACAACTGCTATGGACATAGCATCTGGCCCTGTGGGCAGTGGGCCATACCTGTCAACTGTGCAGATCTGCACAGAATGTCAAGATTTAAGCCATCATAGTGTTTGCTCTGTTTCTCCAAACATATATATTAGTCTGGCAAATAGCTGAAGGTGGAAGTAATAAAGTCATGACAGACACATGAGTTTCAGACCCTACCACCTTCAGAACAGTCATGGTAATGTGAAATGTATCATGCACAAACTTCATAGGTTTGTAATAGGCATATCTATGCTATGTCTCTATATATCTCACCCTAATGTTAGGCTTTACTCACATGTGATGCTCTATTTTATTGCAAGGCAGAACAGTTCAGCTGTGGAGGAAGGAGGTTCAGAGTATGGATCTGTTGTCCGAATGCACTATATATATATATATATATATATATATATATATATATATATATGTATACATATGTACATATAATATATATATATATATATATATATATATATATATATATATATATATATATATATAGACATGTATGTCTCCACACACACCCACACACACATATATATATATATATATATATATATATATATATATATATATATATATACACACACACACACACACACACACACACACACACACACACACACACATGTTCCCTACTGTTGAATTACTATGCTGCATGATATATTTGAGAAAACATTACACATATCTATGGCTTAGTGGTATATTGCTGTGGATATGGTGTTCTGGGCCCAGAACCTACAAAAGATGATTATTTTCTTGCTGGGCAGAACAAGGGCTGTTGGATACAGAGTGATTAAGGCACCTTTAAGCAGTTGTAAGCCGGTGGAGCTCTCTGCGGAGCTCCCTATGCATCCAACCTTGGACCTGACTTCAGATGACAGGATCCTTCCCATGCTCACTTCCAGGGGGGCAAGCCCCATCCCCTGAGGTGGTTCCACCTGAAGGTGGTGCAGGACCAGCAGATGAGGAGGTCCTGCGGTGGGTCCCAGATGTACCTGGGCCTGGTGCCATGGCCAAATGAGGTGTGAGAGGTGGGTCTGCTGGGAATGGCCTTCCCAAACATGCTATAGTGTTGCAGTTGTAGAACATGTGGGTCAGTAATAGTCAAAACTGCCTGGTATTAATGCAGCTGTGTTTTTAAAGCATATTCTTAAGAAACGTAATATACATTAATGAATTGAGTGTGATTTTAATTGGCTCATTAATTAGTGTTTTATTATATAAATTTGAGATGTATGAGATGTTTTTAATGGATCTGATGAAGCACGCTATGTGTGAAAGCGCTTATCCTTTGTTACATGTTTTTTAAATAAAAGGTGGATTTCAGCTTTGGTGGACGCCTGGTATATTCTTCTACAATTTATCTGGTTTACTGGGTGACTTTGGTTTGTTGAGTATGTTTTCTTCAGTAGTCAACACAATCCAGGATTAGTTATAACAGCATGCATAGATATTCCCATTAACTCAAAACACCAGATTTTGAACAGTTACATAGAAAACAGAACACATGCATATATGGAACCACAGTAGCCATTGCAATGGCATGCAGGTTACATTGATAGCAACAGGCCACCAATGATAGTGTTTCAATACGGAACATTAATAGCAACACATTTCAATATTTGTTGAACAATAGGACATATGTCCCAACAGTAGGTTTGGTGTAAAAATACCCATTGAGTTGTGTGTTTAGATTATTGTTGCAGATATGGTGTGTGTGTGTGTGGGGGGGGAGAGATGTCAATTAACAACTTTTATATCCTTGTAGTATGAGGTCCTCTGACCTTTTTTCCTGTTTATGTGGTACAGATATAGTATCTCGGGAATGGATCCCTGCATATACACCCCAGGAAAATAATGTCATTATACACTTCATCATACTACATCATGCCACCCTATATGGGTGCTGGGCCCATGATCTGCAGGAGAGGACCACCCTGTGGAATGAGCTCATCCACAGGGTAAATGATGTTGGCCTGAACACCCGCAGTTATGAGCAGGTGTGGCATCAGTGCACCAAATTGATCCGCTATGCCCATCAGTGTGCTGCTGCAGTTAGGAGGGACCAGCTAGCCACAGGTGGGGGTCATGCCATCCACCCCTCCCCACTGATACATGCTGAGGAGCTCCTCTCCAGCCTAGGGGCACCCGCCTGCCATCCAAGCCAGCAACCTGAAGATAGCATTGTGAAGGTGGGTGCCACCCACACAATGGACAAGGAGCATGCCTGAAAGGCTGCAGGGCACATTAGTAGACCACTGTTGCTTATCTATCTTCATCTGTAAAGTATCTACATACATATGTCAGATAAGATAGTCTGTTGCTGCAGTGTAGTAATGAAGAGATGTGTATAATCTCTAGTATTGTGGGTTTCTACTGTTGATGTACTGAAATGCTGCTCCCACCCTGTACCAATTCCCCAGGTGTAGCTACTGACATTATGTCTCTTACACAATTATGTAGGTCCCTCTGGTATACAACTGGGGCAGCAGCCTGTAGCT
Source organism: Protopterus annectens (assembly GCF_019279795.1). NCBI lineage: Eukaryota > Metazoa > Chordata > Ceratodontiformes > Protopteridae > Protopterus > Protopterus annectens. Next base: position 27,177,745 of record NC_056746.1, read on the forward strand.
GGTGAGTATGGAGTTTCATTGTTCAGGTTTGCCTATACGCTGGCCATATTATGGCCATGGTATTTGCCATGCACACATTTAACACACCAACCCATAATGCATGCTGTTCATGTTCACTTATTTTTGCTGTTAACTGCACTGCATCACAGTGGTCACAATGGTGGCATATCTGAAGGGTATGCAAGAGTCCTGCGGTATACCTAACAACCTGTCAGTGCAAGGTGTGTGGACAGAGATGAACATAATGGTGGGACAAATGGCCTACAGTAGGGACATGTCTGAAACATTACCCTTATACAGTGGCTACAACAGTGTATACACCACTGTTACAAAGGCAACTGCTCCTGATCTAAACAACGGCAAATCACAATACCACATTCCATACCTTTTACAACCTGTAATGTGATCCTAACATGAGCAATAAATGTGTAATATGGAATCCCACCTTAGGACAACAAATACAGGGAATACATATCTTAAACACTGGAAGCATATGTGCGCACACACTCCATATAATATATTGTGGAAGCAGTTTTTGAGGTACTGACAGCATTCACTCTTCTTGAGTACACACCTTCCATCACGTACAGTGCCTCAATGTCACACCAAGTAATGGTCAGCTGTCCAAGAATTATGTTCATGACATTTACCCACTCACCTGCAACAGAGGCAGCCGCGGTTTGCATACATTTTACAAGCCAGGGAATGGATCCCATATCCAAAAGGTAGCACTCATGAGTGGGAGAAGCAGCCTTACCTCACCATTACATATACCATGTCAAACAGTGCAGACAGCCATGTATGTGCGTATTAAGTATGGGGCAACATTAATGTAGAAAATAAACAGATGCCCATCCAAGACAGATGACAACACATGTTGCAAACTGGTCATGGAGGCTGCCCAGAAACATCCAGCAACACTGAGGGACTTGCAGGAATGTCTAGCAAGTACTGCCTGTGCAGTACCAGTGTCGATAATTGCCTGGACTCTGCACAAGTGTGGCCTATGGGTTGGGGTAATCAGATGCAAGAGTTGTTCTACGGGAAACATCATCCAAGGCTCTCTACAGGTAGCATATGAATAACATCAAGTCTCCCAAAGGCTTGTGTTGCAATGTGTAATGGTGTGCTGAGACCAAGGCTGAAACCTATAGACAGTATTAATAAAGATACATGTGGTGCACAAGCAACACCTCACTCCACCTCAGGCCCACCATCCCCATTTTACCTTGCTCGTGCCAGTGTACACCTTTAGGTTTGCTGTCCATTAGCAGGAGCTAGGCTGGTAGACATGGTATTCAGAATTTGGAACACTGCAAAATAGCACTCGTGTGGCCCATAGTTGTCAAGCATCTGCAATAAGGCTGAGGATGGAGAGGGGTGTCATCCTGAAACACAACAGTGAAGTGAAGCATACATCCAAAGCTCGCTAAGAATGGCTGTATCTGAACACAGTCAAGGTCATGAATTGTGCCAGACATAACCCTGACTCCACAGCAATAGTGAAGGCACTGTGTGACCTCCAATGTCTGTGCACATGAGCTGACCTTGCAATCTGGCAGAGCTGGGGGACATTTGTAGGGTGGAGTGAACAAATAATGGCAAGTAAAGATGGGCCATGCTAATATACCCCTTCCATATATACTGATTGCTGTAGTTCACTTAACAGGTGCTGCAACAAACCATTGTGTTAAGGGTGTGCACACTTATGCAACCCACATATTGTATGCATCTCATTCAGCATCTGCACGACTAACACATTTGTTTGATACTGCATTTGATTGCACAGGTCATATGTCACATATCAGGTGTGTGTACTGTTAACATATGCAGTATTGTGGCCCCATTGCATATCATGGAAGAGGCTGGCATGTCAACACTGGTGTGTACACTCCTCATATCCACATTAAGCTTTGAAGGTTGTCAGTGTAATCGGATTTTATTGCTCATATATGCACTGCTGATGATGAGATCTGCAAATCAGAGGTCAGGCATAAACTATTGACATCAGTCCTCATATCATCCCAGGTATGTGTCAGACAAACACATAGTGGATGTAAGCAACAGAGCAAACATAACTGCCATGCATATACACATTCAGCAGTGGTGTGTACACTCGTGAGATACTGTGCACAATACATGCCAGGGTGCTGTACAGGTGCACTGCAATACTGTGTACATGGGTGCAATGTGTTCCAGGGGAAGGGGCATCACCCGCTAACACAACTCATGCATCACAGAGATGTATAATGTTGGTAACAAGGATTGAGTATAGCTGCAGTGCATGCTGTAGAGTGCCATATGTCATGCATGTTGACTGTTGGGTAATGAGAGGTCTGTGTAATATCTTTGTGCCACCTCACCTGTAAGTGTGTCTGTGTGTGTATATGTGTGTGTGTGTGTGTGTGTGTGTGTGTGTGTGTGTGTGTGTGTGTGTGTGTGTGAGAGAGAGAGAGTGAGTGTGTGTGTGTGAGAGAGTGAGTGTGTGTAAAGGTAAACAATAATGTACAAGTCTTAAATTACATTTTTTGTTTTCCCCTGATAGGTGGTGAGGTGGGTCAGGGTCCCTCCTGCAGGCAAACTAATGTTAGTGTCCATACAGATTCTGACAATGATGATAGGTATGGTGAGGTACAGGCAGGGTGGTCAGGGGCTGAATCTGTGCCATCGGTTGACATACCATTTTTATCGACCCCATCCCCGCACACAGTCACAATGCCCTTACATACCCCATCACCAGTGGCCATAGATGAGGGACAGTTGTCAGGTGGTTGCATGGGACAGGACAGTGTAGGGACTATGGCAAGTGTGTCTGTATACAGCAGCCATAGCCAGACGACCGGCGAGGTACCCCACAGGCAGATGTACAGGGGTGCTCGTAGGAGGGCTGCTGGACATCACAGCCCTAGCAGAAATGCCACAGCAGGTGTCACCAGACACATGTTTCAGGCCATTATGGAGGCACAGACATATATGGAACATTACACTAGACAGAGTCTGAGGCTCCAAAGGGCTACTTATTCTGCTGTACTTGACAACATTCGTGATCTTGCAGGTGCCCACCATTATCTGGCAGAGGTTGGGTGAGATGGTGGGAATCGACCATGTGGTGTCTGTGTTAGAGCATGTGGTGGGAGTAGGGCGACAGCCATATGGACGTAGGTCAGCAACGCCAACAGGTGAAGGTCTATGTGGACATACAACAAGTCACAGCCACTCCTGTAGTGGCAGTACCAGCACCAGCACTGCAGGGGGGTGCTGTCCACACCACATTGCAGCAGGCCATGTGTATGTGGTCCTGGCCAGTCCCAACAGGGACATAGATCCAGCAGACAATTGTCATCATCAGGGGATAGTAACATATCTCGGCTTCTACCTGGTAGTGCCTGTGGAACCCCTGGCAGGCACAGTTCCTGTGTCCATGACTGGAAACAGTGAACTGTGCACCCTGTCATGTACGGTCTGCAGTTGTCCAACAAACTCCTGTATAGGGCAGCCACATGACAGAACTGTGTGCATACATACACACACACACACACACACACACACACACACACATCACCAACACAGCTAGGGCACCTCCATACCTACATACACCACCCTGGCAGGCACATTTCCTGTGTCCATGGCCGGAAATGGTGAACTGTACACCCTGCCATGTACAGTCTGCAGTTGTCCAACAAACTCCTGTATAGGGCATCCACATGACAGAACTGTGTGCAAACATACACACACACATCACCAACACAGCTAGGGCACCTCCATACTGACATACACCACATTTGCACAGACAATTGATAAAGAACCCCCTAACACACGCACACATAATGTCAACCAAATGGCTCAGCCTAGGTCTCTGGCAAACCCACAACACACCCTGTGCATAAGTTCCCACTTAATTTGACCTGTTAGTAACAGCCTGCATTTAATTGCTGGAACCTGTGTTCTGAGAGACTGCCTTTCAGACTATCTGCAAATATACAGAGCTGAGTATATTTTTTTTGGTTACAGAGTTTGTTAATTGTTGCTTAGATCTCTGTTGAAACTGTTGTCTCAATGTTCTGAGAGACTGATCTGAAAATATACAGAGCTGAGTATATTTTTTTGGTTTCAGAGTTTGTACTGTTAGTTGTTGCTTAGATCTCTGTTGAAACTGTTTTGTCCCACCCACCCTTCCTATTTTTGGTTTGTAGTTTAAATTTGGTGGCTTTTGCAGTTGCCCGCCCCACTGTAGACTTGATCTGGGACACTCCCCCAACCCCATCTCTTTATCACATTCTACCTAATAAACTCTTTCTGCACTTGCTTTTAGTCCTTTTTAATTTAATTGCATTTTTAAACTGTGGTCTAGTATTGCCACATACTCAAATGTGCTAGCTTGCACTGCACGTGAATTGTTTTTACAACTGTTTTTGCTACTTTTCTGTAAAAAAAAAAAAAAAAACTGTAAGCCTGTTTCCTACCTTTCCTGTAACTAGTGTTCCAGATACAGATTTGCTGTATTTAAGCTTCTGAGCCCCCAAAGACTTTCTGTGTTGGAGGGAAGCCTTCTAGTTTATCAGTGGGAGTGGTAAGCACTAGGTAGCCTGTCTATCACATAAGGAGTGGTTCTGGCCCAGATATTGAAGTTATTAGCCATTTGGGCAATCTCTTCCATCTCTTTCAACTTTCTGATTTGAAAGCCTGCATTTGCATTTGTTTCTGTCCTGTAACTCGTCTAGTGCAGATACATATTCTTAGTTTTAGCACTTACATTTGCTTATTCATGCTCAGCACTTGTTCGGACCTTGTAAGCACTAAATAAGCTACTAATTACTATAGCACTCGATCTTCCTCGTTACCTAGAGAAAAACAGTTTTTGTACTTACTTTTCTCACTTGCTTAGAGAAAAACAGCTCTTGTACTCACTTTCCTCACTTATCTAGAGGAAAATAGTTTTTTATTCAGGCATGTCCAAGGGTCAGCTCCCAGTGTTCTCTCCTGTCTATCTGATGAATCTGGGCATCTTGAGGCAATGTAGAAATTGCCTCATATACACAACAGCCCTCACATCTTACCACCCAACACTACAACCTGTGTGAGATGCACTTATCTAGCCAAACTGGAGGTAAAGCTCTCTCCAACCAAGACTGAACTTGACAGTTATGAGGAGAAGGTAAACATTTGCACCACACCACACTCATCACATAGTCCCACTAAATCTAGACCACCAAAATCCACACATAGTAACACAGAAACATTTGCGGAGGATCTCAATAATAATCTGTCTAAGCAACAGACACCTCCCAAGCAGAAACACAAGCAACCTCCATCCCCTAACACAACCCAAATGACACATAGCCCACAGACTCAGTGTGCCACTCAACCACAGCCCATAAGGCAAAACAACGTACCCAACACACTAGTCATAGTTGACTCTATAGTCAGGCACACTGATGTCCCACTCACTAGGCTAAAGAAGGAGAAGGTTACTGTCAGCTGCCTGTCAGGTGCCAGGATCCACCACATAACCCATGCACTCAGGTCACTCCACAACAAGTACGGATATGACTCTGTCATTGTCCATGTTGGGGTGAATGACCTGAGACATACCTCCCTGGACTACATGAAAAGAGACATGGAAGAGCTCATCAGTCTTGTAGCCCAGGCAGGTATGACCCTAGCCTGAGTAGCATTCTGCTATCACCCAGAATGATACCGCAGTACAAGGACAAAATGATTAACTTCAACAATTGGCTAAGCTTCTGGTGTCATTCTAAGGGGATCCAGTATCTGTCTGCTTGGGATGACATGGTCGACAGACCACGATGCTTTGCCACAGATGGCCTGCACCTGTTGCCCCTGGGATTCCAGATACTGGCTAAAGCTCTTGCTGCTCCTATAGTGCCTTTTTTAGGCAGGGTTCAAATAACAAATTCACCACCATAACAGGAACAGGCAAGCAAAAACTGAGGGTAATGCTACTCAATGCTAGAAGTCTAAATCTCAAAATGCACTCACTCGAGGCACTCCTTAAAATAGAGAACATCGATATCTGTGCAGTGATTGAGACCCGGTTCAAGGCACCAGAGATCACCCCTGCACTACCAGGCTATAACTCATACCACACTTTTTGGCCATGTAACCTGGACTGAAACACCAAAGGCGGAGGTGTGTCCATATTCATTAAGGATATCGACACCTCCAGGCTAGTTGCTCAGCATAATGCATCCGAGGTTATCCAAGTGCAACTAACTCTAGGCAAAACTGAAATCCAAATTGTAGCTTGCTACAGATCCCCCACCCATGCCCCAGGATTCTCACTCCTCTTTTCTTGATGTACTGGAAAATATTAGGGTTCAACCAAACACCCTAATAATGGGCGACTTCAACTACCCCACGATTAACTGGGAAAACTACTTGTGTACCAACTCCTTAGCTCAGCGCTTTCTGGAATTCATAAACTCCATTGCCCTGAATTAACTTGTCCATACCCCCACCACGGGCAACAATATCCTAGACCTAGTCGTTAATAACATGAGTGACTGGTGTTCCACACCTGTTCAACTCCTCATTGGTCCGATCCAACCATAAGCTAATCACCCTTGATATCCACATCCCCCCCCATTAAGGAAACCACTGTAAAATATTCCTCCAAAGCCAACTTCATGCTTCTTAAGAGAGAAGTGGTGAACTTCATGACACCCATGCAGATGGACAATACAGTTACAACTGCTGAATCCTACACAAATGCACTCTATAAGCAATTAAACGAGTGCATGGATCATGCTATCCCAAGCAGAACCAAGACACTATCCTCCAAAAAAAGGAAGCCAATCTGGTGGTCCCCTGCCATAAACAAACTGTACAACAGAAGGAAGAAATTGTTGCAAAAGAGAGTAAAATCCCATGAGTGGAGGAGGTCCCTGGTCAGCCTCAGTAAGAAGCTGAGATCCCTTAAAAGATCCTCCAAAGCTACCTACGAAAACAAAATCGCCACTAATTCTAAGGGCAACCACAAAGCATTCTATAGCTATGTCAAGAATCTCAATGGCAACACCCAGATCTGCTCTGAGTTACAGCACAAAGGCACAAAAATTACAGAACCAACTCATATTGCCAACATCCTGGCAGATAGGTTCAGTGATAACTTTATCCCCCTCTCACCCCCAAAAGGGCCCATATCTATAAAGGAAGAATGCAGAGTCCCTTTAATCACAACTACGCAGGTAAAAGCTGCACTCTCTAAAGCCAAAAACACATCATCCATGGGACCAGACAACATCCCATACTGCATTTTGCATGAACTTCAGAACGAACTGGCTCCCCACTAAGTACCATGTTCAATCATAGCCTCGCATCAGGCTTTGTGCCCAATGAATGGCACATAGCAACAGTTATCCCACTCCACAAAAGGGGAGCCATGAGTGATCCCGGGAACTATTGACCTATTAGCCTGATGAGCCTGGTCTGCAAGGCCATGGAATGTATCATCATGGGACTCAAACAAAGACATTGGTAACCTCCAAACTCTGGAACCCTTCCAGTTCGGGTTTGTGAAAGGCAGATCATGCCTCCTGAACCTGATCGACTTCTTTGAGGCAGTCACCAAAGCCGTAGATGAGGGTAAGGTGTTTCACACAGCCTATCTTGACCTCGCCAAGGCTTTTGACACCATCCCCCATTCTGGAATTATAGATAAACTTACTAAGCTGAGCATTAATCCCTACGTCACTCGATGGGTTGACAACTGGCTTACTGACAGAACCCACACTGTAAAAGTAGCCAACTCCAAGTCCAGCTCCAGACAAGTGACAAGTGGAGTACCTCAGGGTTCAGTCCTGAGACCTCTCTTGTTTGGCATTTACTTCTCTGAAGTACAGGCCAATACTAAGGGACTGTGGCTAACAAAGTTTGCAGATGACTGCAAACTGGGAGCCATTACTGAATCCCCAAATGATGTGGATATTCTACAAAAGGGCCTTACAGAAACAGATGCTTGGTGCCAGAGCAATGGGCTCAAGCTCAATGCCAAGAAATGTATAGTTATCCCCTTTGGGAAAAAACATGTACCCATGAGTTACCACATAGGTGGCAGTACACTAAACACCAAAAGTGTGATACAAGACTTAGGGACACAGGTGGACAGTGGTCTCACCTTCAATGACCACATTGCCACAACAGTCAGGAAATCCTTCTATGTGGCACACTTCATCACTAAGGGCTTTGCATCCAGAAAAAAGGACATCATTGTCCCACTGTACTCATCCCTCATTAGACCCATTATAGAATACAATGCCCCATTTGGTATTTACCTCTAAGGACATCTGCAACAACTGGAAAGGCTGCAGAAATACCTCACTAAAAGAATCACAGGCCTAAAGCAGATGCCCTATGCTGACCATCTAAAAAAAACTCTACCTATACTCTGTCACATATCATCTACTCAGAGGTGATCTCTGCTTAACATACAAGGCCATATCAAACCCAGAGCTATTGGACATGCTACACTTAAAGAAATCCCAATCCCTCAGAGCAACACGCTCCAGGGATCTAAACCTTATCATCACAATGAACAAAACATGCTGATGATTGTATGCAAGATAGGAAATTCACCCCAGGGATCACATCAGTGGCTCTGCTAGACAGGGGTCCAGGGAAGTAAATACTGTGGGAAGAAATAGCCAAGGAATTGTTATGGCTAGGCTTGTATAGGCCCTAGGGCCGACAGCCTAGGACCAACCTATGAACCTATGAACCAAGGAGCTTATATGTTGGAGAGCTCTCCACGGGTATCTTTGAAGGTGACTAACCTCAGCAGTAGTGCTAAAGGAGGGGTAAGGGGAGAGTAGTAAGTGTGAATATCCATAAAATCAGGTATCATCAAAGACACCCACACTCTCTCACACAAACACACAGTTTCACAGTTGCTAGCTTGAAGATTAGAACTCCTACCTAACTAGTATGCTACACTATAGCATTATGCAGTTATCACAAGTGCCACTGGGCTTAGGGGGCTGACACTTGTCCAAAGGGCTATTTCAAGGTGACTGACATAAGCAGGGCAATGGGAGGTATAGTGACTGTGAATGGCCTCAAAATCATTCATCTCTACACACACAGAGTTTCACAGTTGCCATGTCTGTGATTAGAACTCCTACCTAACTAGTATGCTACACCATAGCATTACACATTTATCACAAGTGCCATAGAGCTTATGGGGCTGGCATATATCCAAAGGGTTATTTCAAGGTGACCTGGCATATGTCCAAAGGGTTATTTCAAGGTGACCGACATCAGCAGGCTTGCTAAAGTAGGACAATGGGAGGTGTAGTGACTGTGAATGGCCGCAGAATAATTCATCTCCCCCCCCCCCCCCACACACACACACACACACACACACACACACACACAGTTTCACAGTTGCCATGTCTGGAATTAGCACTCCTACTAACTAGTATGCTACACTATAGCATTACGTAGTTATCGCAAGTGCCACAGAGCTTATGGGGCTGGCACTTGTCCAAAGGGTTATTTCAATGTGACTGACATCAGCAGGCTTGCTAAAGTAGAGCAATGGGAGGTGTAGTGACAGTGAATGGCCTTAAAATCATTCATCTTCACACACACACAGTTTCACAGTTGCCATATCTGGGAATAGAACTCCTACCTATTTTTCTGTACTACAGTATTACACATGTATCACAAGCACCACACAGCTTATAAGGCTGCAACTTCGCCAGAGGGTTATTTCAAGGTGACTGACATCAGCAGGAGTGCTAACATGGGCAATGGTAAGTGCAGTGTGTGTGAATGGACCATAAACCATTCCTCTGGAAACACACATTCATGCGCGCGCACACCCACACACACACACACACACACACACACACACACACACACACACACACACACACACACACACAACTTTACATTTGACAGTACTGGCTATACAAATGCTAGATGAATACTGATTTGTACTATCGTGTCACACAGTTATCACAAGCACCACAGACACTATAGGGCTAAGGGCTACTAAAAGCAATGTCTACAGTGATTGACATCAGCACATCATGTGATATTGGCCAATTGGATGTGTGGTGGGTGGGACAGGCCTCATGATGGAAATCTCTATGTCACTGTCTGTCTCTCTCTCTTTCTTACATCTATGTGTGTGTATGTTTAACCTATTATAGTGTGTTGCCCTTAGATATGTGTGAGTATTCCTATCCAATGTGTGTGCAAAGCATGAATGGTGTACAATGTGGTGTGTGTGCACAGGCATCTGTGACTGACAGATATGTATAGTCCACTGTGTTGTCAGACATGGACTTCATTTCTCTAAGTGTAGGCACATGCCCAGTATGACCTTCTGTATTGAGTGTGTGAATCAATTCCAGATAGGTTGTACTCCAGTCCAGAATTTGGTGTTATACACCTACAGCTAGCAACCTGTTTCTCCAGGATATCTGTAGATAGGTTGACAATATGGAGTCACAATAGATGACAGATAGTGGGATACTGTAACTATTGTGTCTGTGCTGCTTGTGTTACATGGTTGGTGTTAGCAGAGATATTCAGACATATATACTGTTTTACACTGTGATGTATTATGTCATCAACTACTGACAGATATACTTATTTGCTCACAGTTATTTCCTGGGAAATACAAGATGAAAAAAGCTGTGTTCAGTATTGTGGTCTGCAGCCTACATATTTTTGCACACTCATGCCATTCTGGAGGAGAAGCTGCAGACACTTGCTGATGGGTCTGTGTAAAATGTTCAGCATCTTGGTACTGTGGTGGCTGAGGATCCCCTGTTTGTACATATATCGACGTAACAGAATGACCATATCCTGCTGTGGCCATACCTCTCACCTGTACAGATTCACTCAGGTTATCCAGAGGCATGGCTCATATATCTGGTTAGTTCCCCTTCACATTGTGGCTTACAAGCAGGTTTGTAGCCACCCATTACTGGGTTTGCAGGCAGGGGTAGTATGGATATACAGAGTTTCAGACTTCACACAGTCCATGATGTCCATTCTTCTACACTCCCCCACTCTCTTATTCTATCCTCTTCCTAACATTATGAGAGCGATATCTGAGAAGTATCCCTATAGTTGTCCCTTCATCCCAGTGGTATTTAGGGGTTTGTCCACAGTTCATGTAGTAGGACATGGTGGGTGTGCTACTGGGATTTGTCAACATGGCCTTGCATTTGTGTTCTGGTGACTGTGTTATGTTGCTAGTTGGGACCCCATGAGATAACACATTGGCAGTACGGGTGAGGCAAAGGCCTTTGAGAGAGGACTGTAGGGAATTTGGTAGTGATGCAGGCCATCTGTAGCATGCCAATGCATTCTGTCACTCCTACATTCCCAGGCTGCAAGCCACTGGATTCCCTTGGGGTGACAAGATAAGTGTGTGAGGTGTTAATGGCAATAGTTCCTGTCCATATTAATTCATTGGTCTGGATGCTGGCAGGGTGCTGCTTACAGCTAGGGACACACCTGCATGGGACACCTCTTCAGCATGCTGCATTCTATGGGTATACCCATACAGAAGTGGGGGTCATACTGTACTCATTCCCAACAGCAGGGATGTGAACTGTGATAAACCTGTGGTTGATGGGGGTGAGCTGAGTGCATGTGTGATATGGACGCTTCTTGCAGCTGACTCACAGATATAACTGGGAGATTCCCCTTATGTTGCCTTGTTCAGGGACATAGTCTCTCATTACTTCATAACTGTGCTTTTTGTGGTCTGCCACTGATTGGCCAGACTACTTCAGTATCCCATACTACATGGACAACAAATGTGCTGCTAACCTGTATGTACAATTCCAAAGGTGTGTGCAGTTGACAGTTACATTTTATGTACTCTGTCTAAGGTACTTCCACCTATGTACTGTGAGTATGTCTGGGCCCACATTCATGGCATGTCCATCTTTCAGACCGTGATAGATATTGACATCTGGACAGTGAGTATGGATGACTGCTGACATGGGTATTGCTGAGATGCATTGTGGTTGGGACTGCAGTTGTCAGAACATGGCCCTGTCATCAACAGTACTAGCCATAAGTCACCGAGACACAACTCTCCATGCTAACCACTTCCAGATAATATTGAACACACATCAACCTAACACATGGACCCCTACATATTATACAAATGCAACAATCTATCAGGTAAATTGGGCCAACTCAGGTAATCTGTGCTCCACTGTTATTAAACCCACATGTACATGTTACTACATTTCTACATAGGATTGCGGGGAGGGGGGCACACCTGACAACTGTAAACATTTGCTATGATGGTACTGGTATTTCAGGTACTCTTTTGACTTCCATTTCATTTTGTATTCTGACCTATCATGCAGACTAGAGGCATATCAGTAGAGTACAGATCTTAGGTTTTATTGACCTACATTTCAGTTTCAGACTTCTTACCCTTCATAACTAACATACAACTGCCAGACCTCTTGTTGTCTGTCTATGTAGGTCTGGAGGGGGCTGTTCACCATTGTATCAATTGGAGGCCTTAGCACAGCACACATTTGGGCCACCACATGTACTGCAAGGGGATTTGTCACCTTGTCTAGTACTGCCTACTTTGTTGACACAAGCATTTGTTTTGTATTTCATGCTGTCCATATAGGTGTCCACTATCTACTGCCATCCCATTCAGCCACCCAATTCCCTTGCATCCTCACATCCATACCATAGATACAACTAGCAGAACATACTACTCCATTCAGCAATTGATAGGAAGAGTGACTTTCCTTGTGGCTGTGCCAGTACTGAGGACAGTACTGGATGGCTGACTATGTCGGATGCACATAGTGCACTCCCTATACATGATAAAGCACAGGTAGTTTCATGTTTGTGATCCCTTTTACTGTATGTGGGAGTCAGAGACAGGTGTCATTCCCTGGGTCCCTACCGTGTCAGTGTATGTGCTATGAGTTGCCTCTTTGCCAAAGCCTGGGCATACTGGGCATGCATCCTTCTGCTTACATGGGCAGGCTCAGGTTGCTCCTCCTCCAAGTCCCACTTTGCCTGTGATGGCCTTGGCAATGGTGGGGGGGGGGGGTTGTGTGGCCTTGCCCTGTGCTGTTCCTGCTGCAGCTGTTTCCCCAGGATCATATTGTGTAGCAAAGCACATACAATGAACATTTGTGTACATGTGGCTGGAGACTACTGCAAGGCTCCACCAGATATGTCATGCCAGCAGAACCGTGACTTTAGCATCCCAAACACACACTTTATTATGATTCTGGTTTGTGCATGTGCCTTATTATGGAGTTCTTTTTTGTGTGCGTGTGCATTTCTGATGGGTGTCATCAGCCACGGCTCCAGTGCGTAATCAGCATCCCCCACTAGGTGGCCATATGGGATGTCCCCACTGGCAAATGTCTAGTACAGCTGTGTCATATGCCAGATGTGGGAGTTATGATAGATTCCAGGCTGCCAGCACACTCAAGATGATGCCCTGGGAATCGCACACAACCTGGCAGTTGATGGTGCAGAAGCCCTTGTGGTTTATGTAGAACCTACCCCGCTCACCGGGTGGTGCTGGTGCTTTGATGTGTATGTGCTTGCAGTCTATACCACCCACTACCTCAGGGTATTCTGCTATTGGGTGGAAGAGATGCATATTTCTGGTCAACTCCTCACAGGTGTTGAGGAAATATATGTGCTCACAGGCATGTGCTGACATGGGCATCCAGGAACTTGTGGAGTACCCTGGATGCTGATGCCTGTGAGATCCCCATGATATCCCCAGTTGTCCTTTGGAAGGTACCTGTGGCTAGTATTCTTAAGCCTACACACACCTTGGTATCCACTGGGATGGGTCCCCCTCTGTTGGTTCTATGCGTGAGGCATGGCCGGCACAGCTCAACAATTTGCTGTAGAATGTCCCTGTCTACCCTATACAACTCCACTATCTCCAGCTCATGTAGCCCCCGATAGATTACCCTGGGTTTGTACACTCTTCTCCTCCTCCTCACTGTGGGTTGGTCATCAGCTTTCACATCCTCACCACCCTCAGTCTCTTCCACATATTGATGTATGAGAGCAACAGCAGCCCCTAACATTTTGTTAGTTTTGTCAGGTAAAATTTCCCCGTCTGTGTACACCGGTGGTGTAGAGTTTGTGGTAAAAACCAGAGTGAAAGGTGTTTGCATAGTTCATAGTAGTGTGCTGGGCTGGGCTGCTGCCTGTGTAATTGGCTGATTCTGATACACTTCTCCTGCCAGCTATGCTGGCTCTCCTTGATTGCCTTCCTACTGCTGTTTTCCCTTCCCATTGCCTTCTCGTTTAAGCCCTGATGTGTGTCGCGCATACCCAGTACTCAGATGTGAACAGAGCTGCTATTTCCAGTGCTTTTTTTTGTTTGTTTAAAACCCAGTGCACGGCGTGCACGCCCATTTAGGCAATCTAAACACTGCTGGGCAGCCTCAGACACACCCCCTTCCTTAGCTGTACTTAGCTAAGGGCAAACACGGGCCACAGAGCTCCAATAAGCTGACATCATGCATGACTCTCCCTCTTATGAGGTCATTTACCTCTTACACTTATACCATGGTGTTGCTGCACATACACAGTTGGGTGCAAGCTAATGCTGAGAGGAATTCTGTGATTCAGTATCAGTCCTCTCATTTGCATAAAACAGAATGCTACCTCCTAGTTACCACATTCACACTGAGCCTTCCCCCTTAGCAACCACTATTCCCTGGTATTGTTGTCTTATGCATGCCATTGACTATCATGGCAAAATTCTGATTTGGGTTTAAAAGCTTATTTCCAACTTTTTTTCATATTTTTGGGCTGATCCCATTTGCACACCACTGCCCTATGCTTAAACGGCCGAAATCGGCCAAAAAAAAAAGAAAAAAATTATTTTTTATAATTTTGCAACTATTTCCCATGCCAATGTTCATAGCAGTGGTGTCCTTGCAAGAATAGTGTAGGAGCACTCGTGCACATCCTGGGAGCTCGTTCCTGGATCGCTCATCGGTTATATGTTCATGTGATCAGTGTAACCATTGTAATCAGGGAGGGGTTGGGAGGATGGCCTAATGCTTTACAAACACAAGGTGCAGGGTTTGAGTCTCACAAGGGATAATTGGCTAGTCTTAAAATGGATTGCAAGGGCAGTTAGCTTAGTAATAATCTATGAATCTATAACAAGATCCTTGCAGCTGTGTTTACAGCGTGTTTGAAGGGAACATTAGCAAAGAGAGAAAAATCAATTTTATGGTAATTTAATTTCATGTCAAAATCTTGTAATTATTCTTTTTATGACAAAATGACCTACAAGTCAAGAAACTATATTTTGTACAAGTGCTGAATTATATAATGAATGTTTCACAAAGGGCTTCTTTGATCACTGGAACAATTAACACGGGAGCGCAATCTGCAATATGCAAGTAGTATTGGTTGTGGCAGGTATCTCAGCTATTGAGTCACAGTTATTTAGTGCCATAGTGGCTGCATAAATAACTGATAATAAAAATTAATGGCTTGGTTAGACTTATGCAAGGTCGCTAAAATGTTAAACTCTGTAAAATGTAGATTTTAGCTGGCTGTAGGTAATGGACTGTGTGGTCAGAGGAATGGCCGGGGGTGGGCTCATGCTTCTACTTGCATACTGTTTGGCGAATTTAACAAGGTAGAGGATTTAATAATGACACCTTCTACTGGTTTGGGGTAGACTGGGATGTTTCTATAGTAAATGTTCTGTCCTGGTAACATTTCCTACACTGTTAGTAGGTTGGGTTTGTATACTCCATGGTAATTCTCATCATGGCAGTGCACATTGCCTGGTAATTAAGGAATGGTGTTATTATATCCTGAGTTACTTCAGATATGTTGAAGAGCTATTGGGATACTTATATGGGAATAACTGTTTTGGTATAGTGCCAGGCTAGCATTGTGTAGATAGGGAGGACCTGTGGGGGGGGGGGGGTCAGGGAGGTGAGAGGTCTGACCTGCTCATGTGTGGACACTTAGGCCCCTGTCCAGATGCCTTGATGCAGTTAGACATCTGCGAGTATAAAAAAAAAAAAAAAAAAAAATAGTAGTGAAGGGAGCAGTGCGTAACTAGTGTGTGGCAGATAACTGGGGACCCAGTTAGATTTGATGTCATGTATTGTGTTGGACGGAAAGAAAGGTGGAGTTGTAGGATGGGTGCTTGCTCTGTGGTCATAGAAGGGTGGACCTTGCTTGTGGAAAGCAGGTGTTTTTGTTACTGGAGTCCCTGGATGGCAGTGAGGTTGGTTTGGGTACAGATTATGGTAGTTTGGCTGGCGGTTTCCATTCGAAGGGGGTCACAGGTGGTAAGTCAAAACTTTCATCTGTACAGGTTTTCAGAGACTGTCCAGATTTTGCCTCATATGGGGGGGGGGGGGGGCTGGTCTATCTTTCCATAACATTGTGGTTTTCTAGTAATTTATTGAAGAATTGTATCAGAAATGACAGACATTTGAGTTGCAGACTTCATACCCTTCAGAACATTCATGCTAATTAGCCCCTTCGGGGGGTTCCATTCAGTACTCAAGCATATTTTGAACATGGAAATATAACAGACAATCACTTTCCAATTGCCCAACACCATTTTGCCCCTTTTCTTGAAACCTAGGTTATCTGGCAGTATACTGGACAAGCTGCTAATTTTAAGCTGGCTAACGGCGAGGTAGATTAAGAATTGGCCCTGTTATGGTTCTTTGGCCTACTTTGTCTTCATAGGTTTGATAATAGCAGGATTTAGGAGTTGTCCATTTTGCAGTGCTGTACAGCAGTGTGTGGTTCGGCAGCCTGGCAGGTAGCAAGGGTCCACAGTGCTTAGTGGTAACATATTTGAGTTGGGAGCTCACTTTACTTACTGTGTGTTAATTGGAGTTAGGTAAATGCAAGGATTCAGTTATTGCTGCTTGTGGCATAACACCATCCTGTAGTGTGTTTTCTGTGGCTGGCTGGGTCAAGATTTGTTTTGGGGATACGGTGGTGCCAGGTGTTTGAGGATAAAGGAGGTGGGTTACTGTAGCTGCTGTGTGGTTACTAAAACAGGTAGACCCTTGGCTGTGTCTATTGTTGTCATTAGAAAGTTTTGGTCTGTGTGTGTAGAGGATTTATAGCTTTCTTTTCTTTTGCAGATGTCTGAGCGCATAATGGTCATCAGTTGGTGGTCTGAAGGATGTGGATTTGAAAGGTAATGGATTCCGCTGGGGAGGATGACCCAGTTGACAGAGTGGAACACAATGAGTTCACAGGTAATTTTAATTTTGGTGCTCATTACCAGATGTGGGAGTTGGTGCAGTTTGAAGTACTGTGGGGACAAATGAGTAAGTCTGTTGGAGGCAGGGAAAAGCTAGGTTGGGGATTGGTTATGGGGAGTCCAGAGTCTCCTCATGAGGGGTGGAGTCGCAGCAATCATAGGAACTTACTAGGGTAATGGCTCGAGGGCTGTTACAAGTATTGTGACGTTAGGTATGCTGTTCATGTTTGCCAAGGTGGATCAGTGGCATTATGGTTAAAGGCTAGCTGCAGGAGTTTGAGCTACTTTTATAAGTTAAGCATATGGTAGGGTATTGTTAGATTGCTTTATTGTGTATTATAGCAGTCTATGGGTGTAATTTTGGTAGGTTAATGGTTATAGGGTCCTTAGAACTGGTTATCTTTCACTATCTTAGTTAGGGTTATTATGCACTTTTATTGAAGGTAAGGTATTCTGCTGTGTGAGGTAGGGTTGATGGGTGGTAAACAGTAAGGTAACATGTTTTACTTTATTTTGTACTCATTAAGGCATTTCAAGGTTTATGCAGCTGGGTAGTGTAGACACAAGGGGGGATAAGGTATGTTGGGGGCAAGTTATAACAGGATTTGATATTGTTTAAGGGAGTTTTGGGTTCTTACTGGTGGGGGAAGAGTGCCACCAATTTCAGTATCGGGGGTGGTTACTAGGCTAATGGCTGTAAGGTTTTAATAAACTAGCCAGGTGCAGGTAGGTAAGATTCCAGAATCCAGAGTTAAGCGTATTTTGCCTTATTTAAGAGGGACATGGGTGGATGTTGCTCTTGTCCAAAGGGGGAAATAGGGGAACCATGGGGGGGTGGGATTTGCAACTCGGGTTTTTATAATCGGCTGTATTATCATGACAATGGATGGTTTTCATTTTCTTTGTCCTATTTATTAACAATTTTGTTGAGATCTCATAGGTTGGTTAAGAGTGATAATTTTAGTTATAGAATTGCTCTTTTTAGTGCAATATTTGTTTTATTTGGCATGGGTTTTACTTGTATCATTAATATGTGAACTGGCAAGAAAGTTTATGGGGAACCTTAAGACATATTAAGATTCATTGGTGTTTACGTGGTGGGCTGAAGGAATGTGGATTCGACAGGTGAGAGAGGAGGCTAAGTAATGCGTTGGCTGTTGAAGTAGTATGAAAGGAGGTCACGGTGTTCCAGTAGTCCAGCTGAATATGGAGTTTGTTTGTTGTGGTTTTCCTTCCCTGCAGTCACAAGGTAATGGCTTGTTTTGTTTGATTTTGTGCAGGTAGCATCAGGATTGAATTTCATGCTGTATTGCTGGTAGCTGGGGTTTTCCTGGGAATAGGCTTGGTAGTGTTACAGCCAGCTGGGGTAGGGGTTAGTGGGTATATATTGAGTAATTTGGTTCAGTCTTGTGAGCTAGGTGAGGTGTTTTTGTGTAGCAGGACTTAGCTTTGAGTTACCTCAGTTTCAGGGGAGATAGGGTTGCGTTATTTTATTACACACTGGATAGTGTTGCTATGTCACTGAGCTTGTTTGACCTGGTGGCATTGGGCATTTTCAAGTTTTGGTGGTATATTGTTTGGTTGGTTTTGCCTGGCTTGATTTATTGCTGGTGGTGCATTTGGGGTCATACTGCTAAAGTCATGATGGTTGTTTAATTATCTTATTGTTTATAATGGGTAGTTGGTATGGCAA
This sequence comes from Protopterus annectens, assembly GCF_019279795.1. Taxonomy (NCBI): domain Eukaryota; kingdom Metazoa; phylum Chordata; order Ceratodontiformes; family Protopteridae; genus Protopterus; species Protopterus annectens. Next base: position 27,196,701 of record NC_056746.1, read on the forward strand.
GTCTGCTATTAAACAGAATTTGGAAAGAGATTTCATGTTGTTATACATGTCATTGGGCCAATATAATGGGGTTGCAATGTGGCATGAGAGTATGCAATTGCCTCTACATGGATTCAGTGCCAGTAGGTTTAGTATTCCTGGTCCAATGGCTGGTAATGCCCTGGTAATCATTGCGAGGTTCCCATTGGTTGTAAGGTAGGGTTTATTTAGATCAATTGCATTAGTCATGCTAGGCTATGAGGTTATGGTTTGCTACCTTAGCACAGGTGAGGGGTCAGTGTTTTGTTTTCTGTTGTTTAGGTAGTGGGTGATTTCTTTATTTATGTGATAGGGTTAGAAGGTGATGATGGTGGTCCAGCTGGGGTTAGAGAGGAAGGGGTACACTGAATGATGTTTGGCCTTATGCCCTAATAGTGGCTAGGTGATGGAAGTTTTGATGGAGAGAGGGGGAACAGCCTGATCAGGCTGGTGGGCGGAGAAGAGGGGCAGGCTTGCCCTCTTCTGTTTCCCCTCTGGTGTTGGATGTACAATTCAATAAGTTGGGAAGGAAAGTGAGCGGTTGCTCTGTTTGATAAGTTAATAAGCAAGCTGAGCTGCTTATTTGGATGGTGGAGTAATTCAATAAATTGAAGGATAGTGGGGTAACGCTGCCTTGTTAGTGCAAAGATAAGTGAGCAAGTGGGGGACGCTGCTTATCAAGGGTGAGTAGTTACACTGCCCTTATGGTTATTTTATGTTTCCTTTCATGGATGCTATTATTATCTGTACCATGTTTTTAGTTGAAATTTATAATTATTGGTTAACAATCATGTTTATGGAGGTTTAATAAAGGTCGTCAAATGTCATTCGGTGTTGTGTGTTTATTAAAGTGGAACAGGACAAATGAGGTTTGGAACAGACCATTTTGTCCTGGGACATCTTCAAGTGGGGCTAGATACATAGGTTAGCAGGAATTAAGAGAATAAGGGGAGGATAGGGTTAATTAGGATAGAGGGATGTTTTAGGAGGAAATGAGGTAAGGGTAGGGAGGGGCTTAGAGGGTTTTGTCAAGTGTAACTGAGGTAGGAGTCACATTTTTGGCGTGAACTTGCTACCCTCCCTCCCCCTTTTTATTAGTGGGTTTGTGGTTATTTCAGTTTGGGAAGGTGAAAGGTAGAGAAGAGGGGCAGGCTTGCCCTCTTCTGTCCCCCCTCTGGTGTTGGATGTGCATTTCAAAAAGTTGGAAAGGGAAGTGAGCGGTTCCTCTGTTGGATAAGTTAATAAGCAAGCTCTGCTGCTTATTTGGATGGTGGAGTAATTCAATAAATTGATGGAGAGCAGGGTAATGCTCCCTTGTTAGTGCAAAGATAAGTGAGCAAGTGGAGGATGCTGCTTATCAAGGGTGAGTAGTTACACTGCCCTTATGGTTATTTTATGTTTCCTTTCATGGATGCTATTATTATCTGTGCCATGTTTTTAGTTGAAATTTATAATTATTGGTTAACAATCATGTTTATGGAAGTTTAATAATGGTTGTCAAATGGCATTTGGTGTTGTGTGTTTATTGATGTGGAACAGGCCAATGTGTAGTTTTTCAAATTTTGTGCTTGAATGTTATGACTTCATTATGTCTGTTAAGTTCTCATTCTGGCAAACTAATGTGTTGTTTTCATATTTGTGCTTGAATTACTTCATTATGCCTGCCTAGTTTTTCATTCTGTGAACCCTTTGTAACTGGTCCTATTCTCTCTGGCCTCAACTGAAAATGGGTACCTCATGACCCCATTTGACTTTCCCAGTAAACAAATGCCATGATAGGTGTGGGCATAGCAATTTAGATTAAGGCAAGGGGCTTTCTTTAACTCCATTTGTTACCTCTTATTCAGATAATAGAAATTTGGTGGGATTTTGAGAAAATATTGGAAAATATTTGACACCTTGATAATACCCCTAGACATTTTTGGCATAGGTCCATTGATTATATATAGCAGAAAACCCAATATTAAAAATATTATGAAAGACCCATTATGGTTAAAACCAACAGTTCACAGGTCAGTAGGAGATGTGGAAACTGCTGTCAGTGTTGATATATTAATATTTACTGCAAAGGAGAGATGTATAATGATATAACAAGGTGGATAAAATCTCGAAAGTACAATTGTTCAACTTTGGCTGTGGTATACATGTCAGTATGCACCACATGCCCTTTTTTTACATAGGTAAACCAGAAAATCTCCTACATAAAAGATTTTATCAGCATTATTATTAGATTAGTAGGTAGAGCTTTAAAAAGTCACTCACAAAACATTGTATTGAATGTCAAAATTTGATTGTTTTTTGTTTTTCATTTTGGAAAACGTGGATATCCAGGACTGGGTGGGGATTGGAAAATGTATTTTGACCATAGAGAAACAATGTGGCAGCTTAGGACAAATGGTCCTACCTCACTAGGAATCAACAATTAAATTAGTATTTCGTATACACTTACAATTAGAGCAAACAGGATTTAGGTAATTTGGTATGCAGTTTTATTATTTCATACCTTAGTGTTTATTCATTTTTTATTTAATTTGTTGTTTTTGTTGTTTCTTTTTCATATTGACTTGTTTGTTTTGTTTTCATATCGTAATTTAAGGAGTTTTTTTTTTATTTGTTCTTGTCATATCACTTGATGTAATTGTAAGTCTTTATATAAAGATAATGAAATTGAGTGCCAATACTTAGTGGGATGAAAGCTCTTAACCTTTTTTCAATAAACAATAGTTTTTTTTTTTTCACCATCATTGCAACTTTGGTTTGTGTGGATTTCGGGTGTTTATTCTGTTTTTTTTTTTTTGACATTCTGAACTTGATGAACTCTGTATGAACTTCCTGTCTGAAATTGAATAAATGACCAAAATACTTCTACTGGTGGTCTTCAGGAGTTTTGTTACCTGATTTAAACAGAGTGGTGCACCAGATCGAAAGCTGCAGGGAGGTCAAAAAGGATCAGGACATTGTCAAGCTTTTGTTCAAGGGCTCTGAGGATGTCGTCCACTGCTCTTAAAGGGGGCATGTTAATGTTGTCATACTGCATAAATACAGATCAAAGATTATTTTTCCTTGTCATGCTTCAGAGGTAGAGGTAGTGTGGAATAGATAGGATTTCCTAGTGATGGTGGTGATAGTGTTATGTGGATAAAGGTGACTCCCATAACCATCTGACACCTGTGCGGATAAGTTAAACCCATTAAAAACACACCTTTGAAAACTCTGAGTAACATTAAGGAAGAAAGTACTTTTTTGGGGTCTACTTCTCATGTAAGGGAATTTACCCCATTCCCACGTTTATGTTATATAGATATATAGATGGAAAGAGAGAGGAAGAGAGACAGACTAATTATATGGTTTGCACAACTATGGGAAAAGGAGAAAAAAGCTGTGATCTCAGAGTACATCTGAACAATATAAGACTAGTCTGGGACTTGCATATCTGGAGAGCTGGAATCAAGGTCACAGAAAGGTCGGGCTTCTGGTAAAATCTATCTGTTATGTTTGCTCAGTGGCACAAAGCAGTGGTGTCTAGGCTAGGACCCTGGTGACATAAGTTCACGCATCAGCCCCAACAAGCATGGGAAAGAGGAGAGTTGGGACTGAGTAGATAACATCAACCCTTTTTCCTCAGGGAAGCAGTAACACACATAAACGTATGCTATGATGCACTACATACACTGCTCCATGTGTACAGTAGTTGTCTGCCACTTCCAACCTCTGGGTCACCTGCATAAAAAAAAAATGCTCAAAACCACTTTGTATTGTTTTCTTTCTACCCTCTGAGATATTCAGTTGGAGAAAGGTCTGAGTCTGAGAGTCAGCAGCGGAGGAGGGAAACAAATAATTATATATCCTTCTCTTTATCTTACATACATATGACAGCAATATGTGATAGTATTCATATTAAATATACACTTATTATTCATCAATTCAGCTAGACAAATTAGGCTGTGTAGCCAGTCATGTTTGAGTTTAGGCATAAATATTGAAACATCTACATAGCAGGGCAAACTATACTATGTGCATGTGTGTGTGTGTGTGTGTGTGTGTGTATATATATATATATATATATATATATATATATATATATATATATATATATATATATATATATATATATATATATATATATATATATATATATATATATATATTTGTCTCTTTGGGGGTTATATTATCTGTTGGTCCATCAAGTCTATGTCTAGCAGTAGTCCATTTTATCAAAACTGGTTTTCCATAAGGGGTGTGTGTGTGTCTGTCTGTCTGAAGTGCTGGTTATCATTTGCCAGAAAACTACTTCATAGGACATTATATACAGAGAATAAGTTGATTAATTATAAATGAAATAAGTGTTTATTTTGTCACACATATTTATTCAGAAATAAGAGTGGTGGGAGCAGACAGAGGAGAAATGGGTAGTGAAGTGAGGGACATTGGCCCGGGAAGCTCTTAATATACTGAGGGATTTTTGGCTTTTCCTTCAGTTAAGGTAAATATCATGCAAGATTTGTAAACATATTTATATCTAAATATTTCAGATTTGAAGTGTAGAAAAAAAATGCTTGTAAATTTGTTTTGCCCTCTAAATTTTTGAAGCATTGATATCAGATCATGTTGTAATAATACTTATGTTGAAATATTTTACCTATTTGGGGATGTGGAATGAATATGTGCAAGTCTGTTCTTCCATATAAATTTTAATGAGACATCGAAGACATTATCAGTTACTGGAGCACCTTTCATTTTACAGGCATGAAGAAGGATTTTATATTTCTGTTTCTGTTGCATAAGTTTTTTTTTTCTGAAAGTTTTGATACAGCTCTAACATCTTAGTATCAAAGACATTATTCTGACTTTAAAAGCCAGTAAACTTCATAACAGTTATGAAAAACTTGTGCAGAAAAGGGTTGCCACTTTTGGAGTAAGTTTTTTCCTGCAGCTGTAATAATCTCAGAGCTGGAACTAGCTACTGAATGTCTCTATTATTTATGGCAAGGTGTGGGTGTTTATTTCCTGCAGCTGTAGGGATGCACTTTTTTATTTCTCTTACAGAACCAGGTGTTACCTCTTATGTTGCTACAGAAAACTGACAGCACAATTCTCTGAAGCTGCTAAGATTTTGATCTATAACTAGAGATGTTGATTTTCACCTTTTTCAGTGATGTGTTGTGAGTAAAATACTGGGTCATCAACTGGCATTTTGTACATGAACCTTTTATAGGTTAACGTTTTCATGTATAAGCTTCCTTTCTAATTGTTTCCCTTAATAGTTGCTTTTATAATACTGTCATAACCTTTCATAACCAACAGTGTATGTATCTTGGCTTTTTCAAATCTTTTGTTTTGCTTACCTGTACTGGTAATCAAAAACATGTCAGACTTACTGATGTATCTTTTCAAACTACAATGCTTCAGTTTAAAGCACATCTGATGAAATGAATCAAAGTCTTTTTTTTGCAGATTTATATTACAAGATACCAGAGCTATGAAAGGTCCCTGGCCCTTGCTGTAGAAGAATAGGATTCTACAGAAATGTCCCTGTTTTAGCATCAGCAAACTAGGCTGCTTGTCAGCGTGGGATAAGAAAAGTTGTCATGAATTACTGGGCCTAATTGCTGTTTTTACTTTCAGAAGCACTAATGCGCAAAATAAAATTTGAATCCTGCAACTCAGATACAAGAGTTACATTTTCAGATTTTAATGAATAATTTAATGTAGCTGCAAGAGATAAAAATCATACACTCAGTCACATATTAAGTTGGTTACTGGTTTTCAGAATTACAGAATTCCATGAAAGTGTAGTTGTTATGCTTAGAGATGATTTGAGTGACTTTGTGATTTATAAAAGTTTACGAACATTTTATTCTTCATAATTTTAGGTAATGAAATGCTCTTTAAGGTACTGCACTTATTACTTTCTGGTATTGTGACACACTGAAACTACAATGCTTTGCAACAGGCTAAGATCTGTTTTTTTTTTCTTTTCTAACTGTCTCAAACAACTGTTGAAAACTCTCACTAGACAAAATACACAAACAAGCAATCTGGTAATAGCAAATCTAAAACATAGAGGTCATCATTCTGAGATCCAGCTTAATTTTTAAGTGATCCCTACCATGTGATATCCTCCTGGCCATTCAAGATTAGAAAAAGACCCCCAGAGATAACCATAGGGAGAACATTTCCACAAAAGAAGCTCCCTGATTTAATCACATGTTCATTTGTATTGACTGGTCAGCTCTTTATTCCCAAACAAACCCTAAAACAGATCTATCCTGTTTTATAATTACTGTTATCAACATTCAGTACCTCCTTTTCCTACCCACTAAAATGAGGGTCAGAGCATCTAACTGATGATATCAATAAATAAATTAATTAATTAATGAATAAAGCAGTGGTACAAAACCTGGAATGTTTGGAAAATGCAATCTAATAATACCACTCTTCACCAAATATATTAATGGCTGCCTAAGTCGAACAGAATGGCCAGGGATAGTGCCAAAGCACTGCACATAAGGCAATAACTATTAAAATACACCTCTCAGCCAAAATTATTCTGAAGAAAACTAAGGCACATCACAAGTCACATTACAGACTCTTTAACCACTTCTAACCACAATCCTTTTGATACTATGATTAAACTTCATCAAAAATGATATGCACTTCCGCATCTCTAAGAAAAATTACTAACAACTTATCCCATTCTTCACATAACTCACAATATTATATTGCTGATTCTATGCAGAGTTATGTATACCCCCTTGCCTCCTACACCACCACCTTTATTTTATTATTTTATTTTTTGTAGAAATCTATGTTAAACAATCCAAATCCCACCTACTAATATTGGATTTTTCAGGTGCCAGTTTAACAAACTCCACCATACCTTCCTTAAATTAGCAGCTGAAAAATCACAAATCCCCTCACCCATATTTTAATCTATATTTAATTTAGGGAAATTCCTTTTGTATTCAACCATTCAGTTGCCATTCCATTGCCAAAAGTCTCATCTCCTTCTGAACACAAGGACTACTGACCAATATTAAATGTGTGCCCAATTTCAAAAGTGTTTGAAGTCTTATTTCATAAATTGCAAAATTGTCCGATAAACTGTCATCTACATTGTTTTGCACTCTCTTGTTTTTGGCAACATGACTTCAGATCTCTTACAGTACAATGATGCCACTAAAACAGGCAAGAACTTGACTTATACAAGTTTGCAAGAAGGACTTTTAACTTCTGGCACAGGCACTCACACACACACACACACACACACACACACACACACACACACACACATATATATATATATATATATATATATATATATATATATATATGGTTCCCATTCAGAAGCCTGAAACATCATAAGCCTGAAAATCAAAATCCTGAAACCAAAAGCCTGAAAATTCAGAATCCTGAAAACTCAAAATCCTGAAAGCCCAAAACCCTGAAAGACCAAAATCCTGAAACTCAAAATCCTGAAAACACAAAATAGACATACTGATGTCATTGTGGCTTTGCTATTGTTAGCCCTGTGGTGTTAGGTCATGCGTTGGGGTCAGGTAAGTGTGCGGTTGGTTTTATTTTAGGGTTAGGCGGTTTAAGTGAGTTAGGGTTAGGGCGCAGGTTAGGCATGTATGCAATAGTGACAAATATTGGGGTTAGGGGCGGTTTAAGTGAGTTAGGGTTAGGGCGCGGGTCAGGTGAGTGTGCGATAGTGACGGACCTTAGGGTTAGGGTTAGGGTCAGGGTCAGTTGGTAGATATTAGTGTCTTTATAGTGACATATTAGCATTATTTGTGTTTTCAGGATTTTGAGTTTCAGGATTTTGGTCTTTCAGTATTTTGGACTTTCAGGATTTTGAGTTTTCAGGATTCTGAATTTTCAGGCTTTTGGTTTCAGGATTTTGATTTTCAGGTTTATGATGTTTCAGGCTTCTGAATGGGAACCATATATATATATATATATACATATACATACACACATATGGGTCTACTATATATATATATATATATATATATATATACACACACACACACACACACACACACACACACACACACACACACACACACACACACACACACATATGGGTCTACTTTGTTTCATTAAAAGGTCATTTCACTGAATTTGAATTCACCCTGACCAAATTGCTGAAAGCTCAAATTACTGAAAACTCATTTCACTGAATTGAAGTACCTGCACTGTGTACAGTACTGTAAGACAAGTAAAAGGTATATGTCCTTTTCACCACTGTAGTGCGATCCTGGAGTTACTATGTTAGGGGGTGTGTAGCCCCTCACTTAGTTTGGGTTTATACTGTCTTCTGGAAAGAGCTAGTCATTGGTGTTGAAAGTATGCATGTCTATGGTTTAAAATGTATTGTTTTGAAGCTTTCAGTGAAATATAATATAAAACCAAATTAGGTGAGGGGCTACACCTCCACCCCCTAATATGGGGGCCTGTACCCCCCACTACCCACCCCAACTGTATATACTAGCTCCAAGATTGCACTATAGTAGGAAAAAGGGCATATACCTTTTACTTGCCTTACAGTACTTTACACAGTGCCAGTACTTCACTTCAGTGAAATAAGATTCAGTGAAATGAGTTTTCAGTAATTTGAGGTTTCAGCAATTTGGTCAAGGTGAATTCAAATTCAGTTAAATGAGCTTTCAATGAAACAAAGTAGACCCATATATATATATATATATATATATATATATATATATATATATATATATATACATATATATATATATATATATATATATGGGCCCTATTTGCATTGTAGAAAGTATGCATCATCGAACTGTACTTTATCAAACACACTTTAGCGAAAGTGCATTTTGTCAAAAATGCACTTTCGCTAAAGAAAAAAAAACATGCAGTTTGCATGTACCGTTAGTTGTACATCAACGTATACTGTTGATGTACAACTAAGGAAACTCCTGTTGAGATTGTGGTACAGTGGGGATAGGGGCCATAGCCACCCACATGGGGAGTGGAGGGGGGATTGTCCCCTTGCATAATACTGTTTAGTTTGCTATTTTTTCAGCGAAAGTGCATTTCCGATATAATGCACTTTCACGGAAGGGTATTATTGGAACCACTGTTTGATGAACCGTATTTTTGATAATACAACGTAGACCCATAAATTTAAATATATATATATATATATATATATATATATATATATATATATATATTTATATACACACATACACATAAACATATATAAAACCCTACAGCATCTATTACTACAAAACTGTACAAATTGTAATTTGCAGAATACACAGTAATGTTCTGTGACTACCTAAAAGAACCTTTCAAATTTATTACAACATTTCATTTTCTGATATGGGAATATTCACCTGTATGTACCACACTGTTCAGTAATTAGGTCCACCAATAGATTTCATCAGTGACACAACACTGCTCAGTAATTAGGTCTACCACTAGTTTTCATCAATAGCCTTACCTTAGGCATGCTTAAAGTAAACCTTATAATGTATGCAAATAGCATTCTCATGACAGAATGGAGCAAAACCTATTAGAACCTTCAAACTTGTCTTGAAGTTAACTTAACAGAGTTTTCTAAAACTATTATAAATTTCAAAGAAAACTAATATCACTCTGCTGCTACTCTTCAAAACTTGCCTGCTGTCCACAAGTTATACTCAAAGGCTTTAAAGGGAATAGCATCCCTAACACAGCAGTGCAAAGGTATCTACACGTGATCCCTTGTGTAGATTTACACTGCATAGTAATGCAATGTCAAGACCCACCTCAAATTCTGCTATCAGATTTTTCTTTTACTCTCATCCAGTGCAGTGCACAAAATTATCTTAAGTTTCAAGCTTGAACAGAGTTTGTCCTTGTTAAACACTCCTACCACAACACTAATAAATTACAAACTGCAGAAAACAAAATGAATCATTTTGTTCTACTAGAAGATATGAGTATGCATCCCTCCAACCTCCACAAAAACCTCAGCTGGCTACCCATTACACAAAGAGACACAATGCTCTCTGCAACCTTTTTATTCTGAATTTTCACCCTGGTTACTGCCTACACTTTCAGAAGTAATGAAGTCCAAAATAAAATTTCAATCCTGTAACTCAGATCTGAAAGCTACATTTTCAGATCTGAATGAATAATTTAATGCAGCTGCAACAGAAAAAAATATATACACATATATATTACTTTCAAGTACTGTGATAAGCTGAAACTACAATGTTCTGCAACAGGACACAATTTGTTTTCCCAACAGCCTGAAATAACTGGACAAAAACTCTGACTAGACCAAATACACAAACAGGCAATATGGTAACAGTAAATCTAATGTCATCAGACTGAGACAGCCTAATTTCTAAAGTGATCACTACCATGTAATATCTTCCTGGTCAATGAAGGCTGAGAAAGGACTCCCAGTAATAATCAAGAGAGAATTATTTTCAACAGAGAACAAACCTTCTCAATAAGGAACAGCAAGCACAATTTTCCAGCCATGGCTAGTCTTAAATTTAAAACTTCAGTATGGGAAAGAGCTTACTAAAGAATAGACCCATCAATATGCAATAATCTTCAAACAAATGATGTCAAAAGCAATCTAGCACTAAATCTATTCAAAATGCTCTTGAAGAAATGGCTAGATAAAGAGGGTGATTGTACCTGTTTTCATGACACACTGGCTAAATGTAGTACCCCCTTTATGTCAATATCAACTTTTATCTGTTACAAAACAACAGTTAATGATGCTCATCTTAATATTAATAGTTCAAAGCGTTCAATTGCATGTTTGTCAAAAGTTATGTTTTAGTGCAAAGAACATGGATGTACTTGCAACTCAACTGTATAATTTTCTAAAATATATGTAGTATATTTATGTTGTATATTGTACACACACACGCACATGCACATGCACACACACATATTTTACTGTTCTTCAATGCTCAGATAGTAACTAAAGAAGGACCAGCTCACTTACTCAGTTAACAAACTGGAAAAAAAATATATATATATATATATATATATATATATATATATATATATATATAAAACATAAATGCACAAACTATATATCTATATATATTTATCTCTCTCTCTCTCTCTCTCTCTCTATATATATATATATATATATATATATATATGTATACATACATATATGTCAACATCTGTTGACAGGTATACATGCAAGACCGCACAATTCTCAAGGTCAGAAAATATACCCACCCCCCCGACATTGTGTGATCTCATAGTTAGCATATATAATTAGCAGAGTGTGTGTGGGGCTGTGGTACAGGGGTGTCCCACCCCCACAAAAATTAATGTTTCCATGAGCTGAGACTGTTGCTCAGCGCATTCTTTCAAGCATGTTGCTGTTCATGCTGACAACCTTTTGTCTTTTGTGGTCAATGTTTTGACTGTCTATGTAAGTCAGTAGGCTGACACACACACACACACACACACACACACACACACACACACACACACACACACCAATTTATGCATGCATATCTTTCTCACTTTGTCGGTCTCTCTCTTTGGGTCTACTTCAAAACATTGAAATGTCATAACACTGAAATTCAAAACACTGAGACCATAACATCGAAAACCCCGGCTTTCAGGGACCTGCATTGAGTGCTTGCAGTCACTGCGCATGCCAGGATTATGATTTCCAGTTTGCAGAATTATGTGTGATAGGCCTGAGGGTGTTGGGTGTAGTGGGACCTCTCAAGCTAGTGGGCGTTTGTCATCCTGATTTTCTCAGAATGTATAGGTTGTGCCTCGTCTATTTATCAGAAGCTGGTGGTTTTCTGGTGTTACCGGTGATCGGAGGATAGGAATCACTTTTCAATTTTATACAGGCAAGCCTGATTGCAGTGCATTTGAAGGGACCTAATTATACAAAAAAAAGGGGAAAATGTATGTCAACTCAGCCCCTTTTGTGCTGATACCTTTTTAGGCTGATCGGAGCGATGTTTGGGAGCTGTCTTTTCATGTGGATGGGCGTTTGCTTGGAGCAGAGATTTTGTCTGCTGTCCAGGTTTCCAGCACAGAGAGGTTGGGAGGTTGTATTCCTACTCGTTTGCAGTTGCCTTTCTGTCGGTACAGATTTAGGTTGGGTGGTCAGTGTAGGTCCCTCTGGTTGGGGTCTATGGTGTTTGGGGTTCATTGGGGCAGTGTCTTGGGTGAGGTTTGGCCTTTTTTTCAGCTACTGTTTTGCCCTCATTGAACTTGTGTGTCTGAGCTTCCAGGCATGTGGGAGTATTAGTGCATCTGTTTTCTGCTCGATGGGCAGAAAAAAAATAAATAAATAATAGGAAGAAAAAGAGGGCCATTTTTTCCAGTGTCTCGTGGAGGTTAGATTTGGCAGCATACCTCGTAACTGGACAGATTTTTTACTCAATGCCCAGACTTTTGCCTCATTTGGATCCGTTTCTCATAAAATTGTGAACATGAGACAGTGTGGATAGTGCCAAAGGCTTGACTGGGAATGGGAAGGTGTGCTATGCTGTTGCTTGAAGTAATGATGACAGAAGTGGCTTTGGGTGACAGGATGGAGTGCCTGTTTGTTCTTGGTGTGCTTCTGTTGTCATTTCTTGTGAAATTATGGAATGAAGTCAGAAAATGACAGATGTTGAGCTTCAGAATTCATACCCTTTAAAAAAAAATAAATAAAATAAAATGGTACTTGCAGTTGCATGCTTGCCTTCATCTTGGGATGGTAAAGGGGACAACGGATGTCCTTCATATCACCTAGGGAGTTGTGTGCAGCTTATGTCATGAGGTATGCATGATTGCTTACGGAACATGCTGGATTGCCTGTTTAGTAGGAACAAGAAGTTGTCTGTATATTTCTGTCAAGATCTATTAGAGGGCAGTATGCAGTTCAAACATAGATTAACTCTGCAGTTCAAACATAGATTAACTCTGCAGTTCAGACATAGATTAACTCGCTGTATACCATTTTACCAACACTAGTTATTGTGTTAATGACTTATCTGTCAGTGTTTTCTACTAGGGTTCTGGGATGGGAGTGTAGGAAAATGTAGAGGCAGAATTCTACTTTTACTCTTAATAATGTCGATACTGGCAGTTTACTTGAGAGCGTTACTCATAATCACTGGGGGCAGAATCATTGAAATTCTGACTTCTGGTGATCCCCGCTTCTTAGAAGTGGTATAACCCTGCAAAAATATTTTTGTGGGCTTTAGCTCCTGATGTAATGCTGTAGTCGGCGCATGCCTCATGGGGATTGAGCTCTCAAAGGCATCTAAAGTAACAGATAGTTTATAGGAATGAGTGCGTTCGTCTGAGCCTTGAACGAGGGATCAGCCCCTCTATTCCAAGTGTTCAGTATGCTTTAGGTTGGCAGTTTTTTTTTCCCCATCGTACCTCTGCTCTGTTTCTTACACATTTCGGTGATTTTCTATAATTTGGTGGTACATGTGGGGGGGGGGGTACAGTGATGAATAAATTTCACTGGGAGATGACAGTTATTTGACGCTGTTTTTGCGTCCTTCAAGGTCAGTGTGAGGGCGCGGGATCTTTTCTTCCATTCAGGTAAGGTGCACTTCTCTCTGTCTGTAGAGGGGGGGGTGCAGTGCTAACTTTAACTACTAGTTGTGTGGGGGGGTTCAATCTGTAGAATGGTTGGTTGCAACAAACTCTGGTAAGTGGGCAGCTGTTTGGGCTGGTAGGAGCGGTGCATCAAATGTGTCCCTATTATCAGCCTCTCTGAATTATTCAATGGCACGTTAATTTGGTAGTGTCTCCATTCTCCTAATTTTATTCAGAGAGCTGAAGTTGGCCTAATGATGTTTCTCTGACGGTATTTCATAGGGTCCGGATCAATACTTGGGGGAGTTTTCTTTAAAAAATGTATGTTGAACACAGATCTACTACCACCAGTAATATGAGGTTCTATAACAATATAATAACAGCTATGAATGGAAAATTGTGCTGTGATGTAATTTATATAGATTTAACTTCAGCATTTGACAGGGTCAGACATGTAACACTGATCAACAATTTAGTACAACTATATATTGATACACTCTCAATGAGATGGATAGCTGCATGGCTGACAAATAGAACATGGTAGTATTCTACCGCAACTGAACAAGCAAAATCATTGTTTACAGTCAGGGTGTCCCACAGGGCACAGTCCTATGTTTTTACTTGTTTAGATGACATATTTCAGACCTAACTTTTTCATCTGAGGTGCTCTACAATTTTTTTGCAGATGGTCTGAAATTGGGTAAACTGATTCCAGGTGTTACAGATAAGGCATGTCTGCAAAATAACTTGACTAAATTGACCATTTCGGCACAGGAGGATGGTATGCTGATAAATTCATCAAAACTAAGCATAGCAGATTTGGTAGGTGTAAATTGAAAGGTGAATGTTTTGAGAATGTGGGGGTCTGAAGGGCAGTTGTGTTGCAACTTGTCTGACCAAACATGATTAGAGATGGGAATCATTTTGTTATTTTGGGGATGAGAAACTTTGTAATTTTCATGCCAGCAAGGTGCTTATTTTTTTTTTCTCTCTCTCTTTGCAGGTGGGGAAGAACAGAATGGATAGCAGTCGGTGATCTGAAGGAAGTGGTCCAGAGTCGGAAGTGCTGGTATGGGTGGCTGTCTCTACAGATAGAATGGTGCACAAGGGTGTTCAGGTTGGGGAACATGAAGTAATTAATAGTCGCTGGCCTGCTGGAAGTTGTTAAATGTAATTGATTCTGATTGGGTTGATTTTCCAGTGATTGGAGGGGTGCACAATGAGGTCACAGGGAATCTTATTTTACTCGCGGTTCTTTAAGGTTGGAGTGGGGCTCAATGAGGTCACAGGGACTCTGGTTTTACTCTCGTTTTTTTAAGGTAAGTTGTATTTGGTGCAGTTTGGATGTGTCGGCAAGTGAATTGGGTATATCTTGGGGCTGGGTTAAGCAGGGATGGGGAATTTTATGAGGCAACTGGGGTTTCTCGCTGTTGGGGTGGACGTGCAGCTATCATACATATAGGAAATTACTAGGTTAATGATTTTAGGGCTCTTAAGATGTTTATCTATCAATGTTTTATAGTTATGGTTATTGCACAATTTTATTTGTATCATAGGATATGCTGCAGGGGAGGCTGGGTTGAGGTGGGGTAAACAGCAGGGTGACATGTTTACTTTATTCTGTACTTGGGGTGGCCTTGAGGCTAATGGTTCTAAGATTTTTCATAACCTTGCCATGTTCACATAAATGAGACTTCACAATCCAGAGTGCAGTGAAGGTTGCTCTTAGTTAAGACAGACATGGGTGAATGTTGTCCTTGTCCAAAGGGCACACAGGTAGAGCTGTAAGAGGAATTTGTATTTTGTTTTTGTAATCGGCTGTATAGCAGGAGTGGGGATGGCTTAATTTTCTTTGTTTAATTGTTATTTTGTTGAGAACTCCTTCATTGTAGAAGACTGTTCATTTTAATTATTGAATAAGGCTTTTTATGCAATGTTTTATTTCACATGGGTATCTGTTGTACCATT
The DNA here is from genome assembly GCF_019279795.1 of Protopterus annectens. Taxonomy (NCBI): domain Eukaryota; kingdom Metazoa; phylum Chordata; order Ceratodontiformes; family Protopteridae; genus Protopterus; species Protopterus annectens. The sequence continues at coordinate 27,212,250 of NC_056746.1, forward strand.
ACTGTGTGAGTTGGGAGGTTATTTTATGGGGATTTTTTGTTAGGTCATTTTAATCTTCAGGGGTGTTTCTGCATCCGGTAGTGTCTGCATTTTAGACAGTTGATGAATGAGATATGCTCTTGGTGATGCATAATGGTCTTTAAGAAACGGGATTATGTGTGTGTGGAGTACTTACAATCTTTTCTTTTACAGATCACCGAGTGCAGATGAGGACATGCAATGTTGGTATTAGTGGGGGGATTGAGGAAATGTGGACTTGACAGGCAAGAAAGAGGCTGATGAAAGTTCGGCTGATGGACAGGTATGAAAGAAGGTCACGGGTTGCCAGCGGTGCAGCTGAATATGGAGTTGTTGGTTTGTTGTGTTTTTTCTTACCTGCTGTCACACAGTAATGTTTTGTTTTGGTTAGATCTTGTGTGGGGAGTACCAGGGTTGAATTTTATACTGTTTTATGGGTAGCGGGGGTCTTCTTTGGAATGGGTCAGATAGTGTTGCAGACATCTGGGGTAGGGGACTAGTGGGTTGAATTATGTAAGTTAGATCTGTAATCTAGATGGGGGGCTTGATAGGAAGATTCAGCTTTGAATTACTGCAGTTTCAGAAGAGACTGGGTTAGGTTTATTCACTGCATTCTGGACGGTAATAGAGTGTCATGGACCTTGTGTGATCTGATGGCATTGGACATTCTTTAGTTTGTTGGTATATTGTGTTTGGTTAGTTTTGCCTGGTTTGGTTTATTGTTGGTGATGCCGGCCATGATGGTGCTGTTCTGAGGTTATACTGCTACCAGCCATGATGGCAGTTTAAGTGTTTTATTGTTTATAATGGGAAGTTGGTGTGATGGTAGCATTTTATTAAATGGAATTTAGAAGAGATTTAAGAGTGGTATTACATTCATTGGACAGCAAAAAAAAAAAAATTCCATTGGGCAGTACTATTGGGTTGCAATGTGGTAGGATGATATGCTATTGCCTCGGCATGGCTTCAATGGCGGTCAGCTTAGTAGTGAGTCCAATGACTTGTAAGGCTGATGGTATTATTTGGACGCTTCCTGTGGTTGGGTGGTATGGTTTAATTACATCAAGGCAGTAGTTATGATAGGTGATGAGGTTATGGTTTGCTACCTTAGCATAGGTGAGGGATCAGTGGTTTGTTTTCAGTTGTTAGGTACTTGGCTTTTTCTGTAGTTAGGTATAGGGTTAGGAGGTAATGACTTGGATCCAGCTTAGTTAGGGAGGATGGGTACACCAAATGAGGTTTGACCTAATGCCTTACTGGTGGTTAGTTTGCTGGAAGTTTGGTCAGAGAGAGGGGAAACAGCCTGGTCAGGCTGGTGGGTGGAGAAGAGGGGCAGGCTTGCTCTTTTCTGTTCCCCCTCTGGTGTTGGATATGCAATTCAATAAGTTGGGAAGGAAAGTGAGTGGTTGCTCTGTTGGATAAGTTAATAAGCAAGCAGAGCTGCTTATTTAGATGGTTGTGTTCAATAAATTGAAGGTGAGCGGGGTAATGTTGCCTTGTTATGCAAAGATAAGTGAGCAAATGGGGGACGCTGCTTATTAAGGGTGAGTAGTGACACTGCCCTTATGGTTATTTTATGTTTTCTTTCATGGATGTTATTATCGCATGTGTCATGTTTTTGGTTGAAATTTATAATGCGCGGACAGATGATCTGCTGTGGCAACCCCTAAATGGGAAAAGCCGAAAGAAGAAGAAGAAGAAGGTTAACAATCATGTTTATGGTAGTTTAATAAAGGTTGTCAAATGTCATTCAGTGTTGTTTGTTTATTGAAGTTGACCAGGACAATCTCGAATTACATAACTGGAAAAAACACAGTGGCAATATTGAAGAAATAACTTACAATCCACATCTAGCAAGTAGCAAAGAGAACACTGGAAACAGATATATTTTATACTAAAGAATAAACAATAAAATGGACTCCAAACAATATGTAGTGCACTTGGTAATAGTGAGGAAGCAAGTATCTAGCATGTGAAAATACTATGAGCCAATAAATATATAAATATACTGCGATACTGTGCTAGATAAGATTTATCAGCTGATCATTTTTGGCACTAAATTAGTTAAATAGTTAATCAGTTTATTATTTATTGTTTAATAATTTATTAAAGTAATCGCTTTAATCAGTTATTCACTTCATTAGTTTATCAATAATCAGTTAAATCAGCTAGTCAGTTAAGTTTTTCAAATATGTTAGTGTTAATCAGTTATTCAGTGATCTAGATAAGAGTTTATCAGAAATAATACTAGTATAGCAACATATCAACTCCACACACTATCAGACTCAAGCACAACTAATCAAGCATTGTAAAGGAGTGGCAAAACTTATAACAGTATATCTTTATTAAAAATATCTATTTATAGTATAAGCCAGTGAAGCATTTGACCCAGGCTCTACAAATCCTCTAAAGCTAGCTATGAAAACAGAATTGCAGCAGACAGTAAAGACAACCACAAGGCCTTCTATAGTTATGTAAAGAATCTCCACGGCAATATCCAGATTTGCTCTGAGCTACTGCACAATGGTACTTCCTATACCGAGCAAACAGATATTGCCAATATAGAAACACAAACAAAAAAATGTTCCAAAATCACAAACTAAGAAATACTTGCTGCTGGAAGTCAAACAGTCTAAAACAAAGCCATGAAAACTTCAAGTGTTGTTCAAGAAGTGCAGTACAATCCAGTAAAAGTGTAAAACATAGGTTTAATCCAAGAAATACAGTACAATCCAGTAAGAGTATAAATGATTTTGTTTTAAACCCTTTAAAACGTCATCAGATTCAAGTTGTAACAGTTCTAGAGACATTTAAATAAACTTCACTGGTCATGTGATCCTTTTGAAATTTTAAAGCAACATTCACCTATTTTAAACATCCCTCAAAAAAAGTATGTATTGTATTAAATTCCTGCCATAGTATACATGCTGCTTTAATTGTTATGCTATTAAAATTAGTTCATGTGGTTATCATGCACAATAATCTTTATAAATAAACCATTAATAGTAATAAAAATAAAAATAGCAGCAAAATGTTATTTTTATAACAATTTCTTTCTCCCATGCTCTTAGTTTCAGGATGGGAGCAATGCAGACATGATTGTTTAGTCCTGGTTGCCTGTATGCCTCTAGCTGCAGTTGCCATTTTAATTCATGTTGCTCCAGTATTACTGTCCAATGACCCCCCACTTTTCTTTCTCCACTATTTCTAATATGCTAAATTTAAAAAGAGTGGTCAGAGTGTTCACTTAGATGCCTAAACATTGGTGGTTCTTTCTTTTTTATACGATTATGGAACTTTTGTTCTGTTTTTCCCACATAAAACTAATCACATCCCTGACATTTTGTGATGTAAATTATGCCTGTAGTGTCACAGTTGTATTTACCCTTTATGTTTAATTTTCTTCCCTTTAGGTTGATTTGAGTGCCCTCAAGTATGTGTTTGCAGTAACTGCATCTCCCACATTTTGACATCCTATTAGTTAAAGCATTTGCCACTTTCCTTTTTGCTTCAAACATGTTGTTTATGTTACTGCCTCTTCTATAAATAATAGTGGGCATTACCCCTATGTCATTGATTATGTTTGGGTGTTCTTGTAGCACCTTCCAGTTTTTGTTCAAAATCCATTTTATACTACCACTAGCTTTATTAAAGGTGGTAATAAAGGCATTGTGATATTTTTTAAATTTAGCATATTAAAAAGGGTAGAGAAAGAAAGGATCACATGATCAGTGAAGTTTATTTAAATGACTTTAGAACTGTTACAACTTGTATCTGATGACGTTTTAAAGGGCTTAAAATAAAAGCGCTTATAGGCTTATTGGATTGTACTGTATTTCTTGGATTAAACCTGTATTTTACACTTTTACTGGATTATACTGTACTTCTTGAGCAACACTTGGAAGTTTTTATGGCTTGGTTTTGGACTGTTTGACTTCCAGCAGCAAGTATTTCTTAGATATTGCCAATATACTGGCTGACAGATTCAGTGCCAACTTTACCCCTCTCCCTTGTGAAAGGACCAATCAAAATGCCAGTAGATTACCAGGCACCCAGTATTACTGCTGCACAGGTTAAAACAGCACTGTCCAAGGCCAAGAATACAGCTTTTATAGGACCTGACAAGATGCCTGGCTGTGTTCTTCATGAACTACAGAGTGAACTGGCACCTCACCTGTGTGCCTTGTTCAATCACAGCCTCACCTCAGGCTTTGTCCCTACTGAATGGCACACTGCTACAGTCATCCCTCTCCACAAAGGAGGAGTGTCTATAGACCCCTGGGAAACTATCGCTCCATTAGCCTGATGAGTCTGATATACAAAGCTATGGAACGCATCATCATGGATCTAATAAACAAGGATATATGGAATCTCCAAACTCTGCCCCCCCCCCACAGTTTGGTTTTGTGAAGGGTAGATCATGCCTGCTCAACTTGGTTGACTTCTTTGAGTCAGTCACCAGAGCTGTGGATGAAGGCAAGGTGGTTCATACAGCCTACCTAGATCTGGCCAAGGCCTTTGATACCATTCCCCACTCAGGAAGCATAGAAAACTCACTAAGCTAGGCATCAACCCCTATATCACTAGGTGGGTTGCAGACTGGCTCACAGATAGAACCCACAGTGTGAAAGTAGCTGACTCCAAGTCAGACTGCTGACTAGTCATGAGTGGAGTCCCACAGTGTTTGGTCCTGAGTCCTCTCCTGTTTGGTATCTACTTCTCTGAAGTCCAGGCCAACATGAAGGGACTCTGGCTGACAAAGTTCACAGATGATTGCAAGTTGGGAGCTATTATTAACTCCCCAAGTGATGTTGACATCCTACATCTGAGACCAATGACTGGTGTCAGAACCATGGCTTTAAGCTCAGTGCCAACAAATGTGTTGTTATCCCCTTTGGGAAAAATCCGGTTCCCATAAATTACCACATTGATGGTAGTCCACTGAGTTTTGAAGGCTTTATAAGAGATCTGGGAACACAGGTTGACAGCAACCTCTCTCTTGATCACCAATTTGCCACTGTGTTCAAAAAGGCCTTCTATGTGGCACATCTCATTACTAAGTGTTTTGCATCCAGGAAGAAAGATGTCATTGTCTCCCTCTACTCTTCCCTCATTAGGCCAGTCATCGAGTACAATGCCCCATTTGGCATGTACCTCACTAGACACCTGCAACAACTGGAGATGCCACAAAAGTACCTCACAAAGAGGATCCTAGGCCTTAAACAATTGTCCTATATGGACAGACTCAAAAAACTCCAACTATTCTCTGTCTCATATCGCCTACTTAGAGGCAATCTTTGCTTGACTTACAAGGCCATGTCTGACCCAGCTCTGTTAGAAATGCTACATCTAGGGAAATCCCAATCCCTCCACACCACACACTCCAGCGACGTCAACCTCATTACCACAATCAACAGAACGTACTGGAGGGACAGGTTCATAACCCAGAGACTACCCATGCTATGCAATAGACTTCCCATACATGTCAAGCAGAGCACCTCACTGACCCTCTTCAAGAGAAATCTTGATGAGTGGATGGGAAATAGAAAATTCACTCTGGGGATAACTCCAGTGGCTCTTCTCGACAGAGGCACTGGGAACTAAGGTCGGGTGGCACAATGCCAGGGTAATTATATGGCTAGGCTTGTAGAGACCACAGGGCCATTAGCCTAGTACACACCTATGAACCACCTATGAAACCACTGTCAGTTATTACATAGTTCTGAATGCTTACTACTGATAGTATACTTGACATGCAATAGCACCCAAGAAAGTTACACTATGCTAAAGACAAAGTATAAAAAATATAGTTTCTTACATATATAAAAGTTATTATTGGAATATTATCAAATAATTAGAGTAACATTCACACTTTTGCAAGTTAAACCTGAATCACACATAACTGTCATTCTTTTAATGCAAGTTTATATGCTATGTCTCCTTTAAAAAAATAGTCTGCTTTATATTAAACGTCTCATACGAATAGTGCTTACTGGATTATTAAGTGTTATTTCTTTAAATACTGGTCCAAACATTAGAATATGTTTATTATTCGAATAAACATATTCTACTAAATGTATTCCAATGGTTGGACCAGTGGTTTTCTAATAAACATATAATAACGGTTGGACCAGTGGTTTATTACTTTTGATATTGCTTTTTTTGCCATTTCGGTCCTTTTGGCCAACTGTCTGGCTTTTACTTTCTTCAATTTCTTTAAATACAACAGCGTTTTAGTGGCTAATATACTTTGAAATGTTTTTGTTATTGTTTTAGTGGTTTGTAAGGGTTTGAGGGATTGATGTATAAAGCAGAGGTGGCTTGGATTCACTTGCGAATGTTTTTGAGTGAATTCTAGCTGATCAACTATTGATTTGCAAGCTCTTGTCATGAGGACCAGCTTGAAGCAGCTTAATTAGAATCATGAGCACCTTTGTGATGCTGCTGGTGGTTATAAAATTCTAAGAACTGTCCAGGTTACTTCTTCCTGTCTAAAAGTAAATAATCATAATATTTTGAATTATATGCTAAGCTGTCAATGAATACAAGTCAGATAATGAGCAAAAGACAATGAGTTGCACTCTAAACCACTGCCAGTTTTTGAATAGTTCTGAATGCGTGCAGTAAACCATAATTATAGTTTATAAACTAGCCTATAGAATGACATTTCTGATAAAAAAACAAGATTGCGTTTCTCTGTTATTGTCTCTTTTTAATGATTTCAAAACAATATCTCAGAATAATTTATTATAGAAAGTTTGCATTTTAAAAGGGAAGATTTTTCAGATTTTTTTCAGCTACTATTAGACATAACATTTAAGGAAAAATAGGACTGATTCTAACAGTAGTACTAGATGAAAGAGTATTAGATATATAAGAGGAAATATAAATGTATTATATAACACTGTACACTAGGATTATAGCTAAAATATTAAACCTAGGAATATAGTCATAGTACAAGACATACTATACAAACAGAAACAGAAAGAGATAAGAATAATTACATATATATATATATATATATATATATATATATATAGTTAAAGAATATAAACATGTTTACAAGTGTGGGAGGTTGGCATAGTAGTTAAGGTACAAGGTGCAGGGTTTGATTCCCACATTGGGTAATTGGCTAGGCTTGGAATGGCCCACAAAGAGCATGAGCCTGGTACTAATTTATGAACTTATGATCTTATGAATGACTTTACAGATAGTAAATAAAATATAAAATCATCTGCCCTATAAATTAATAAATATGAAAATAACAACTGACTTACTCCCTATAGTAGACCATGTGTGGTATGTGTACAGGGAAAGATGATTGTAGAGTTATTCAGTTTGATAGCTTATAATAACTTATAATAAAGGTCAGTTTGGTCAATGTATAATAAAGATTCTGAACACCTGTTTAACTTTTCTTGTTCATAATAACTCACTGACCGGTATTTTTAAGATGATGCATACTAAAATTATGAGGCACATTAATATGAATCAGAAGCATGAGCTAATCTTTGTTAGTCTAATGGAGAGTTTGAGAGGTAGTTTGTTCATCATTTTCAACAAACTAGGAACACATTATTCCATGGTAGAATATTTTAGGGTTATATCATTAGGTATTTTTTATTTGTTTCAAAAGTTTTGTCCATAGCTGAAGATTTCATATTGTTATACATAAAGTATAAGTTATTTACGTAAATGTGATTTCATTATACTTGAGTATTTTTTCTCTCTCCTATGTACATTTCTGATGTTAAATGCATATATATATTAATCTTAATGGATTGAATAATCCAGTAAAGAGGGGGTGTCTGTTCAAATACTTGCAATTACATAAATCTGAAATAGTATTTCTACAGGAAATACATTTACTTAATAAAGATGTAAATAAACTTTCATTAAAGAGTTATTTGGTTTTAGCAGGTTCTGGCTTTCGAGCTAAAATAAGAAGCAGCCTCATTTTATGGAAGAACTCACCAGTAATGCCTAAAGTAAAAGATACCTATGTTGATAAAAATGGTACATTAAGCATTGTTATAACTGAGTGGAACAGAAAACTATACACATTGGTGAACTCTTATTGTATTCCAGGGATTGGAGCTAAAGATGCAAAAATTACTTAAACACTATAGCCTGTTACATGAAAGGTGAAGTCATAATGGTGGGTGATTTTTATAGTATTTTATCAGACAAATATTCCACTGCAGATAGAAAGTTAAGAATCACATTTTTATCCAAACACTTAATGAATTTTCTAAATCTAATTAATTTAAAGGATATATATATATATACGAGATAAGGAAAACAATCTCACTTCAATTTACCCATTATTCATATAGATATGGAACACAAATACTGGTAATTTTTTTTCTCAATCTGTTATTACATATCAGAGAAGTTTTAATAGTTTCATGTCCATTATTGGAATATAATGCTATAATCTTAAATATTTTATTTTAAAAACTGACAGTCTAATACATCACAGGAGATTATCAGCATACATTACTAAAATAAAAGGATTCAAGGAATGGTATGTTAAAGATATCAAACATTTTCAAGAAATAAACATGAATGGTGAAGTAACTGACATAGCTCTGTGAGATTCACTAAAGACTTACTTAAATGGAAGAGTTACAAGCTGGTATATTAATAAAACAAGAGATTGGGATGAATAATTAAATACACTAATGGCCAAAATAGACAGAATGAAGTTAAATCTAAAACCAAATGGCATTATCAGTCAGAATGAACTTGACAACTTAAATACAAAATATGTTGAAATTCTAAATCATAATATTTCAATAAACCTGAAAAAAACTTAAACATCAGGCATATTCAGTAACCCCTTTAAGCTTGCATACACTTGCTCTTAAATCCAAAAAAATGAATAAACTAAATAATATCAAATAAATTTTAGCACATATAAATAATAAAAAGAAATTAGAAAAGATATTAACAGTATTCTTGAGGACTTTAACATATTTTATGAAAATATAAATAATAACACAAATAGCCTAATGACTGAGATAGCTGAAACTTTTCTAAGGGAAAACATAAATAATAAATTTATAAGTGAACAAATAAAAAATGATGCACCATTCACTTTAACAGAAATAAAAGATCAAATAAAAAATTGAAAAATATTAAGGTGCCAGATTTAGATGGTCTTATACCAGAACTATCTAAACCACTACTGGATGATAGGTCTATACAGAAATAAAAATAACTGCTGAAGTCCCCCATCATGTAAATTTTCCCTATATCACCTATATTAAAACAATATAAGGATCCTACAAAGTGCTCTTTGTATAGACCCATTTCACTTTTAATTGTGGACTGGTGCTCTTTGTATAGACCCATTTCACTTTTAATTGTGGACTGTAAGGTGTGCATGTTTATTTTAGCTAACAGAATTAATCTACTTATACCTAAACTAAGTAACAATGCTCAAACTGTGGTTTATTTGAATACACAACTACAGGATAATATAATATGAATACATACATTAATAGGGTCTATATTATGACAGCAAACACTTAAAATAGCAAATGCTGTATAATTGACCCTAAAAAAACTGAAATGGCAAAATGTCGAACACACAGAACAGTGATTTTTTTTTCCCCAGGGGAAAAAAGATCACTGCTCTGTAAAAAAAAAAAAAAAAAAAAAACCCACCCCTCTACTTAAATATACAAACTCCAAGATCACACCACAGTGGAGGAAATGGCAAAGTCCCAAAAATGGCCCAGTTATTTTTTTCCCTGGGAAAAAAATTGCTATTCCATGTTTTTGGATTTCACGATTTTGATTTAAAATGGTTGCTAAAACAACATTCACTATTTTAAGTGCTCGCTGATATAATAGGGAACCTATTAATAGACTATGCAAATAAAAATAGAAAAAAAATGTATCTTTAGTCTTGATTTAGATAAGGCTTTTATCTCAGTTAATTGGTCATAATTTCTCACCTGAGCTAATTGCATTAATTTCTAAGTTATACAACAACTCATGTGCTTACATTAAAACAGCATATTTTCTTTCTAATTCCTTTAAATTACAAAAAGGCACTAAACAATGCTGTGCATTACCACCCTTTGTTTTGCATTAGCCACAGAATCCTTTGCTAATAGTATTAGATCCAATAAGAATATTAATGGTATCAAAATAAAAGAAGATTTCATTGCTGATGATATTTTACTAACAAAAATAAGAAATATAAAAAATTCATTAGAATGTACAATTAGTTCTATATGTCAATTTGAAGAAATCTAAAAAATACTTCTGTGAGTCAGTTTGAAGAAATCTAAATTTAAGATTTAATTATAATAAAACAAGTACAGTATTTATTAATAAAAACATAAAAAAGTCATACAAAATATTCTTACTTCAATTGGAATAGCAAAATAGAAATACCTTGGTATAACCATTATGTCTAATAATAAAGACATAATACAAACTTTCAACAGGTTGTTGATAACATTTTAAGTTTAGTCACAAATTGGAACAAATTCTTCTTTACCGTGAAAGAACAATTCATGCTTATTAAGATGGTAATAATACCTATAATATTGTCTGTCTTACAATCTTTAGTACTATCTCCACCAAAAAAATAAACAATGAAGAAGATAAATAATAGTTTACTTAAATTGTTTGGGCATCCTAATAAACCAAAAGTTTCCTTTGACTGGCAGAGGAAAGGTTGGGATCATTGTAGAATAGGATTCCCTGATATTCAGTTGTATGGTACTTCAACAATTGTAAAAGTTATAGCATTGTGGATAAATTCATCTTATGATTAAAAATGGAAACAGATCAAGAAATATTATTAGTAAATAATAAATATATCACAGTCATAAACAAATAGTACCTAATATTGTTTTATCTGGTTATTAAAAGGTTTGTGTGTAAATGGTATTACATCATCTTCTCAAATTCCCTATTTAAATAACAATTTCCTCTTTCTAAATGTTCACATATTTTAACAGTTGTATTAAAGACTTAATATTTTTTGTTTCCAATTGCATATACAAATGAGTGCTTAGAAACTCATAACTTCAACAAAATGCTAGTATTGAAATAACAAAGTAATTTGATTTATTGACCTCTATTCTTAAATGGTACTAATACACACACACACACACACACACACACACACACACACACACACACACACACACACACACACACACACACACACACTGTTGAAAATTTGATATCCAAATACAATCAAGATTCAGAGAATCAGTTAATTTTACCAATATTTAGAGATTTGTTGAATACAGAGGTAAATAAGATAATAACCTTGCTAAGAAATTGTTCCCCACATTATTGGAATTCTTAATAAATATAAATAATAATGCAATGAAAAATAAATCATATTTGTCACAAATTTATAAAATTCTTAAGTTAGAGTTCACATATTTAGACAATTCCTACTAGAACTATTCCTCAAAAATTAATAATGAAGACTTCTCTAAAAATATAAAAATAATATTCAACTCTACATATAAAACTAAATCTTCATTAGACTGGAAACATTTCAGTTGGAAATTTTTACACAGAGGTTGTGTCACTTCTAACACAATTACAATGATGTTGAAACACAAGTGCCCAGTAGGAAGGTAGCTAGAATAAAGAAGCTGAACCATGACAAAGCAAAATCTTCTTTTTTAATACAAAATGGTGAGCACTTTCGCAGTGGAAACCACTGCTTCATCAGACAATTACAATTATGTATAAATCAAACAGAATTAAATGCTGGAGATGTGATTCTGAAATAATAGCTGATTGGACGCATATGGTATATGAATGTAAGGTAATCTTCCCTTATTGGAAAGAAATTATTAACTTTATTCAAGCTCTATGGTCAGATAGAGGTAATATTTCTAAATCTTTAATTTTCAGTGCTGCAATTCCTAAGATAATTCCAAAAACCCAAGTGCCTTTTCTTTGGTCTATTCTTGCTCTAGTCAGAAAAAGTATTTACTAAAAATTGGAAAGTAAAATTACCCCCTCTGGTGTTGATTTTATCAGTATGGCAAACATTGTTTGCAGTAGTGAATTGCATACTATAAAGATGAGAACTTCTCATATTACATATTTATATAAATCTTGGTTTACACTTAAAGATTTTCTTAAAAAAATACTAATTGTAGTTGATATATAACTCTGATGTATTAATAAACTGTGGACCTATGTAAATAGTTATTTATTTATAATTGATTTGTTTATTGTTTTAAAGCCAAATAAAAAAATAAAAATAAAAAAAAATGAATTTGTCTAGTCTGCATTGCATACTGATTTCTAAGCTATAGTTAGGTGGATGTGAGGCATTTAAATGTTGATATAATTTGAGCCATGTTGCTACTAACAAATGTTTATCTGTTTGCTGAAATAAATGGTGAATCCTAGCATTTCTGTCTCAACTAAGAAAGAAAAAGTACAAGTATCAGGAGCAACTTCTGGCATGGTGACAGAATTGAGATCTTCTTGATCAAATGAAATACATTCCTGTCAGTTCTAAAACTATGCCACACTATCTTGCGTGATTCCTTAAGATTAGTGTCAAATAGTTTTATGGACAAAAAAAGCCCTTTTATCTCAGAAAGCCATTGTTTAACCGAGCTTAATGCCTTGTGTATAGATAAAAATGAATGTCTTCAACCATTTTGAAAGATTAACCAACCAGGGCTGTTTGACTTCTCAAAACTCTTTGGCTGCCTTGCCAGGAGACAAAGACTTGTACTAACAACCAAATTAGATAAAGAAATAGATGAACATTTAGCAAATGCAATTTTTATGCAAATGTCCATGAAGTAGAGGCTATATAAAGTTTATTTTCTTTCAATGTGGAACAGAATGTTACATATGAGTCAATGGTTATCAAACTTAATGAACATCTTTTTGCCTGGTTTGATTCCTTTAAGAAAACTTTATTTACATAATTCACAACAGTTTCCAGTTAGATATTCCATGCAAAACAACTTCAAATACAATAGTAGTTACAAATCCAAGCATTCAATAATGTTACTACTGGGATATGTGAAAAGCTCATACAAGATGCTTGTCCCATGACAGGTTTAAGCTCTACTGAAAATTAATAGCTTTATCTTATTACCTAAGCTACTACAGTCATGCAACTAACATATTAGCATTTATGCCACAATTTATACCAATATTCTGTTACAGGATAATCATCTCCTCAGTGTACAACAGATTTGTCAATCTTTAATTGCACAAAACATCATTACAGGTCCTAGTTGCCTTTACTCAGTGGATATTTTGTGCCAAAAGAAATATACTACATAAACAGGCATGTTTCCACAGTATTGTACAAGCAAAGTGTGAATGTACTGAAGCATTTCTAAGGTGACAATAAGAACTGGCAAAAACTGTGGTTTTGATGGCACAAAACATAAAGAAATAAAGGACAAAATTGTGATTGGGCTGACTGATTCAGAAGTGCCTCAAAGTTTGCATTGTGACATTAATCTAACTTCAGAAAAGCAATACAAATTGGCAGAGAGGCAGAATTAGTTAAAAGCTAGATTGCTAACTTAAACATGGCAAATGGTGTGTGTGTGTGTGTGTGTGTGTGAGAGATAAAAACTCAAAGTTAATGGCAAGTTTGGTAAAATGCATGGTTTTAATCAAATTAAATGAGTGTTTGAAAAACAGAGTGAAAGTATACCTGGTACATACAAAATGTATGATATTTACCATTATGAGTTCCATGTTGTATAAATTATAAACGATAAAAGAGACTGACATTTTGTTGTCATTTGTAAAACAAGGCTGATTAAAAAGGTTGCTTCTGAAATGGAAATGAAACTAACAATAAAGAGCAGAAAGTAGTTTTTTTAGGTCTGTTTTCTAGTAGATCTGTTGTAGAAGGAGACTGACAAGTCAACATTTCTATTCATAGATCTCCTGTGAGTTTAAAGATTCAGGGGCTGATGTTACTGTGATGTCATGTGCCACATACTGTGATATCATGTGCCACATACTGTGATGTCATGTGTTTCTTTATGTGTCAGCAGTTACATGAAATAGAGACTACAATTCACTACAGAAGTCTAGCAATCTTTGAGTGGAAGGGGAATACATCTGAGTGTTGGTTTATGTGCTGGATGGTCCATATGAAAATAATCTGCTTAGCAGAGCAGGGGCATGTGAAATAGACTTAACTGACAAAATAGATGGAGTCAGTGTACACGTTAGGTGAAGTAGTCCTGCTTGGTTGTGAACCCGTAAACATTAAGCTTCATCTGAAAGCTGTTTCACATTCATTAACCATAGTCCAGAGGGAGCCATTTCCTATGCTGTGCCAAGTAAATGCAGAACTTAAAAAAAAAAATACAGCCTTGAAATAACCAAAAGTGCATCTGTACTCCATCTGAGTGCTGCCACCCTCCAAGAATTAAAAATAATGGTCAAGTGTGAATATGTGTTGATTTAAAAAAATCAGTGATGCAGCCAAGTAGGGAAGGTCCACACTACCTACATTAGAAGACATAGAATTAAAGCTTGAAATCCTGGCTGATAAATTCAGCTCCAACTTTACTCCTTTCTCCCACTCACCCTTCCCTCAGGAAATATCAAATATAACTCCCCCTAGTATCATTAGATAACAGGTCCTTAATGCTCTTTCTAAGACCAAGAACACTGCATCAATGGGCCCAGACAATATCCCAGGATGTCTTCTAAATAGCAGGAAACATGACCTATTAGGGCCTCTGGAATTACTATTTAACTGTAGCCTACAGACAGGCTTCACTCCTCATGAATGGAGAAAGGCAACAGTCATCCCTCTGCATATGATGGGCTAGCTACAGAGCTTGGAAACTTCAGACACATAAGTCTCACTAGTCTTATATATAATGCCATGGACAGAATTATCATGGAGATGATCAATGGAGATATAGTGAACCTCCAGACACTGGACCCAACCCAGTTTGGTTTCATCAAAGGCAGATCATGCCTACTCAACCTGGTGTACGTCTTTGAGAAGGTCAACAAAGCAATGGATGAGGGCAAAATAGTTCACACTGCCTACCTTGACCTGGCCAAGGCATTTGACACAATACCCTATTCGGGTATTGTTGTTAAACTCAAAAGGTTAGGTACAAACCCGTATGTCACCCGATAGTCAACTGGCTCAAAGACAGAACCCAGGAATTAGAATTGGGGAGTCCACCTCTACAAAGACGCCAGTCACAAGCTGAGTACTTCAGAGATCAGTCCTTCAACCACTCCTTTTTGGCATTTACTTCTCAGAAGTCAAGGCCAATGTCAATGGTCTCTGACTGACTAAATTTGCAGATGATTGCAAATTAGGAGCTGTCTTTGAATCTCACACTGACACAAATGTTCTCCATGAGGGGCTGACATAGACAAACAACTGGTGTCAGAGTCATGGACTAAAACTAAATGCCAAGAAATGCATAAAAGTATCCTTTTGGAAGTCATCCATCCCTGTTAACTATTATATTGACAACACACCCCTTAGATTTGACCCAGTAGTCAGTGAAATAGGGACACACATAGATAGTAATCTAGCCTTTGATCATCACATGGCTACAGTGGTGAGGAAATCATTCTATGTTGTACAACTTATAAAACAAACGTATGGCATCTAAGTCCAAGGAAGTCATTGTTCCACTGTATTCAGCATTCATCAGACCTATCATTGAGTACAATGCCACCTTTAGTATATACCTAACCAGGCATATCCTACAACTGGAACATCCACAGAGGTTCCTCACTAAAAGAACACAGGGCATAAGTAATATGTCCTATGCAGACCACCTCAATGCCCTATCCCTGTATTCTGTCTCCTACAGGCTTTTGAGAGAAGATCTATGCCTGGCATACAGGGAATTGTCAAACCCCACTGTGATGGACCTCCTGCATATCCACAAAACAAACAGTACCAGAATTACCCATTCTAAAGACTTAAACCTTGCCTGTGATATAAATAAGACCTGCTGGAGAGATAGGTATGTATCCCAGAGACTATCCTGTCTATGCAACAGGCTCGCTATCCATGTGAAGCAGAGTTCCTCACTAATCAAATTCAAGTGCAGCTTGGACAATTGGATGGGAAAACAGAAATTCATCCCTGATTTGGCACTTATGTCTCTGATGCAAACCGGTAACCTGTAAATGGTTCACCCCCCAGGCCCATGCTTACACTTATCAAGGGTATCAGAACTTGTCAGAGATTTGGGATGCATGGCTAATCTTAAAAATGCCCTTGTGGTCATCAGCCTAGTAAACATCTATGAACCTATGAACCTATAATAGCTGTTTCTACTCTAGATGCCCCAAGTTGATTCCAGCAAACAACTTTAGATAAAGAAAGTAAAAAGCTAACAACCTTCATTACCCTGTGGGAAGGTTCTATTTTAAAAGGCTACCATTTGGTATAACTTTAGCATCTGAAATATTCCAGTGTAGCATGTCTGATTCACTCTCGGGTCTGGATGGTGGTGTTATTGTTATAGATACTATCTCAATATTTAGTCCATGATAAAAAATGCATAATTTGATTTTAAAATCAGTGTGGTAGAGTATCAAAAATTCTAATTTAAAACTAAGCCAAGGCAAATATTACCTTAGTAAAACAAAACTGCAGTACTTTGGATACAATATAAGTACTAGTGGTATCAAACCAGATGTAAGGAAGAGCCACAAGTCCCAACTTGTGTAACTTTATTAAAATAAGCCCTGAACATGATTACTATTTAGGCAAGCTTGTATCAAACCATTATGCAATGCTTTGTCTTTTAAACAGATTTGTTAAAGAAAAACATGTCATGGTCTTGGGGGTATGCTCAAACCAAAGCATTCAGCAAATTTAAAGAAATACTAATGACAGCTCCAGTGCTAGCATACTATTATGTCACTAAGCAGACAGTAATAAGTGGAAATGCTGGTAGCTGAGGCCTAAGTGCAGCATTATTCCAAATGGATGAACGGACATTATGTTCTACTGTATGTTGATCCAGAATTCTTATAGAAAAGAGAAATTTACTGATTAAAAAGAGCGCCTTGCAAGTGTGTGAGCATGTGAGAAATTCTCCATTTACCTACTAAGGCCTGAAAATTCCAACATCCACCCAGGGATTCAAGAAGCTTGCACCATGCGCCGGAGTAGCGTTGGCGATCTAGCGCCAAATATGGCCGTCGAGCGATTCAGGTAAGAGCTGTTTCCATGTGCACTACCAGCGTACGCCAAAGCTGCGCAGCTCCCGATGCATGTATGGTAATTACCCCATGCGCAGCAGTGTAGCATGCAAATGAAGGTATATAGCGATTCATGAAGTTGTGCAGGTGTAGCGTAAGCATGTAGAACTGTAAACAAAAAAAAAGGTTTACATTTTGTCAAACATAAAATCGGAGCCATGAAAGCAGACCAAACTTACGTATTATAATGTTAATATATGCCAATGGCTAAATATATAGCCAATGGCATAAAACAACATGCACAACATATAAAAAAATAACATTTAATGTCATGGCCACACCAACGCAAAGTAAAACCTCAGTGCATCGCTGCGCAAACAGGATCACAAGGAAAATATATTTGCATGTCATAAAACTGTAATGTAATGCAATTCATGATATCCCCATAATAGTCAAAGGCACGCATGCTACACCACAGCCATGGTGCAAGGGTTGCTAAAGGTCTGTGACAGTGTTCTGTGTGGTAACTAGGAATTAGCAGTCAATGCCATGCAAATGAGTCAAGTCATACTGAATCATAAATGCCCCATCAATGTAAGGATGTACCACATGGTGTAGCATTACAACACCGAGGAGTGGCCTGGAGGTAAACATGACATCAAGAGAGGGGTGTGCCACCGTAGCTGTAAGCACACTGGATCATTACTAATCTGTGTTGCGTGTTGCTAAGCAACGCAGCAGGATAGGGGTGTGGAAGTAGCCATAGCTTTGCTTAGCTGAGAGCACACAAGGTAACAGAAATTCATGTGAACGTGGATGAAAATGTGCACAAAACCCGGTAAACGGCTGTGAGCGGTGTGCACCACTGCTGAAACAGGAAGGATACGGGAAGACAATAAGGAAATGCTGCAGCATGGCAATTGGAGTACAAATGAGTAATTAACACCTAGAAACTCACAGTGGGCCATAGACAACAGCTAACAAGGCTGCTAGCAGCTACCTGCAGAACAGGAAAGGAGAGGTGCTGTACAGCAAAGAAAAGAGAACTGTCACAGCAGAACAAAGCAAACTTGCAGTAGATCAGCTACATAACACATTTCCCAACACAATCCTGGGTTGTGGAAGCACAAAACAAGAAAGGCATCAGCTGGATGCATGCCTGACAATGGGAGGTGAATCAGGTTGAAAATAGAAGTAAAGGGCAATAGATGAATCACAGCAGACAAGCATATGTCAACGCCAAAGGCCCCACAATAGCAGTACCTGCTGTAAAACCAATAATTAAGATACCCTGCAGCTGGAATACCACAAACACACCCAATTACACCAGCATCATCCATTGCACAATAGTATATGATGCGAAAGCCCCACATACACACTTGTGCATTCCCAGACACTCTGCACTATTGGTGTATACAGACAGGGAACTTTTAATATGTATATGTTTGGGGCTGCCATAGCTTTGATTCACCAGCATATGTTGGAGACTGACGGTGTGGAGGATGATGCTGACAACCATCTCAGGCATCGGAAAAGGAGACAAGTGTTCAGACCCAGGGTAACCTACCAGGGGCTACACGATCTAGAGACAGTAGAGCATTACAGGGTGGACAGGGACATCATACAGCAACTTGTTGAGCTGTGCCAGCCATGCCTCAGAGTCAGAAGTAACAGAGGGGAACACATCCCAGTGGACACAAAGGTATGTGTAAGCTTGACAATACTAGCCACAGGTACCTTCCAAAGGCCAACTGGGGATATCATGGGTATCTCACAGGCATCAGCATCCAGGGTACTCCACCAGTTCCTGGATGCCATGTTACCACATGCCAATGAGCACATATACTTCCCCCAAATGCTGGAGGAGTTGGCCAGAAATATGCGTCTCTTCCACCATGTGGCAGACTACCCGGAGGTACTGGGTGCAATAGACTGCACGCACATACACATCAAGTCACCACCTGGTGAGCAGGGTAGGTGCTACATAAACCGCAAGGGATTCCCCTCTATCAACTGCCAGGTCATGTGCAATTCCCAGGGCATTATCAAGGATGTCTGTGCTGGCAGCCCTGGAAGCTATCACGACTCCCACATCTGGCATGCCTCACAGCTCTATCAGGTATTTGCAGGGGGACATCCCATATGGCCACCTGGTGGGGGATGCTGGCTATGCACTGGAACCATGGATGATGACTCCCATCAGAAATGCACACACACAGCCATACAAGAACGCCATAATGAGGCACACGCAGAAACCAGAATCATCATAGAGTGCGTGTTTTGGATGCTGAAATCATGGTTCAGTTGCTTGGAAATATCTGGTGGAGCCTTGCAGTACTCTCCAGGAACGTGTGCCCACATCTTCATATTATGTGCCATGCTACACAATATGATCCTGTGGAAATAGCTGCAGCAGGGACAGAATGGTGAAGGTCCCCACAGCCCACCACCATTGCCAAGGGACCCACAGGCACAGGGGGACTCAGACCACGAACACCCTGTGCAAGCCCTAGTAGGCAGACAGAGGCATGCCCAGTATGCCCATGCCTTGGCAAAGAGGGAACATATAGCACACACACACTGACAGTGTAGGCACTCATGGACTGACACCCTTCTACAATTGCACACACAGCAAACATAGATGGCACACACACACACAACCACCTGTAAATTGTCATGTATAGGTGGTCTACTGTGTGCATCCTACATAGGTAGCCCTCAACTATTGTACACACAACCACCATTGGCACAAGTTAAGTCAATACCTAAACAGTAAATTAACCTATCAGCATGTGTCCATACTGTATGTACAGGTTCATAGATACATAGGTAGGTACATGCCCAACCGCCGAGGCCACTCATAAGCATAGGCAAAACATGCCTGCTGTCACCACCCCATCGATCAACTAACTGTCCCTCTGTGGAGCAGAGCCACTTGCGGGATCCCTGGGGTGTAGCTACTGTTCACCACCCACTCTGCAAGGATTCCCCGGAGTGTTAGTGAGGGGTTTTGTATAATGTAATCAGGGATGTAGTTCCAAATAATGGGGAGTATCCCTGACAGGAATCTTCACAGATGTGTACATGTTACATAGTATACCTTAAACACAGCTTGCATATATATAGGTAGTTCTCCACAGAATAATAAACATGTGAACACACAACCGCTGAAATGTGTGTTAATCACCCTTGCACTACCAGTGCCTGCTCTGAGAGGTAAGATATCACTGCCAGGATTAGAACACGCAACCATGTACACATTCATCACAATAACATACCACTAGGCTACCTGAGATGTACCAATGGCAGTCATGTATGCTGACAGGATAAAACACAAAAGGTAGGAATGTGTTGAAATAGGACAAATCGGCATGTACCCAATGATAGGTGTATGTTTTATATATATATATATATATATATATATATATATATATATATATATATATATATATATATATATATATATATATATATATATATATATATATATATATATAAAGATATATATATATATATATATATATATATATATATATATATATATATATATAGAGAGAGAGAGGGAGAGAGAGAGAGAGAGATATGTTGATATATGGAGCTATACATATATATGTAGATATATAGATAGGTTAACAACATTTACATAACCATGGAGGTACACATAAATGGGATACCTACCACATACCGACTGCTTTACATACTGTTGCGCGTAATCCCGAGACTTAAGGTCCGAAAGAACGCAGTACTGAAACACCAGATGTGCGAGGTGTAATCTCACGATGTTAATGGACAGTTAGTCAGTGCTTCTGGTGTTGCGGTTTGGGTTGCTTACTGTGTGTACATGTGTTTCTTAGGGCTGTAGTATGTGTAAGTGTGTGTTCTGTGTGTGGTGTGTGTTCTTGGGGGACTGTAATGTGTGGTTGTGGGTTAGCTTTGTGCATCTGTTTGCGTGATCTAGGATGTAGAATATTAAAGTAGGGGGTGGTGTGGGGGGTGCAGACATCTACAAGTATGTGTAGGGGGGGCTTGGCCACTTGCTCATACGTAGTGTAGGATGGTTTGTTTGGATGTGTTGGGTAGCAGTGTGTCTGTGTGTGCATGTGTGTGTTCCATGTTCATGTTACTTTCGCGAGTTATTGTTGATGTCGGTAATGTGGGGTATGGGAGTCTGGTCCCGGTACTGTGTGCGTCGGAACACTGTGGTTTCAGGATTCCATAAGTCTCCCATATACAGCAGTTGAAGTGTTCATATATGTGTATAACATAGACCATAGCAATCACACATTCCGCCACTACCAACCTTTTTGAACAAAGGATATGGAGAGTGTATGCCTATACACTATTACAAATATATAATATGGACATAAGCCAATGATAGTATTACCACCTGTCCCACTTTGTGAGGGACACTCTCTCTTTGGGCGGTTGTGTCCTGACCAAATATATTAAACATGGCAAATGTCCTGGGATTGTAGGACATAATTATGTCCCATATGTACTGTAATAGTTGCATACAATAGTTATTTCTGTATCTAAAATACCTACATGTTACAGGAAACAGGATAAACAACTAAACTGCTACAAAAATAAGCTTATAATTAGGCAAGAAAGGAAAATTCTATCCCTTGTACTGACCGTGGGTTTGTGTCGGCCTGTAAAATCAGATGTGTGTCCCCAAAAGGTCCCACTATGGCCATATGAAAAGGTGGCAACCCTAGCCAAAGACGGTCAGTCACCAACACAACTACGATGACTGCAAATCCTTATGACAGAAATACACGACTATCAGATAGCAACATGTTATTACATTCAGATGTATTACCAAAGGGATTCAAGGACTAACATCACCTGCATGCTATACAGGAACTACATAACAGTGCCTTAATGAATCAGCCTGCAATTACCATTGTATTAGTCCACAAAAGGATAGGTGTTCAAATAGGGAAGGAACCCTCACGCACATAGCGATTATGTATAAAAGCAGTTCTTACACACCTGCATTTGCTAAGCACACCCATCAACATCACCCCCACACCCACACATATTTCAATACAAACTATAGTAACATCAGAAATCATTCACGCACTGTACAACATCTGCAGAAGCCTTAACATACCTTGTCAGAGACACACTAACATGGCCCTATGTGAAATAGCTGCTGTTATACAATGGAACAGCTGCTGATGTAATAGGGTTTGTTTGCACTAATCCTGTTTTAGAGGGTTGTGCGTACACCAGGATGTGTTAGCAATTAGTGAGTAACAGCAAAATATGCTACACTTGTATACCAAATCAAGGATGTCTGGTGAGCACACTGTACACCAAATAACAGTTCATGCATAGCCATACGGCCTTGAGCTGGCCAAACATCCTTGCCAGGCTTAAACATCTGCAGAAGTATCAGGTACAAATAAACCCTGCATAAGTAGCACTGTTCCGAAATATAACAGCTGTACTCACATGTAGAACTAAATTGTCTAGCCATTACACACAGTCCACGGGAGTCATGGAGCTAATATATCTCTGTGTGTCTCCATATAGCTGTTGAAATATATCGCAATAACACATCTAGGCCGTCTCCCTCGAAAGTAAGGCAAACAGACAATGCCTAAAAGGAGTACTCACTTATACACCACTGTTGCCATGGTATCAGCTAATGGAGTAGCTGCACAGCTGATGTGCATCCAATTAACTACTTTGGAACTGAAATTGGTGGACAGGATACCACATGTTACCGATATGTAACTAGAAAAGGATGTGTTATCACACATTCAAACCATCTGTATATACCAGTGGAACGTTACAAAGAACATTGAAACACAAACCGAAAAGGATTGAATCAACAGTTAACGACACCTCGGGTTACTAATAATGTATGTAGAACAGTCAGTATGTCTGTGTATGTATTACTATTCTGTAGTATTTAAAGTGCACGCAATCCATATAGTGGAAACAGTTATCTTGTAGTGATGTATTGTTGAGCATAGTAATGCTTGTAGTATTTGTATGTACTGCTGTAGGTCACAAGGCAAACACCGCATACACCACAAGGGATGCTATATAAGGGCTTTGAACAGAAATACT
Source organism: Protopterus annectens (assembly GCF_019279795.1). Taxonomy (NCBI): domain Eukaryota; kingdom Metazoa; phylum Chordata; order Ceratodontiformes; family Protopteridae; genus Protopterus; species Protopterus annectens. Next base: position 27,235,536 of record NC_056746.1, read on the forward strand.
CCTCACCAGCCGATGTCAGTGGCAGGGCTGGTCCAACAAGTATGTGCTATAACAGGGGATAGTATATGTTGATATATTGTAACTGTAGCCATATGTATGGGTGTATTACAGACAATAACATGTGGAAGGTTGGGCCACTGTGCAAGTATGATTTGCATTGTGGAATATTGTGCCAATAACTGTGTAATGTACAGTATTGTAGGCAGATATGTATTACAAGCTACATAGCATTACTGTAATGTTAGGCAAGCATTAGTTATGTCAGTTGGCATTTACAATACACAATAACAGGATACATATGTCTTTTAGTGAGCCAACAGTTTATCTGCATGATAGCAAAGTAAAATGGAAGAGCTATTTAACTATCCATGCACATAAGACATGTAATATGTGCAAAGGTAGGTACTAGGCTGTCTTACCAAGTGTATCTGTAAGCCTAGCTAGCATGTGTTGGCTTTCGCTACCCCCATAGGTTGTTTCCCTGTGCCTCTGAACAGCAGAGCCAATAGTTCCCTGTGCCTCTGTCCAGCAGAGCCACTGCAGTGATCCCCGGGGTACATGTCTGTCTCCCATCCACACGTCAAGGTTTCCCTTGAAGAGTGCTCATGAAGGGCCCTGCCTGATGTACATTGGAATCATGCTCCAAAGCATAGGGAGTGTCTGGGTCAGGAATCTATCCATCCAGCACGTCCTACTCATCGTTGTGGTTAGGTGGATATCTCTAGAGCATGTGGCTCTCAGGGGCTTCTGTTTAGGTGGAGCATATCCAGCAATACAGGGTTAGACATGGGCCTTGTATGTCAAGCAGAGATCACCTGTGAGTATGCGGTATGCAACTGAGTACAGCTGGAGTTTCGTAGGTTGGGCTGCATAGGTCATCTGTTTGAGGTCAGTAATCCTCTTGGTGTGGTACTGGTGTGGTCTTCCAAGCTGTTGCAGTTGTCTTGTAAGGTATATCCCAAATGGGGTGTTGTATCCTTTAATGGGTCTAATATGACATGTGTAGAGTCACAATGGCCCCTCTGATCTGGATGCAAACCCATTAGAGATTAGGGGGGCCATGTAGAAGGATATTCTAACCACCTTGTCATTATGGATATCGAAGGAGAGATTGCTATCTACTGGTGTTCCCGGATCCTGTATTACCTTTTCTGTATGTAGGGGACTAGCACTTATGTGATAGTCTGTGGGTAATTAGTTATATCCAAAGGGGATGACTATGGACTTTTAGGCATTCAGCTTGACGCCATGATATTAACACCAGGTATCCATCTCAGTGCAACCCTTCCAGAGGGTGTCTGTAACAGCTGGGGAAACAATTATGTCCCCTAGTTTGCAGTTGTCTGCAAACCTTTTCAGCCAAAGCCCTCCTGTGCTTGTCTGTATATCAGAGAAGTATATACCGAATATGAGGCGTCCTAGGACTGAGCCCTGGGGGAAGCCAGTTGTAACTGGTATACAGTCGGACCTAGGGTATGCAACTACCAGTGTGTGGATTCTGTCCGTGAGCCACTTTGCAAACCATCACATGACGTAGGGGTTAATATTCAGGCGGATGGGTATGTTGATAGTACCAGAAGGAGGAATGGTGTTGAAAGCCTATGAGAGATCTAGGTAGGCTGTGTGGACCTCCTTACCCTCATCTAATGCCTTAGTAACTGTCTCTAAGAAGTCCACCAGGTTTAGGAGGCATGGTCCAGCCTTAACAATGCCAAACAGGGAGGGGTCAAAGTTTGGGAGTTACCCAATGTCTCTGTGACAGTGATCCATGATGTGCACCATAGCCTTGTAGACCAGGCTAGTCAGGCCTATAGGGAAATAGGTTTCATGGTCCATTGTGGCGCCACCTTTGTGGAGTAGGATAACTGTTGCTGTGTGCCATTCAGGGGGCACTATGCCCGATGTGAGGCTATTATTGATCATGGTGTGTAGGTGGGGAGACAGTACAAACTCAGGTTTGTGTAAAACTCAGCCTGGGATGTTGCCCGATCCCATGGATGCTGTGATATTGCCTTTAGAGTGTGCAGCTTTGAGAGGGATCTGCCAGGATGTTGCCAATATCAATTGTTTCTGTAATGTTCATGCCTTTGTGCTGTAACTCAGAGCAGATCTGGTTGTTGACATCGAGATATATGACATAGCTATAGAATGCTTTGTGGTTGTTGTTGGTATTAGTTGCATTATAGTTTTCTTAGCTAGCTTTAGAGGATCTTATAAAGGATCTCACCTTCTTACTGAGGCTGGCCAGGGATCTCCTCCATGCATGGTATTGTACTCTCATTTGCAACAGTGTCTTCCTCCTGTAGTACAATATGTTTATGGCAGGGGACCACCAGACTGGTTTAGTTAATTAGGAGTATAGCGTCCTGGTTGTGTTTGGAATAGAACAAGCCATGCACTCCTGTAAGTGCTTATAGAGTGCATTTGTGTAGGATTCAGCAGTTGTAACAGTACTGTCCATGTGCATGGGTGTCATGACGTCCACCACGTCTGTCTTAAGAAACATGTAGTTGGCCTTGTAGACATATTATACTGTGGTTCCCTTAATGGTGGGTAGGTACGGGATGTGGATATCAACGGTGTTCAGCACATGGTCTGATTGGACCAACGAGGAGTTGGCTTCATGTGTAGAGCACCAGTCACTCATGTTGGTAATGACTAGGTCTAGGATATTGTTGCCCCTGGTGGGTGTGTGGATATATTGAGTCAGGGCATTGGTGTTTATGAATTCCAGAAACCGTTGAGCTAATGTGTTGGTAGATGAGTAGTTTTCCCAGTTAATGGTGGGGTAGATTCAGTGAGACTTATGTGATGAGTGTGGTGTTGTGCGACTGTGTACCTTCTCCACATGACAGTCAGGGTCAGGCTTGGTTGGAGAGACCTTTACCTCCAGTTTGGCTAGATGAGTGCATCTCTCACAGGTTGTAGTGTTGGGTGGTAGGCGGAGAGGCTTGTCTGTGTACATGAGGCAATGTGTACATTGCCTCGAGATGTCCAGATTCATCAGATAGACAGGTGAGAACACTGGCAGTTGACTCTTGGACATGCCTGAGTATATAACTACATTCACCTAGATAAGTGAGGAAAGTGAGTACAAGAGCTACATTACTCTACGCAAGTGAGAAAAGTATGTACAAAACCGGTTCACCCTTACCTGTAGGTAATGAAGAAGATTGAGTGCTATAGTAATTATTAGCTTACGTAGTGTTTACAAGTCCTGAACAAGTGCTTAGCATGAATAAGCAATCCAGATAGGGTCTTGGATAATATAAACACACAGCCCCCTCCCCCCAACAGGTACACAAGCATATATCCATGTACACCACAGGGCCCCTGTATCCACAACTATGCAGGTACAAACTGCACTCAGTCTGCATGGGACCTGCCCACATCACAGGTTGTATCATACACATATGGCAAAACAAGATGCTCTCCACGTACACATCATGTAAAACATAGCTCCATGTCAGGTTGTGTACACACTGAATGGTGCACACCAACAGGTATCACAACCCACAAAGGGAGAGACACCACTGATAATGGGAAGTACTTTACTACTACCCTGCTGAGTCTGGTCTGGAAGGCCATGAACCGTGATCACTTAAGTGATGTCAGCAGTACAGATGTAGTTGACAGTATGGTTGATGTCACACTGCATATCATAACTTTGCCAGGTCATAGGACATCATCACCCATACTGAGTACCACCTACACTTGGTATACTAGATGTACATTCCTATGTCACAGGAGTGTTTGGCAACAGGACTGCTGGCAGAACCAACACTACAGAAGGTGTCTGAATAATACGTGATCATCACACTAGTGGCAGCTACAGTATGTCAGGGTTAATGAATTTTATTCCCCCTCACTGTAGTCCATACCTCACAGACAAACAGAAGGCATCTGCCTATTGAAGTATGCGAATGACTATGACCTAAGAGCAATAGCTGACTCGCATTGTCACCCCTATGTTAATAATCCTGTACCCATGAACTACCACCTAGACAGCAGACAACATAATGGACACTTGTGTGTGAGGGATGCAGCTGGGCAGTTGTCTTTCCTGTGATAGCTACATCACCACACCTGTCAGGTAGTCATATGTGGCAACCCTAATAATGATAGGGTGCCATTCATGAATATAGAGATCATTGTCTAGCCATACAGAACACTTGTGACCCATATCAGATCACATATTTCCTTTAAGGTGTATTGGCCATGTGTAGATGGCCTACGCCAGCCTTCCCATTCCCCATCTCCACTATGTAGCATGATGCATACACTGAATAAATCCATGTCCAACACAGTGATGTTGGACATGCTACACGTACTCATCCTGATCTCAAACACATACTTCATGGGCATCCACCTACCACATGCTGGAAAGATCCTTGTCCCATACACTTCACATAGTCCTGCCATACTATGCATTCCTGTCCATCAAAGCTGTACATCGCTCCCCTCTCAGACATGGTGTGATGACCGCATGGTAACGTATGGTATATGTATCATTAACCCTGTGGATCAGTAATGTGGCACTGCTCCACCTGGCCCCACAGACGCGCCTGTCGGCTACTGCCAGGTAATCTTTCATACTAGATTCATACATGGCCCATGGCATATAGCCCATTAGTTGACTTTTACTGTGCATGCTATAGTTGATATCCATCCCTGCAAATACCATCTGGCTAGCCAGTGTCCCATGTGTATCACATGTGCAACACAGGTGATACATGGCAGGATGTTGAATTGCTGTACAGTGCCGTGTAGATGTATATGGCAGAACACATTCATGTAAAACCTTATGTGAGCATGTTTGCAGGTCACAGGTAATGTCTGTTAAGGCAGTGTAAGTCCTTATATGTGACATATACACTGCATCAAGGTCAACTGCATTAATGTGGACACATCCAGCCATGTGCTGATAGGTAGGAACACCAGTACAGACAAACAAACATGCCCACATCAAGACAGCAACCACATGGAATATGAGCAATGTAAACAGGTGACACACACACATATATGGTGATAATATCCACTCAACATTAAGTGTCACATATGTGTGACACAAACACGTCAGTATCATGTAGGTTTGCAAATACAACTATTTAAACTGAATTAAAGTGATACACATGTTTGTTCAGCTGTAGCTCTGTATGTCTCTGTGACTTACTGTGACCTGTCTCCATCATTATGTCTTTCAGGTATGCTGCATGCAAGGCTTCCCCCTTTTACACACTTGGAGGATGACGCCCTCATCCCAAACCTACTCGACAATCACAATATCCTGTTTAGCCATGTGCCACAGGATGCACAGCAGCAGTTTGCCCTGTGGATGGAACTTCGCAGGAGGGTTAATGATGTGGGTGGCCACAACCGCACATACCAGCAGGTGCGCAGACACTGTACAGGCATCATTAGATGGGTGAAACAGCATGCAAATGCAATCGCCAGGGAACAAGGTGCAACAGGTGGTGAACCACCAACCCAGCCCCCACTCACACGTACCGAGGAGCTACTGGCCAACCTACGGACACCTGCAAAACCACATACAAAAGCCTTAGCCAATATTGTGGAGGTGGGTGTCTCTCAACCACTGAGCCTGGAGTTGTCACGTAAGCCAGTACTGCACCTATAACAACTATATTCCATATAGTTGCATGTGTCACTGTACAATATGTAATGTAACATCATATGCAAGGCATGTATACACACATGCCGCATACTATAGTATGCTACTCTGTGTATGCACACATGTGAATACACCACAGTATAATCTAATGTACTGGTGCATGTGTTATGCACATTGCTCCCTGTAGCCTTTATACAGGGGTGGATTATGCTCATACTGCTGTGTTACTCCTATTTAGGTACCTCTGGCGTTCCGCTGCGACAGCAGCCTGTTGCAGGTGAGAGTGTTATTATTTATCAGGAACCGTGATGCACAAATCTATCTGCCATGTGGCCATTCACAACATGTACACATAATGTATGGTCCTGTCACAATATACAGGTCGTACCTGCAATGCACCACAATGACTACCCATGTGCAACACTTGCAAAGTATGTGAATCATCTCACCAACATGAATCCTCACAAACTTTATTGCCAGATGTGTTGACAGCTGTGCATACAATGGTGGAGGTGCTGTTCAATTTATGGACGTACAACAGATTTGATCTACACATGTGGTGAATACAAACAGTACTACACAGTGGGCTGGAGTATGGCCAGCACACAGGTTTCACTGGTGTGGATCATAGCCCTGCTATGAATGTCACACAATGTGATGTGCTATCTTGACATGTCCATGACATCTATTGACCTGGCTGCTACACCGCTTACCTAACATGAAAACATATTCCACATACCACCCTTTATCTGCATAACCCTGTTGTCAGTGGAGCATATGTGTCATATGGGACAACACAGACATGTGAAATAGATGCCCATCACAATAATTTGGACAACACATATACACACATGGCCATGGAGGATGGCCAGAGACATGGAGTAACACACACAGTAGACGTGTTGTGCTTGTATGTACACCCTGTCGTACAATGGCTACACATGGTTCAACCATGGCCTTTGTATAATGGTCATAATGTAGATGTGGAACACTAGACATCCTACAGGCCTGTGCACATCTTGTGTAGGTGTAACATCAATCCACCACATAAGATGTGTTGAACATCTTGAGGGTGTTGCAACATGACAGCAGCCACCTGCACAGTATCCACATCAGGCCACAGATACAGTACATTCCCGTTGCTTGTGTTGGACATAAATGCCATACTAGCTCCTCATGTGTGTGTGTGTGTGTGTGTTTGTGTGTGTGGTACACAGATGTCATGTGGGACATGGTGTACTGATGTGTTCGCCATGGCTGGCCATAGTTGCCAGGCTGCAGCAATATGGTTGCAGATGTGCAGGGGTGTCATCTGTATACCCATCAGTGACCTGTGTCACAACTTCCACATCATGGTTTAGTGTGTATACACCTCAGTGACGTGGGTCACATTCCACAGTATATATGTATTGTATCTGAATACAGTCATGGCTATGAACCCTGTCTGTAACTCACACTGTATAGCACTAGAGATGCCTCTTGATTCCCTGCAATGGCCATCCACATCAACTATATTTGCAGTATATCTGTAGGGCGGACAGACAACACTGAATTGGTATAACATTGCCCCACTGTATATTTGACAGGACACCATTGTGTTAAACATGTATGCATGTCATTGCACACATCAGCAGATCACATGTCTTACTGCATGTGATTATCAACATCATATGCCACACATCAGGCAGGTGTACTGTTAACCTGTGCTGGTCCATGTGTTGTAACACAGGGATGTATGCTAGCCACTACCATGATTGTGTAATTTGCATGCCATCTGCTATGACGCATGCATGCTGTTGTGTAAAACCTAGGGATGTATGATAACTACCACTATTATTGTCTGCGCTGCATGCCATCTGCTGTATCACATGCATGTTGCATGCCTTCTGTCATATCACATGTGTGTGTGTGTGTGTGTGTGTGTGTGTGTGTGTGTGTGTGTGTGTGTGTGTGTGTGTGTCTATTGTATAGATTGTAATGTACAGTTCTTGTCTGCCCTCACAGGTGATGAAGGTGCATTGCCCTCCTGTGGTACATCAGATGTTAGTGTCTCCACAGACTCTAGCAATGATGATGAACATATGATTGGGACACAGGCAGAGTCATCAGGTGCTGAAACTGTGCCATTGGTTGCCATTCCATCTATATCCACCTCATCCCCGCACACAGATCCCATACCTGCACATACCCCATCACCAGTGGCCATAGAGGAAGGACAGTTGGCGCGTAGTAGCTTGGAACAGGAAAGTGTGGGGGCTAGGGAAGGTGTGCCTGCACACCATGGTGTCAGCCAAACTACTGGTGGTGTCCCACGCAGGCATGTGGCCAGTGCTGCCTGTTGGAGGACCTCTGGCCAACATGCTCCTGCACGACAGAGCGCAGCAGCTGGTGTCACCAGACGCATGTTTCAGGCTGTAATGGAGGCACAGGCATGTGCTGAATGGCACAACAGAGAAGATCAGAGGCTACAGAGGGCTGCTGTCCGTTCTATAAACAACAGCATCTAGGCAATGGTAAATGCTCAACAGCAGATTGCTGATGCTTTGGATAGACGGTTGGGTGATATGGTTGGAGTTCTTGACCATGGCATGACAATCCGCGAGCGTGAGCTGTCTATGTTCAAACATCTGATAGGAGTGAGGCATCGGGCACATGGACGTAGGCCTGCTACATCACCTGTGTCAGGTCTACGTGTATGAGCTACCTCACATGCCAGCTCCCATAGTGGCGGTAGCAGCAGCAGTGCATCTGGTGCCGTGCTGTCCACACCACGACAAAGCAGGCCATGTGCATGTGGCCTAGAACAGTCCCAACATTGACACAGTTCCAGTGAACAAGTGACATCAGACAGTACCCAATCTGCACCTCTGTCTGGTAGTGCCCGTGCAACCCCTGGCAGGCACAGGTCACATGTCCGTGGCCAAACACCATGAACTGTAAAACCTCACCTGTACAGTCTGCAGCTGTCAATAATACCCCTGTGTAGGCCAGACACATTGGAGAACTGTGCGCAGACATACACGCACACACTGGACACATATGTAGGGCACCACAACACACACATGCATAACATCCACATGCGACCAATTAGATCAAAGGCCCAAACCCACACACATGATGTCATCCAATGGTGCAGCCTAGACCTCTGGCAAACATTAACACCCTGTGCATATGATGATGCCTGTGCCGCATCCCTGACATCCACACCATCAGTGCAGGGACATGCTGATATGGTCTGATGCACAGAGTGAACAGACTAGGATGATACGTGTAGTTTACAAATGTTGAGGACTGTTGACAAGCAGCAGATATACCATGTAGTACAGGTGTACAATACTGTTAACAGTATGTGTCTTGTGTAACAACAGTGCAGCCTAGGCTTCCGGCAAACATTAACACCCTGTGCATATGATGATGCCTGTGCTGCATCCCTGACATCCACACCATCAGTGCAGGGACATGTTCATATGGTCTGATGCACAGGGTGAATAGACTAGGATGTTATGTGTAGTTTACAAATGTTGAGGACTGTTGACAGGCAGCACATATACCATGTAGTACAAGTGTACAATACTGTTAACAGTATGTGTCTTGTGTAACAATAGTAAATGTATGTTGGTCATGATGTTCTGCTTTCCTTCTTCAGGTCTACTTGCACATGCCGGTGGATGCCAGTGTTTGCAGTTAAGTGTCCCATATGTCAATGTGGACTACTCACAGGTATGTATGAATATACCAGCATGCACCGTGTAGCTGGCACATACCAGTGAGAATGTCCCACTTTACAAACACGTCTACCATTCCATGAGCATGATAGCTGTGTATAAAGCTACTGTGGCCACAGACGTGACATCCATAAAGGGTGACATCACAGGTACAGTTACATGGAGTGGTGAGGTAAGGGAGTGGTCTAGCTGATTACAAGGGTAGATGCCAGTGGGAAGTGTGATGCTTCAACGGGAATCAGTAATACACATTCCCATGACAGGATGCCAACACACAACTGCACCCACACACTCAGATATTGACACACATGTATTCAATGACACTGTTACACACACACACTCACGGCTTCACCGACACAGTAACACACACTCACATACAGTTGCTACTGGTGGGATGAGGACCCCTGCCTATGTGCAAATCATCATTACAGTACTGTGCACCTACATGATGCGCCACAGAGAATGCACATGTACAGGTAGTCAGTATGGCCTAAGATTGGGGACATCAACACAGATAGTAGAATGCATCACCTGAATGGTGGGAGGGGTCTTATCAGTTCAGTATGGTTACATACATCCTCACCTCAGGGAACAGTCAGCCCTACATACACACACTGTGGAATTCAGTAATTAATACACCTAAGTCATGCACATACAGATACCTCACATGTGTGAGATACACACCCTTGCCCATGTCTTGCTTTCTACATTGCAGTCTGTACAGATGTGTACACTAGTGTACAGGAGAGTGAGTAACAATTGAGATGTATTCCCTACAATATGTGACATATATGGACACACACACAACCACACATGCCAGTACTGTGAATCTCAGACCTGCCTAGCTCATGTTATGTATGTCAGACATACAGCAGTATTGCACACTTTACAAACTGTACTGATGCTTCCTGTGCCAACAGTGCTGATATATGCACTAGGGACATCATATCTATTAACAGGTGTCAAGTGATTTACCTTTGCTGTCACCCTGACTGCTGCCTAAGTTGTGTGTTATGTCCTTCAATTAATGAAACCATTGCTTACTGGTTACACAGGGTATTGTAGGACTGCTTGTGGCACACCTGTGAGCTGTCCACAGCAAACATCCATCTGGAAAGATGCCCCACCACTTAGTTATTTCAACACATCTGTCCATACCTGTGGTACATCTTTCTGTACATTCAGCATATCACCATATACAGCTGGCAATGTTGAGACTGCATTGCAGCTACATGGTGTACTAGGATACACGCCACCTGCATACATCAGCAACTGCACATGCATGTTTTCTGAACGTACAACACTCCATGTACAGGTGTGTAGGTCCTACAATCCTGACATTTGGTCATGTTTGTAGGCATTGCAGTTGGTGGATATGTGTAATGACATACATGACACATAGACTGTTGTATGATATGATGGGTGACCAGTACAGAGGGGATGTTACCTCTGTCAACATTGATATCACACCTTATGTACTGTTAGCATTCAGCAGCCATGGACCTACATTCCATGTGCATGTGTGTAATGGCTGTAGCCACCTGTTTGCACAAAGGACTACAACAGCTATGCTATTTACAGGTATGTTGTGTGTGTGACATGTACATACCAAGGGCAGGTACATGTATGTCATATCCATACATGAGGGTGAATACTGGTGTACAGCAACAGACATCTGCTAATGGTTGGATGTACCGAGGGCCCCTGGTATGTGTACAGCTGACCTGGTCACAGACAGTGGTATTATTGCATTGTATAACACATGATGCAACTGTGTCAGTACATGTGTACTCTCTACAGTTGATGTAGAGCTTAGTACAGTACACAGGTCAAGGGTCACATGGTGGTGTACTCATCTATGTCATACAACATGTATGGTTGCGTGTTGGTGGTCCGAGGGCATGGTGGTGTCTGCAGTTTACATCCTAGAATGCAGCATGTGACACTGTGTCCTGCACATGGCTCATCTGTGATGCCTTTTGTGGGGGGACCGGTCAGTACATGTGAGTGGCCTTTATGTATGTGGGTATACCACCTGGAGTGGTCCGTACCTGTGTTATGGCTCACATGTCTGGTTCTGAGGTATATGGTGGCAGTGCTAGGTTCTGAGGTATATGGTGGTAGTGCTATTGTGCACTACAGAGACATCAGCCAGGTGTTCCTCACTGCACAGATGTCAGTACTCCCAATTGTTGGATCTACAGTGACCAGCTGTGAATATGAATGCTACACATCTAGCACTGGTTAGCATAACAAAACAATGCAGTTGTCCCGTAGGTGTATGGGAGTTAACCTGTGTTTAGGACATTTGCCTTGGAATGGCACTGTGTGGGCGGATGCGACTTGGGTAATATCCACACTCCCTTGTATCATGGATGCATGTGATATGTGACAAAAGCCTGCCTACTGTCAGCCATGTCATCCCAGAATGACAGCTGACATTGTGTAAAAGACCAGTGTGAAATATATGTAGAGCAGAATTCCCACTAACGATGACAACTACTATCACCAGAGCCCATTACAATGTGTTCTTTACATCTACCTGTAATAGCATGGCCACTGTGGCCCTCTGTGTTTAGCATCAGAGTGCATCCCAGTCAGCCCTGTGCTACTAGGAGTATGAGCATGCCCAGTATATCCTTGTGTAGATGGACACATAGTAGTGCATTCTGACCAGCCCTATGCTACTAAGTGTGTGAGCATGCCCCCTGTGCTACTAATTGTTTGAGCATGCCCAGTATATCTTTGTGTAGATGGACACATAGTGCATTCCGAACAGCCCTGTGCTACTGTGTGAGCATGCCCAGTGACACCTTGTGTCAGTTATCTGCCTCTGTTTATGGGCATGGCTATTGTAACCCTGTATAGTGGTAGTAGTCGTCCATTCCACAGATGGGCATACTCCAGGTCAGGATGGATTCCTACTTTAAATACACAGGTTCACAGGTATGTACATCTTAACTGCCAGCATCCCTGTTGATGTCTGCATTCTCAGGCGGTCATAATGACAGCCTTTACATGTGTAATCTGTGTGGTGCGATTCATAAGTATGTAGTATTGTAATAGTAATCTGTAAATAGGCAGGTGTTCCGTACCCGCCACTGGCATGTGTGTGTGTGTGTGTGTGTGTGTGTATGTCTGTCCCCATTTGCCGGTGGACTCTAAATTGCTTTTAGACTGCCCACACTCCATACATTTCTTATACCCACCGTTAGCAAGGCCGATGATGTCACCCATCTACAAATACACCTCTGGGAGTGCTGTGTCCCAGTAATCCTGGTAGCGCGTTCTGTAACTGCGTAATGCTGCAGTGTAATAAAGTAGTTAGATCAGTGTTCTAGTCCCACATTTGCCATGTGTGTGTCCCCATTTGCCTAAGGACTGAGTAATGCTTTTATACTGCTCACAGTCCATACATTTCTTATACCCACCGTTATCAAGGCCGATGATGTCACCCATCTACAAATACACCTCTGGGATTGCTGTGTCCCAGTAATCTCGGTAGCGGGTTCTGTAAATGTGTAATGCTGTAGTGTAATAAAGTAGTTAGGTCGGTGTTCTAGTCCCACACTTGCAGTGTGTGTGTCCCCGTTTGCCTGTGGACTGAGTAATGCTTTTATACTGCTCACGCTCCATACATTTCTTATTCCCACCGTTATCAAGGCCGATTATGTCACCCATCTACAAATACACCTCTGGGAGTACTGTGTCCAAGTAATCTTGATAGCGCATTCTGTAACTGCGTAATGCTGTAATATAATAAAGTAGTTAGGTCAGTGTTCTAGTCCCACACTTGCTGTGTGTGTCCCCATTTGCCTGAGGACTGAGTAATACCTTTATACTGCTCACACTACATACATTTCTTATACCCACCGTTAGCAAGGCCGATGATGTCACCCATCTAAAAATACACCTCTGGGAGTACTGTGTCTCAGTAATCTGAGTAGCGTGTTCTGTAACTGTGTAATGCTGTAGTGTAATAAAGTAGTTAGGTCGGTGTTCTAGTCCCACACTTGCCATGTGTGTGTCCCCATTTGCCTTAGGACTGAGTAATGTTTCTATACTGCTCACACTCCATACATTTCTTATACCCACCGTTAGCAAGGCCAATGATGTCACCCATTTACAAATACACCTCTGGGAGTGCTGTGCCCCAGTAATCTTGGTAGCGTGTTCTGTAACTGCGTAATGCTGTAGTGTAATAAAGTAGTTAGGTCAGTGTTCTAGTCCCACACTTGCCTTGTGTGTGTGTGCCCCTTTTTGCCTGAGGACTGAGTAATGCTTTTATACTGCTCATGCTCCATACATTTCTTATACACGGTTATCAAGCCGATGATGTCACCCATCTGCAAATACACCTCTGGGAGTGCTGTCTCCCAGTAATCTCGGTAGAACATTTTGTAACTGCGTAATGCTGTAGTGTAGTAAAGTAGTTAGGTCGGTGTTCTAATCCCAGACATGCCAAGTGTGAGTGTGTGTGTGTTTGTGTGTGTGTGTGTGTGTGTGTGTGTGTGTGTGTGTGTGTGTGTGTGTGTGTGTGTCTGCCTGCATGAGACAAGTACAGTGCTTTGTAGTATTTGCTGTAGCTCATGCCCTAAACGTGTGTTGCTGCAGTGTGATACGGTAGGGGTTTGTATACAGGACATGGCAAGTGTGTGTTTGTCTGTCAGAGCCTGTGTAGAGGTGGCTGTGATTGTCTTACCATTGGACATGTTTGAGAGCGAGTTTTGTAGTTTTCCTATATAGTATCCATCTTATGACACACTGGCCACCTCATGAGGAGTACAGCTGTCAGTCAGCCAAGGCACTGTGTTGGCAAGCCATACCCATACATCTGGGAAAAGGGCTAGTGAACTAAGTATGCAGCCCTACTAGTACCCGGTATATGTCCCAGACCCATGTGCCATGCACATACAACCTTGCCTAGGATATCCCACTATGTTGCTAGCAACATGCACATTGAGGACAGATAGTAGGCATGGTGTGACCGCAGTGGCCTGCAGAGGACATGGCACCCTGTACAGTGGTACAATAGGCACATATATGCAGACATTGTGCCTTCACTATGTTCCACACTGAATGGCTGCAACATATGTGGTGCCATCATATGTGATCCAAAATGGCCAGACAATGCTGTAGACATGTGCCCTGTATGGACCCATGCCACCGACACCATGGAATACCTGTCTATTCTATCCATGCAGGTGCAGGGCTGACCTGCTCACAATAAGCAGGTTTCGCCACACCAGGCCAGTATTGGCATATCGGGGTATAACAGGCTGTGTACACTACATGTGTCTGCCAAACCAGGTACACCTGTACATGTCACTGTACAGTATTGTGGGACATGCACATCCCAGGCAATGTCCATGTGAAGGACTATCAAACACAAACATGGCATGCATTGCAAAGCTATGGCCCTACACATTGGTAACCAGGATGTCAGGCCAGATAATGCAGTACCCATCTGTGTGGGACATTGCAGACACTACACCCCTGCACTGCACACCATTGTCAGGTGACACGATGGCAAGGATTACCCCTCACCCAGCCTTGTACAGCCATCTTGCACAGACAAACACTACACATCTATGGAGCAATGCATACCTGCATGACAGAACTGGCACCCTGTGTCTGCATGTGGGTTGTGATGCTCCCAACCACAGTTACTCCCAGTATAAACCTCGTTGGCATACCAACAGTTGTCAAGCACTTTCACATGTCCTAGCCCATAGAACCTCCAGATATCCCCTGTGGTGCATGTGGTCCTGTGCATTACTGCGGTGTGGCAAACTAATTAGTTACTTTGTGTATTTGCTGCCCTGGCATAGGTGTCAATGCGTGTCCATTAGAGTGTGGTTGTGGTGACAATGGCATCCGTTCACATGGACTAACATGTGTGCCACACCTAATGTATGTCTACTATATATGTTGCAGATGGCACTCACTCACCTACACACATGTTCTTACAGCACTGCAACATGCCGCCTCTGTGGCACATGTAGTAACATCATGCACATGTAATAGTAATGAGTAGTCAGGGGTTTGCCCCTGTACTATTCAGTGTGTGGCAGATGATGCTTACGGTTAAGTCTCCAAGCCCTTCCCTGGTGTACATTGCCTGTCCCGCACACACTCTCTCAGGTGGATGTGAAGGTGTACACCTGCACAGCAGCAGCATGTGTATTGTAACAGATGAAAATGGTCAGGTGATGGCCTCTGCACCTATTGCAGTCCTCCTCTAGCTGATTGTGTGTGGTACAGCTGTGATGGCGTTCCCATAGCATGGTAAACACAGTACACTATCTAGGGAAACGTGTTATTATCTGGCCATGACAGTCGCTGTGAGTGGTACCTGGATGTGGTGCTCTGACATGGCATCGCAGATAATATCTGGATGTACCTCTATCATTTTCCACAGTGAGAAATAGCCTAATGACAGGAGGGTGATGTGCCACACAACTACAGCATGTAAGTGTAGCTATGCTGCATTGAGACTACTGCCTGTTTAACATGTGTCTGGTAATGGCTATTCTGCATGTTAAAATACAGACATGACAGTACTCTGTTCATGATGGAACCCCATCTGTAGGGCCATCTGTAAACAGGTCAGTGTGTGTGTGCAACCATTTGTTTCCTGTGTTACACACTGAACACACTTCTGAGCACAGCAGAAGCATGGTGTGGGGATTGCAGACAGTACATGATGATAGGGATGTGTTACTGCCATCGCATCCCTGAATGGACATGTGTCACATGAGACAGTGGCATGACTGACACTGTGTGGGATTCCCAGTGACAAGCCAATGATGGGCAACTGTTCATAGCTGTGGTCACACATCTACTACACATTATACAGTTGCCATGTGGTATATATGCATGTGTTGTGCTCCCAATGCAAATGTATACCATCTGTTGTGTTGGGTTGCTGGTGATATTTATGCATACTGTCATAGGTAATCTTGTATGCTATTGTCTATCACTAAGCCATATGTGGGTTTAAAATGCAACACCATAGGCTGAATGGGTTGGTAGGTCCCGGCAGATCCCCCTGTCCCACTTCAGCTGACCATGGCACTGGGCACTAGCACATCTGGGGCCCAGCCATTAACATCAACCTCTGTTGGCTCTGCACCACCTTCTGGTGGTACCACCACTGAGGATGTAGCATGTCTCCTTGGGAGCGGGACCAGACAGGTACATATCTGCTGTTGTGTGGTCCCGGACATGTTGTGTAGGTGGCTCCCTAAGAGGTTACGAAGCCAGATACACCAGTTCAAGGGCGGAGTGTCACATTTACAGGGTGATGCTGCCCCTCCTGGACAGCCCCCAGCACTGCCTCCTTTGCAGCTGTGTAGGTGCAGTGGCAGTTGCCCATGGCTGGAGACCTCCATTCCACTGTTCCCATGGGCTTTTGAATGCTGAAGACCCATCCCCATCCAGGATGTATTCCCCCCCCACATGTGTCATATACCAACCCTGTATGCTGTCATTTCTGTGCTCCTACCTATCCTCCACAGCCATACCTACACTCCTTCCCCAATATCTGACCCACACCTACGGACACATAAGGCCATTCGGCTCCTAGAACACTATCTGCCCTATACATTGCTGTCCATTACATGCACGTACCCACTAGACACATGAAACCCTTGTAATATGCATCATAACATACTACTGTTATCCTCACCACTGTCCCTCAGGCGCACGGTCCTGGTATGCACAGCACTCCTACATGGTCCAGGTACATGTGAGGAGGATGACCCCATTGTACACAAAACACTACCAGTCCCTCTATGGTTACCCCATTTACTTTTATCATGATGATGATGTTGCGCACAGCACATTGCAGGAGTACTGTTCACACATAATGATTGGACAGGTACTGTTGTGCTAATGTACATTATATGCACAAAGTGATGTATACGGCCAATGTACAACTATTTGCGTGTATGACTGACACATGACTTTCTGAGGGAGTCTTGTGATCACATAGAGCAACACCACTACATAATACAGGTTTTGCTGGTGTTTCCCGTTTCATTCATTTGTAATGCTTTGTTGCCACATGGTATGTCCCTGATACATCTTTATATATGTATGTACCTATATGCCGTACATAAACACTCACATGTACATCTACATGATGGGATACATTCCTATACGGTTGAATGACTGTGCTGTATGATATCCTCTGGTTACAGCCTCTTACTTTCGATTAGCCTCTACATTGCTTAACCAATGCAATACTCGCATACTGGTAGCCAAACACGCTTACACCCATTCGATCCTGCACTTGCTAATGCACCAGCATTGGTACTTGCATCTGTCACTCACAACCCTGAGTGTGAGCAATGACCACAATATTACCTTGTGATGCCTATTACATCGTACTCCATGACTCCAGTGTCGGGACTGGCCACCCATTAGGCGATGGCATCGCGTTCGACTGTACGGAATCAGCGGCCTGTCCAGTGACACAATCATATTTGTGTGTACCTCATACAATGTGCTCCCACCTTGTGATGCCTATTACATCGGAATACATGAATACAGTATTGGAAACGGCTGCCTATTAGGCGACAGCATGGCATTCGACTGTACAGAATCAGTGGCCTGTCTGGAGAATCATTCATATTCGTGTGTTCCTCTTAGGCATATCTTGTGATGTAAATCACATCGGACTACATGACTACAGTCATAGCCGGCTTTAGATATAGGCCAACTAAGCGGCCGCCTAGGGTGCTGCTTTAGTGGGGGCAGTTTACCAGTATTTATTTGGTGTAGGTAGACCAGGATGGGGGCACTGGGTGGTGTGGTGGGGGGTGCCGGTGTGCCTCTGCCTAGGGCATCAGTTGACCTAAGGCCACTCCTGACTACAGTATTGGGAATGGCTGCCTATTAGGCGACTGCATGGCATTCGACTGTACAGAATCAGTGGCCTGTCCAGTGAATTAATCATATTTGTGTGTTCCGCATACACTCTGCTCCCATCTGGCTGATACATGGGAACCAAGACCCTGCATTACAAATGAGTAGTTGGGTTGTGGTAGCAACATCCGTCAGATGGGTCATGCTACCGCATACCTATTATAGGTTTGCCACCTTCTCAATTGGCCAAGGTAGGACTTTAAGGTTACCACCTGTCCCTCTTTGCGAGGGACAGTGTGAAAATAATCAAGACATAGCACATGTCCAGATTACAGGACATTATTATATTCTACGTCTCATTAATAATTGCATACAACAGTTATTTTATATATGACACTTCTATATGTTATGTGAAGTAGCATAAGCAATTCAAATGCAACTAGATTTAGCTTTTATTTGTGCAAATAAGTGTAATCCTGTACTATGCATGGCTGTAGGTATGTTTAGTCCTGGAATGTCTGACATTTCTACAGAACATGTCCCACTCTGGCCATTTGGAAAGGTGGCAACCCTATAGGACCTGTATGTAAAGACGTCAGACTTTGCAGGGCAACACACCCACAGCCAGTAGAAAGGGGTGTACTTCACTGTTTTGCTTAAATAAAAGGTTACTCTTGTAGCATTATAGTTGCTTATACTGTTACCTATAACATTTAGGTGCTTCAGAGGAACATAATTGTTTTATGCTACTACTACAGACAATATAGGTAGTCTTTGCCCTAAATCACAGGACATTTGCCTTAATTACAGTTATTATGCAGGACACAACTGCCCAGAGGGGAGTATCCCTCGCAAAGGTGGACAGGTGGTAACCCCAAACCTATTATTCTATCAACTTTCTAAGGTAGTTGGCGGAACAGGCGCTTTCTCTCACTATCAGACTTTTCATACAAATAGGGAAGAATAAACACTGAATCAGGAACACTGCATGACGACCTCAGGGGCACATTTAGAAGGTTGGTGCTATTAGCCTGACACATTGACGGACACAGAGGACATATGTATT